>NC_025995.2:28052458-28085050 GCF_000442705.2 Elaeis guineensis | reverse complement strand
TTGTTCTTTTATAGCTTTAGAAATAGAGAAAATCATTCTAGACTGAAAAAGAGCCGTTAGACTGCATTAAATGAGCATTAAAAAGCATTTAAAACGGGTTAAAAACTAGCCGTTGGAAAATGTCACAGGGGTCGACTCATGAGTCGACTCATGCCTGGGGGTCGACTCATGGGTCGACCTCTGTGGAAAAATGTCACAGAAGTGAACGGGATCATGGTTCTGTAAAACTGGCAAAAGACCCGCAGAGGTCGACTCATGCCTTGGGGTCGACTCATGGGTCGACTCACAGGTTGCCAAGTCTGTGCCGGCCAGGAAAATTCAGCGTGCCAGTCATCTCATGTGCCATGAGTCGACTCATGGGTCGACTCATGATTTTCAATCATGCTATCTTTCAAAAATACAAGTCCAAATCAATAAAATTTTCACACATTGGATCACAAATTTTTGTTCTATCATTTGATACTATCAAATCAGGATTTGGTAAATTATAATTTTGCCTGAGAGCAATAAGCTTTTTCAAGTGAGAAATATTAGTACCCTCAACTGCTTTGTAATCATCAAATCAATCTAGGAGCAACAATCTCCCCTTTTTGATGATGACAAAATATTTGAACAAAAGCTTTATATGAATCAATGATCATGAATTTCAAGGAATGAAATGCATTATAGGTAGTTTTGAAGATAATAGAAAATTTACTACCAACTATAAGTGCATTTGCTTGAAAAGAAGATTGATTCTTTTGGAATGTGAAACATGTGCCCATTAGCATAAATAATTTGCCATTGCTTAATGATTTGAAAATTTGCTCATTTGATTATGTGATTTTGGTATCAGAGTAGAATTTATTTTTGTTATCAGAGCAAAGCAGAATTTTATTAGGATTTGAAAATTGCGTGTTTGAAAATATCTCATTTGCTGTTTTTTCAAATTTCTTGAAAATTGCTCATTCTCATTTGATTATTTAGTTTTATATCAGAGTTTTACAATTAAGTGTATCAATGCATGCCTAAGAATTACTTTTAAGCATGTCAGAGCATGTCTAATTTTAAAGCATATCAGAGCATGTCTAATTTTAAAGGTTGCTCATTTGCTTTGCTTAGAATTCATTCATTTTGTTAGCAATCTTGTTAATTTCTCCAATTCACTCATTTTATTTTAAGTTTTATTTATCTTCTTTTGATACTTTTGCTTAGCAATTCACTCATTGTATTTTTAAGTCATTTAATAATCTTGCTTTTGATATTTTTCTTTTTTCTCCCCTTTTTGACATCATCAAACATTGTTAACCCCCTCTTTTTTGAATACATTTTCTCTTTAGTGTTTCTTCAAACTTCTTGTGCTAATCATTAATGTTTTCTCCCCTGAATACAGCAATCATAAACAAAATATGCCATTGAGTACCATAGATATGAATTAGCAACAAAGAGAAGATATATAATCAAAGATGATTGATACCATTACAAAGAGTAGATATATAATTAAAAGATGATTACCATAGTTGTTTCAATACATATTTCATAATATAAAAGTCAACTAGTTAACATCATTACATGGCCCAAATGAGATCCTAGAAAGAACAACAGACATGACTAACAACAAGGATCTAGTAGACATGACTCTATGGATCAGAATCAGATGTATCAGAGATGGGGTGGGGAGATGATGGATCACGACCAAGAGTCGTCCTCTACCCCGTCTGCCTCTGCCACGAGTGGAGGTGCTGGCACGAGTAGGTGGGCGAGATGATCCTGAAGGCTGAGAACGTTCAGAGGTCAAAGACTGGACTGCAAGAGAGAGCCTGATGGAATCAAGAACGTTCAGAGCTCTCGAAACAGACTGAAGCAGTGCAGTGAACTGTGTAGAAGCATGCTCACTAGAGCCTCTGATCTTCTCCTCAAGAACTCATAACCACCCTCCAAACACCTCTGAGCTGCCAGCCTCCGCAGTAAGGTCTGTGACCTCAATAGTGCACTCCTGTGGCTGAGGATGGGCCAAAGCTAAGACTTGCCCCTGCAAGTCAAGTACTCTCCCAGTCAGTCTCAAAATGCAATCCTCGAGCTGCTGAATCCGAACTGACTGATCTGAGATCATCTGAAATACAGTGAGATATGGGGGATCAAGGTTGATCAGATGTATCAATGATGTGGATCTCGGTGCAAATGCAGAAGTGCTCCACTGACGAGAAAGCAAGGAAGCCACACGCTGAGAAATCTGCTCAATTGATCATCAGCCAATCTGAACTCTGAAGGAGGTGCTCTGCTGTCTGGCTGCTGAACTAGTGTGTGCCTCTGTTGGACTCTGAAGGGCCAGCCTCTGGATCTGAAACAAATTGGATATCTGGAGATGCTGCCCTTGAAGTCATGGAGAGGTGATGAGGGACCTTCTTCCTCAGCTCTGTCCTCATCTATCCTCAGCTCTCTCCTCAGCTCTTTCTCTTACCCTTGATCCAACCACCATCAATCTAGTGAATCTCATGCGGTGCAGAGTGTGTTGGTTGATGGTGTCTGCGTGAGAAAGCTTAGCAGATGCCTCCCCCTCAAAACTGACTCCAAACCTCCTGAAATCAGTGTGAGGGCCATACAAAAGGCAGATGTGCCTTGGATCTATTCAGTGTTTTTCTCATGGCCTCAATCATTAAAGCAAGAGGTTTAAGGGGGTTTGAGTGATCACATGAAATATTATACAAATGTCTCGGCCAGAAAGGAGGTCATGCCTACCACTCCTCGGAAAGAAAAGCTTTGTCACTAATTGATGTAGAATTCTCATTTCATTGACAAGATTTTGGCTTCTAATTTATTTAGACTTCCGAGTAGGTTCCTCCTAAAATTACATTGATCCCCTCTTCCTTCACTGGGAGTTCCATGTATGAATATCCCTCTCAGGGCAAATATAGAATCTCTCCCAAATAATAGGATCTAAGAAGATATCAATTCCTTAACAGTAGAAGTTACTGTTCCATTGCCATAGTGCAGATTTAGATAAACTCTCTAACCAAGTCTACATATGTAACTTCCTTGAGAGAACAGTAAAATCCCAACCTTGATTTTTGATCTTTGACCCAAAGGAGAAACCCTCTTTTTCAAAAAACATGAAGTCCACATTCTTGCCGGTTTCTACCTTTCTGTCAGAGAGAGGGATTTTGCTAGGGCTAAGGGGAGACTGAGAGGGACCTGGTGCAAACGCTGAAGTTGGAATGGGAGCAGAGGAGGTCTGAGAAGCTTGCCTTTTTCTGCGGACGCCTTCTTCCAGCGCACGGACTGATTTTCTTCTTTGAGGGAGTTTCATCTTTGATGCCATTCTCAACCACAAAAGCAGGCAGGGAGACTCGAAGATCAAATGGGTGAGGAGAAGGAAGGTTACTAGAGGATGGAAAGAGATTTTGGCGGAGAGAAATGATGATTTTGAGAAGAACGGTGGAAGCTAGGGGCACAGCTCCAACCGCTTCAATCAAGGGAGAAAGATGCGAGAAGCTTCTTTCCCAAGGGGTGATTTGAGGTGGAGATGTGAAGGGAGAATGATCTTTGGGCTAAATCCTTGGTTTTGGAGAGAACGAAGATGAGGACGAAGAGTCTTGGAGGGAGGAAGATGAAGAAGAAGAAGGGGTCGGCTCATGAACGGGCTTTAAGTTAAAAAGAAAAGAACCGTGGGAAGTTGGCAAAGAATTTCAAGTATGCCATTGGGTCGACCCTAGGGGGTCGACTCATGAATCACAAAATTTCAGAAAAAATATGAATAAATTCTGAAAAAATTTAAAATTTTGGGGAAAAGAAATTTGCTCAATGACAAATTGTGAGAATGATAATCTTGAGCTTTTAGGTCCAAGAGAGATGATGAAAATTGAGCTCAAAAAAATTTTGACATCGATTTCTTGGAATTGGAGAAATATTTAGGCAAAAGGATCAAGAATTCCTAGATTTCTCCTAATTTCACAGAATCTATCCTCACTAAGGGCCTTTGTTAAGATATCAGCTAATTGATTTTCAGTGCAAACATATTCAAGAATTATATTTTTATTTTGGAACATATTCTCTTATAAAATGATGTCTTATTTCAATATGTTTAGACCTTGAATGTTGAATTGGATTTTTAGTTAGATTTATGGTACTAGTGTTGTCACATCTTATGGGTGTTTCATTAAGTTTGATACCAAAGTCTTTGAGTTGTTGCTTAATCCACAAGATTTGAGCACAACAACTTCCGGCTACAATGTATTCGGCCTCAGCCGTAGACAGTGCTACCGAATTTTATTTCTTGCTAAACCAGGAGATTAGATTAACTCCAAGAAATTGGCAAGTTCCACTAGTGCTCTTTCTGTCTAATCTACATCCAGCAAAATCAGCATCTGAATATCCTAATAAATCAATTAGTGAGTCCTTAGAGTACCATAATCCTAGAGTTTGAGTACCATTTAAATATCTAAGGATTCTTTTAACAGCATTCAAGTGAGATTCTTTAGGATTAGATTGAAATCTAGCACATAAACAAACACTAAACATGATATCAGGCCTACTTGCAGTTAAATATAATAGAGAGCCAATCATACCTCTATAGTATTTTAAGTCTACGCATTTACCTTCTTCATCCTTGTCAAGCTTACATGAGGGGCTCATGGGTGTGCCAATTGCTTTGGAGTTCTCCATTCCAAATCTTTTGAGTAATTCCTTGGTGTACTTGCTTTGGGTGATGGAGATTCTTTCTTTTGTTTGTTTGATTTGGAGTCCGAGGAAGAAAGTAAGTTCTCCCATCATGCTCATCTCGAACTCCCCCTGCATGAGCTTAGCAAAGTCTTGACAAAGAGATTCATTAGTAGACCCAAAAATTATGTCATCAACATAAATTTGTATAACTAACATATCATTTTAATTTCTTTTAATAAAGAGGGTTGTGTCTACATTACCTCTTGAAAAATCATTATTTAGTAAGAATTTGCTTAGCCTATCATACCAAGCCCGAGGTGCTTGTTTTAATCCATATAGAGCTTTATTTAATTTAAAAACATGATTAGGAAATACATGATTTTCAAATCCTGGGGGTTGTTCTACATAGACTTCTTCAGCAATATATCCATTTAAAAATATACTTTTGACATCCATTTGAAATAATTTGAATTTCATAAAGCAAGCATATGCAAGTAGAAGTCTAATGGCCTCTAATCTAGCAACAGGTGCAAAAGTCTCATCAAAATTAATTTCTTCTTCTTGATTATAACCTTTAGCAACCAATCTTGCTTTATTTCTTATTACATTTCCATGTTCATCTAATTTGTTCCTAAAGACCCATTTTGTGCCAATTATTGAATAATTTTTAGGTCTTGATACTAAAGTCCATACATTATTTTTTTCAAATTGATTAAGTTCCTCTTGCATTGCATTGATCCAATTATAATCATTTTCAGCTTCTTCAATAGTTTTTGGTTCAAGATGAGATACAAAAGCACAATGATTAAATACATCTCTAAGTGAAGAATGAGTTTTTACCCCATGCATAGGATCACCAATAATTAGCTCCTTAGGGTGATTGTGAACATACCTCCATTCTTTGGGTAGGTCATTTGTACCTTGAGGTTGTTCTTGATGTTCTTCACCTCCCTCATCCTGTTTGTCTTCATGTTTCTCATCCTCTTGAATTGTTGAATCTTTCAGAGTGATCTCCTTCATTCCTTCTATCAGAGGATCTACATCATCAACACCTTCATTCTTCCTTGAAGGAAGATCGTTAGATTCATCAAAGACAACATGTATGGACTCCTCTACTACTAAAGTTCTTTTATTAAAAACTCTAAAAGCTTTACTAGTGGAGGAGTAACCAAGAAAGATTGCTTCATCTGATTTTGCATCAAATTTTTTAAGTCTTTCTTTACCATTATTTAATACAAACATCGGCAACTAAAAAATATGAAAATATGCAATATTAGGTTTTCTTTCTTTTCAAAGCTCATAGGAGGTTTTCTTTAAAATTTGTCTAATCGAAGCATGATTTAAAATGTAACATGCTGTGTTAATTGCTTCCGTCCAAAAATATCTTGGAAGGTTGCTTTCACAAAGTATGGTACGGGCCATTTCTTCTAAGGTTCTGTTTTTCCTTTCTACTACCCCATTTTGTTGGGGTGTCCTAGGAGCAGAGAAGTTATGGCCAATTCTCTTTTCATCATAAAAGTTTTCAAAGTCTTGATTTTCAAATTCAGTTCCATGATCGCTTCGAATATTTTGAATTGAAAATCCTTTCTCATTAGTGATTTTTCGATAAAATTTAGTGAAATATGAAAAGTTTCATCTTTGTGTGCTAAAAAGAAATCCAAGTAAAACGAGAGTAATCATCTATAATTACAAAATCATATCATTTTCCTCCTAGACTAGTGGTTCTAGTAGGTCCAAATAAGTCCATATGCAAAAGCTCTAAAGGTCTAGAGGTTGAAACAATATTTTTGGATTTAAATGAAACTCTTGTTTGTTTACCTAGTTGACATGCATCACAAATTCTATCCTGTTCAAAATTCAGTTTTGGCAAACCAAAAACTAATTCTTTCTTAATTAATTTTGAAAGAGAATGCATGCTAATGTGTGCAAGTCTGCGATGCCAAAGCCAACTAGTCTCATTAACTTTAGCATTCAAGGATACTAGACATTGCATGTTTATTTTGGCTAAATCATTTAAATCTACCATATAAACATTACCATGTCTATGTCCAATAAATTTAATGCCATCATTAATAGGACTAGTTACAATGCAAACAGACGATTCAAAAATAACTTTATATCCTTTATCACAAAATTGACTAATGCTTAGTAAATTATGCTTTAAACCATCAACTAACAAAATATTTTCAATGTATTTGGAGGGAGTGATACTAATGTTACCTATACCGATGATCTTTCCTTTGCCATTTTCTTCAAAGGTGACCATCCCTCCATCCTTAGCATCAAGAGTGATGAATTAAAATTCATCACCAGTCATGTGTCTCGAGCATCCACTGTCAAGATACCATTTCCTGTTTCCTCCTTGGGATGCTAGACACACCTGCAAGCAAAAGTCAAGTTTTTGTTTTAGGTACCCAAGCTTTCTTGGGTCCTTTTTGGTTAGTCATAATGGTTCCTTTTGGAACCCATATTTTCTTTATAGTTGAGTTTGCAGACTTGTTAGAGAAGCAAGTGTATGACTTATGTCCTACTCTACCACATTTGAAGCAAGTAATATTAGAAGACTTGTTACTTAAAGAGTTTACATAAATATTTTTCAGATATTTTTGTTTCTTCAAGGGGTTATAGCCAAGTCCAGCCTTATCATACACGGCTTTTTGATTATCAAGAATCATATTGAGTTTATTTGAACTCAAGGTGAACTTTTCTACTATTGATTTTAGCTTGGCAATTTCATTCTTTAAGCTTTGATTTTCTTGAAGCAGGGTGGATTTCTCAATTAAAATGTTTTCAGTTTGTTTCAATAAAGATTGATTTTTCAATTTTAGCTCTTTGTTCTTCATCCCTAGTTTCTTTAATTCATCAACTAAATCATAGAAAGCTTCATGTAATTCTTCAAATGTAAAGTCACTAGGAGTTTCAGAAATTATCTCATTTTCGTGTGCCATAAGGCACAGGTTGGCTTGTTCGGTTGAGTTTTCCTCATCGGAGCTTGAGTCATCACTTGCACTCCAAGTGGCCATCATAGCCTTCTTCTTGTACTTCTTGAGACCTTTCTTCAGTTGTGGGCATTCAGATTTGAAGTATCCCGACTTCTTGCATTCGTAGCAGATAAGGGGTTGGTCTTTCTCTTTTTCTTTGCTCTATTCCCCTTTTGTGAATGGCCTCTTCCTCATCCCCTGTTTCTTTTTCTTAAAAATTTTTTAAATCTTCGGGTAATGAGTGCCATCTGTTCATCCTGTTCTTCATCTTCAGTGTCATCAGTTTCTTCATCTGATGGAGCTGTGGATTTGAGGGCAATGGTTCTTTTCTTTTTGACTTCTTCCTCTTGATATTGCTTCATGCTCAGCTCATGAGTCATCAGTGATCCAAGAAGTTCTTCCAAGGGTAGAATGTTCAAGTCTTTAGCTTCTTGGATGGCAGTCACTTTGGCTTCTCAAGTTCTTGGTAGGGATCTGAGAATCTTTCTTACAAGCTCACTGTTAGTATAGGACTTACCAAGACTCTTTAAACCATTAATAATATCAGTAAAGCGAGTAAACATTTCGGTTATGGACTCATCATGCTCCATTTTAAACAATTCATATTTATGCACAAGCATGTTGATTCTAGACTCCTTTACTTGATTGGTTTCCTCATGGGTTACTTCTAACCTATCCCATATTTCTTTAGCAGATGAGCAAGTAGAAATGCGATTAAATTCATTTGCATCAAGAGCACAATAAAGAATATTCATTGCTTTAGCATTTAATTGGGCCATCTTCTTATCAACCTCATCCCATTCTTTCTCGGGTTTGGTTGATTCCTCACCATCTATAATTTTAGTGGGTGTGTGAGGACCGTTCACTATGATACTCCACATATCATAGTCGAGTGCTTGAATGAATATTTTCATCCGAGCTTTCCAATAGGTGTAATTAAACCCATTGAAAAGTGGAGGTCGGTTGGTGGATTGCCCCTCGGCTAGAGAAGTACCGACATGAGTTGCCATAGATCTTTGGCTCTTTGATTGTTTAGATCAAAGAAGGGCTAGAGCACCGGGCTCTGATACCACTTGTTGCCCAGCTATGCAACCCAAGAGGAGGGGTGAATTGGGTTTCTAACAATTTTAAGCTTAACTTATGACTTGTGAGAAATGTTTGACAAAGCTTAATAGATAGAGTGAGTAGAATTAATTCAAGGCTAATAGCAAGAGCAAGAATGCAAGAGAATAATGAAGAGATAAAGAAGAGCAATTAGACACACACCAAACAAAAAGATTTATAGTGGTTCGGTGCCAACCTTGCACCTACGTCCACTTCCCAAGCTCCTACTTGAGAATTTCAATCCACTAATCTTGTATTCAACCCGAATACAAACATCGAAAACTCCGACTCTAGCTATCCCAAGCTAGACCACTTATTTTTTGGGTACAAGCCAACCCAATACACTCTGATTCTAGGTTCGGATCAACCTTCCCTTGTTTTGGAACCCCTCTAAAATAAAACCAATCACTCAACTGAGTATAATAATTTATAGCACAAATAAGTACAAAGAAAGCTCCTTCAATGAGCGAATATAACTTTAAATATACTTTTCTCAAGAGAAGAAGATCCTTTTTGGATTTCCTCAAGGTGGATGGAGACTTGAATGTGCACTTGAGGAGTTTGTGAGCTTGGATTAAAGGCTTCTTGAAAGCTTTGAATGAGCTCTTGCTTAGGGCTGAAAAGTTGGCTTGAAATTTCTTTTTCAAAATCTCTCTACTTGAATCCTCTACTTGATTCCCATCTTTTTGTTCCTTTTATAGCTTTAAGAAATAGAAGAAATCATTCTAGACTAGAAAAAGAGCCGTTAGACTGCATTAAATGAGCATTAAAAGCATTTAAAATGGATTAAAAACTAGCCGTTGTGAAAAAATCCCATCACAGGGGTCGACTCATGAGTCGACTCATGCCTGGGGGTCGACTCATGGGTCGACCTCTGTGGAAAAATGACACAGAAGGGAACGGGATCCATGGTTCTGTAAAACTGGCAAAAAGACCCGCAGAGGTCGACTCATGAGTCGACTCATGCCTTGGGGGTCGACTCACAGGTATTGCCAAGTCTGTGTCGGTCAGGAAATTCAGCATGCCAGTCATCTTATGTGCCATGAGTCGACTCATGATTTTCAATCATGCATATCTTTCAAAATACAAGTCTAAAATCAATAAATTTTTACCATTGGATCACAAATCTTTTGTTCTATCATTTGATACTATCAAATCAGGGTTTTGATAAAATTATAATTTTGCCCCTGAAGAGCAATAAGGCTTTTTCAAGTGAAAAATATTAGTACCCCTTCAACTGCTTTGTAATCATCAAAATCAATCTAGGGAGCAACACCACTCATTCTAGAATTTGGATACTAAATATTTTTTAGTATAGTAGATAGGAGCACTACTTTTAAAAATCATATAAAGATATCCAAAATAATCCAGAATTTTAAAAATATTATTCTTTCTTATATCAATAATTTTTTTGTATCAAGTCATATCATCTATCATAATTCTCTAACTTAAAGAATCAATATTCTTGACTTACTCAAAATAATCCAGATCATCATGCTTTCGCTATGCACTCTGTTCTAACAATCAAAATTTTTTAAGTTTATAAAATAATTTTGATCAAATTATTTTTTTATCTTATCAATAAAAAAGATCTAAAATTTTAAATTTCAATTAAAGTCAAAGATTAACTTTCGATTCTCATTCTTATTTTTGCTGGTGTACCATAATCTTGATTAACCCTTGAGTCCAATTTCATATTCAAAACCATCATATAGGTCTACTATAGTCTAATGTAAATCAAATCTTAATTATCGTATCAATTCAATTAGATAATTTTAAATCAAAATTCTATAAGTGAAATCAATAAGAAAATCTTTTGATGCTCCACCAAAATAGGACATAATCAAAACATATAAGTAATTTCAAATCATCATCTTTTCTAAAATTTCTATCATCAAGATCCTTAATATCTATCAAATATCTTTTCATAATAATCATACAAGCCTCAAAAATATTAAATCTCCATTCAATAGTAAATTCAATCAGAGACCCCATTAACAAAAGCAAAGAAACCGCATATTAATTCTTAAATCTAAAATTTTAAATTACAAACTCATATGGGTCCCAAAATCTTGAATAAATATAATAAGATCCTTTATCTTAATCTACTGATAGTAGTCTAAGATTTCATTAACAACCTCAACAATAATAACAAAAAATCTCTTGATCAACTTAGATATGAAATCTTTAAATTAAAATTTTATATACATCATATAGTCTCTTAGAGACAAATAAGATCTATTATTTAAATCTAAGGATGATAATTAAAAATTCTACCAAAATGAATATTCTACAATCTCATAATCAATTTCTTCAATGACAAATAAACTCTTTACAATATTCACAACTATATATTTATTTCTATATGCAAGCTCATACATGATCAACATGCTGATAAAACTTACAAAAATTTATTCTAATCAAATATCACAAAAGATTTTCTTAGTCTAACTTGAAGCAATACTTTTATAAATAAATCTTCACCTTATCACTAAATAATTAATTTCAAAATTAAGAGCAATATCATAACATTTCCAAATCAAAATTTTTTTGAGCTTGCAATACATTTAAATAAATGATGATCAAATTAATATTCTCAATGCACAACAAAATGTTATAATCAATCCTCTTACCATTATTTTATATTAAAATCTGATTAATCATAATAATGATCCATCTGATAAATCATAACATGATCTATAAATTATCAGTCATAAATCAAACTCTATGTGTCATAATCTTTTGTGATCTTTTCATGCATAATCATAAGATTTAACCAAAAGAATCATAAAGATGTCATATACTACAATCATCATAGATCTACACCACAATATCTCTAGTGTCCACCCACTTACACTCATCTTATATTTAATTCTATATGCCATAGTTCATCCACTAATGCTCTGATACCACTTTAATTATCACATCCCCGATCCGAAATTATGAGCCGAAGGTCATAGCAACCACAGTATATTCATAGAAAACTCTCTCCATAAGCATATAAGGTATCTTATCATACTATCATAATACAACAGTCGAATAATTAGTTAAAAATTTAAATTAAAAATATAATAATTTAAATTTTAACTTTAATATCTTAATAAATTTAATAATATTCAATAGATTTTACATCAAATTCAATAAGACTTCCAATCTAAAATAAAAGTATGGAGATTCTGCTTCTAATTACTTTTTCATTCATATTTTATATCCTCTTAACTTTTTAACATCTGTAAAAATAATAAAATAGAAGCTAATAAGTTAGACAGCCTAGTAAGAAATGATCACTTTCAATAGATTTCATCAGGCATTAAAGTAAATAATTATTTATAGAAAATAAGCATATAGAGTTTATCAATTCAAAATCAATTTTAATTATACAATATAGTTCATGTTAAATTTATTTTTTTAAAAAAATTTAAGTTTTTTTTGAGATTTTAATTTTTTTTATTCTTAAGTTCTTTTCATCAATCATGAGCTATGATCATATTTTTTCTATGATAGGATCATAACACCGCATATTATCTTGCGATGAGCTACGAATCATCTGACAGTAAAGTTTTTCGGAACTACTGATCTCGCTAATGGTTTGTTGATAGTCTCGCTGGCGACATGTTGCTAGTCTTGCTGGTGACATAAACTCTCAGGATAAATCAATTGTCAATGTATATGCCTCCATTGGTGGGATCCTTTACATAGTCAGGTTGTTAGTTCATATCATTCTTGTATCAAAATTCTTCATAAATTATATCTTATATCTTTTATTCTAGTTCTATAAGAAAGCACACAATCATGTGGTATCAAAATCAATCAATATAATGCATAACGAAATCAATATGTTCAATCATGTTTCATCATAACATTTCAAAATAAGATATTTTTCATAGTAAAATATCATTCATCCAATTCATGCATCATTTTATAAATCATATCAAAAAAATATATTATAATTTATCGATAAATCTAGAAAAAGTGAAGCATTACTTACCTCATTTGTATTCTGACTAATCCACATAATTCTACAAATATCTTTTCAGAATTTTCAGTTCATAGATCATATCATAGTATCCGATTATTAGGTATCCACAACTCCTATACAAGATCAAGTCTAATAATCAGAAAGAATACGAATACCATATTCAATGATTTAGATTGGTCCGATCATCTAATTTCTTTCGATTAAGATGCAATTGGGACATAAGTAGTTCAGAAAATGACTATTTAGGTCAAATCAGATTCGAAGTGATAGGACTGAAAATCTTTCATTGAGTTCATAAGTCAAATAGAGAGAGAAAGTCAGAGGAGAGAGAATTCACAAAGTATAATTCGAATTGATCAGATGACATAGTCCAACATCTCAATCGATCTGAATAAGATAATTTACATCAAATCATGATTCAATTACTCCATAGATAACTCAACAAAATAATGGATGATAAAATCTAATAATATTTAGTTTGGTCAAGATAGGTGTCAACATGCCAATCAGCGGCCATGGATTAGAACCCGTTCTTTAAAATTATTCAAACTCATCAAAATAAAATTTTTTTTCTTAATCAATTCTAAAAAGATAAACTTCTAGAGAGATACAATTCTAAAGAGAAAAATTCATGAAAGAGATAAATAATCTAGAGAGAAAAAATTTTAGAGAGAGAAGATGGAGAGAGAAATTAGAGAGAGAAAAAGAGAAAAAAGAGAGGACAAGAGAGAGAGTCTATATTTTTTTCTTTTTCTTTTCTTTCTTTTTCTTTCTTTTTCTTTCTTTTCTTTTTTTTCCTTTTTATTTTTTTTCTTTTCTCTTTTCCTCCTCTCTTCTTCTTCCTTCATTTAAACATAATAGGGGACCGTGTTCCCCCTTCTTCTCCTTTTCGATCTCGCAGAACTCTCACCTAGAATGGTGAGTGGGGGTTCAACCCAGGGTGGCGTAGCCGTGGCTCCACGTTCGGGTGCTTGCTAGCAATGGGTGGCACTGAAAAACATACATACAGATGACCAAACAGGGTTTCAAAATCTCAAATTTTTCTAAAAAAAATAGTGATAAATCAGTAGAAATCTTGATTTATAATCAAAAGGAATTGAAGAGAGGATTCTTTGATTCATTACCTTGCTCTTTGTGGTGTTTTGGGCTACGAAATCGTCAGCAAAAAGCAAGGAAATGAGGAAAATCGAGAGAAAGAGGAACTGGAAGAGAAATTTTCTAGTGATAGATAGCCGAGGAAGGGAGGGGACTTCTGTTTTATAGAGGAGAGTTGGAGATTGGCTTAGATTCAAGCTTCTTATTGGGGTAGGAAGAAGACTCTCAATAGAAGTCTTCTTCCTCCCGTTAAATCCCCTGTTTCTTCTTTTTTTTTATTGGATCATTACCTTAATTGGGCTGGGCTTAGTTCTGGGTCATAACAGATAGATTCGATCAGCTCAAGTCTAATTGCGATCCTTATAAAAAAAATTTTCAATCAATCACACTGCTATGGCCACAGACTCTCGAACTTAGCCTCTCAAATTCTGTAGGACTACTCCTCTCTATTAAGATCAATAGATTCTATCTAGATGTGCATCCTACTCCTACAGTAGATCAACTGTAGCCAACATCCACTACAAAGACTTATTGAGACTATGTTTATATGTCAATCAAACTCCTGCAGCTATACTGTGAGCAGTCATACCATCGCAGATCAAAGGACCATTCACACAACTACAGCATTGAGATAATCACTAACAATCGAGTAAAAATTTAAATGATCTCTCGTATGATCATGCTTAGTACTAGTTATTCTCTAACAACTATCCATACTCGTCGCTCAGTGTCTCGACACTGTAAACTAGAGACTCATCTATCCCGAAGGAAGCAATCTGTGCGTCGGTCTATTCAGATCGATCACTATCCTCATGATGATACTATGACTGGAAGCATTTAGAAATTATATGCATGTTTCTAATTCTCAACACTTTGAGAATATGTATCAAAATGTTAATTTTATGGACGATTTAAGGACACATCACACTTGAATAAAAATAAACTTGCCTTTTTATTGATCAAATCAATGAATTAAGTATAAAATTATGTCCTAAATTTATTACAATGTGTCAGTCATATTGGCTTCTAGAATATACATCTAACATTAGGACCATACCTCTAGTAGAAGCTTAAAATCTTCCTGAGCCAACATGATTAGTTTCAATGAAGTGGGTGGGCATTTGTTGCTCTGGTAGCTAGAGAAGCTTGACAACCAGTAATGGTTTCTCTAATGACCGAGATGTTTCATAGAATGATTTGATCAATTTCTCTAAAGGCCAAGTAAGCTCCTATGATGATTCAATTTGCAGCAAAGTAGTTATCTCAGTTTGGCTTTCATATTTCTTGGGTCAATTTTCTTCTTGTTTTTTTTTTTTTAATTTTTTGGTACAAGGTGAGTTTTTTCCTTCAAAATTTGTGATACATCTCCTTTTGCTTAGCTGCGATGACAAAAAGGGCAGCAAGCTTAGGATTTGTAAACTGTAGCTTTTTCTCCCTCTTTAAATTAAGAGATCGGCCATTGGTTGAATTGCGTGAATGAGGATAGCCTCTAATGGAGCTATCAAAGAAAAAGAAGCAGCTAGTTAGAATAGAAATTGGCCAATTAATAAGATGGACTCACCTCTATAATTAGAAGCTATAGAAATGCCTCTGTCATATGCGTGCCAATTTCAAACTAGACAATACAACCTAGTCAAGGTGACCAAGCCTCCCATAATGGGTTCAACTAGAGCTACTAAGTCAGCTATCCCAAACTCAATGCATGGTCTTGGAGGTTCATGTTTATCCAACCACTCATTAACTGGCCTATGACAAACCTACCAATCAGGATGTCGTCTTTGCCATATGCTTCTTATATTGCTAAGCCTAGTACTATATTTTGTCTTTAACTCCTCTCTCAAACTATGCTTGTTGACTATCTCTGAAACTCATTCACAGTCTTCAGACGCCTAACATATTTAATATCATAAAACTTTTCATATATTCGAAGAGTCATACTAAATTCCTAAAGATTACCTTTGTTCTTAGGAAATACTAAAGCCTCTCCACCTACAGGCTGCAAAACAAAAGTGTCACCCATTGATTTTCAAGTAGCTAAGAAGTACCTTCACCTTTTGAATCTAGAAGAGAGCTAGCATCAATCGATGCTAGGATGGTGGTTGTCTTTTCAAAATGAATTTTGATTACATAGGCATCCTACTGATCCATGAAGTTTTTGACTATAGCAGGTATAGGAGTGGGGGTGTGGGTTGTATTGATGAAGTCATATCCCAAACATGACTATTGGTTGAAGAAATCAGCCAAGAAGATTGAGTTTAGATGAGTAATTAGGAGCCGATCATAAAATGAGGTATTCAAATAATACAGAGGTAGACAAGGGATTGCAGTTGGCAAGCAAAGAAATTTGGGAAATAGTGCCTCACCAAGCAATGGTTATTTCCGGATAGCTTAATGATGGAGCCTATATAAAGATCCCTTGGAATAAGGAAGGACCTTCATAGAGTTCTTACAGTCTCAGCCTCTTTTGGAGATAATCAAGTCAAACTGAGGAAAGACAAGCAAAGAAGGTTTCAAAGTTCAAAGAAGGGCAATGAAGGGAATCTTGATGGGCCAAACCTTCATAAAAATTTTTGAAATATTTTAAGTATTGAAAATTATGTCCCAAAGTCAATCATCAGTCTATTGACGATTGTACTCATGTATGTAAATTATATATGAATTATTAAATAATAAATATTATTTGACTTTTTCATCACTTTGTATACATTTTCTTTGAATTTCTTTATTGTGATAAAGTCCTTAAGATTATTTAAATTGATATAAGAGGATATATCATTTAGTCCTTAAACCTAGTTCACGACCAAATGATATGCTATTATTATGATGATAGCTATATAAAGTATAGGTCGTTGTATGCCATGTACGTTGATTGTTCTCTTAACCAAAGAGTGTGGAGACATTAGCATGGCATGAAAGTAAAATATAGAAGTACATCTTACTGAACGTAACTAACTGTAGAGCACTCTGCTATCAAGAGTAGCTCGCAAAGAATATGGGTATAAGTATCCCTTCGACATGATATCACCACGATGACCTGCAAGCAATTCACTGTGCTTCAGTGTTAGACTATCTGAATTTCTAATTTAGTGATAAAAGATTTTTAGATACAGTCAAGTACTTGCGAAGTCGATGTGTGAGTCAAGATGGAATTGATCTCTCCAAATAAGTAGAAGTTAATGATTCAGTGTATTTCAATTCAGTAAAATCTCAATCGCAGTAATCCATATGATGGATTTAAAAAATTAAAATATAATGTGGATGACTAATTTAGGGTTGATAGTTAAATCTTAGGTCATCCTGTACTTTCAGAGTCAAAGGGATGAATTATATGGTAACCATATGCCAATGGATCTTGAATGTTGCTTGGCAATCATTCGGCCTATTCAATCATCAAGTACCATTGCTAGATAGTCATTTTGATTGGTACAGAAAATTATTTTTATTCTATCGACTTAGGTTCGAACCTATGGGGTCATACTTTAAAGAAGTTTCTGACTA
Organism: Elaeis guineensis; assembly: GCF_000442705.2. NCBI lineage: Eukaryota > Viridiplantae > Streptophyta > Magnoliopsida > Arecales > Arecaceae > Elaeis > Elaeis guineensis. The sequence continues at coordinate 28,067,755 of NC_025995.2, read as the reverse complement.
ATCAGATGGTTGATTGGAGAATCATCCAAGGATACAATCATCAATTTGATTGATGATTAACTATGTGCAAAATTTACAATAAAATTTATAAAGAATTTATTAGCAATTATATTATTGATTAGCTTAATTTGATTAAGTATTAATGTTTGAATCAAATCTAATTGAATCAGATTTAATTATGTTTGATCTGATTAGGTTATGAGATGACCTAATCACTTAGGATGTTCGATTCTTGATTTGATCAGAACTTGAACTTGATTAATTTTTAATTTGATTAAAATTTAATCAAAATAATTTATTATCTAATTAGATTAGGTTCAATGGTCTGATTGGATCTAACCTAACTTAGTTTGGTTGAGAATCTAATTGGATCAATTTTAGGTTCAAATGGATTTGAACCAAAACCCTAACACCACCTTATCTCTGTGCCCTTCTCTTCCTCACATGAGAATTATTTTTGTGTGAAGGTTTCTCATGCCCAGAAGTGGTTTGTCACCCATTTTCTGATCTCCTTTGGATTAGGATGAGTTTGGTTAATGTTTGAATTCAAATAGTTTGAATTCAAGTTAAAACTACCTTGATCTTATCCTTATCCTATCCCTTGTCGCCAACTCCTTGGGAAGGTTGATTTTTTGTGTGACAAATGAGAAGAGAATTTAATGAGAAATGTCTCTCACCTCAACCCTTCTGATGCCTCTCTTGGATAAAGATTAAGTGGTTTGAGTTTGAATTTAAAGGAAGTTTGAATTTGAACTCAAACAACCACTTTATCCTTATCCTTATCCTTATCTCATCTCCACGCCAACCATAAAACCTCTCCAATTTTGTGCGACAAAGGATGAGAGTTTTATCATGAAAATTATTTTCTGATAGAGAGGGGGCATGAAACAGAGAGGGGGTGGGTTACTTTATGCGATAGAAAGAGAAAATTTATTTCCTCTTTGGGTGTGAGATCGTGGGTACCCTAGGGTTACATACTAGGATTTGGAAAGAGAGATTAGATAGGAAGGAGTTTCCTTTTCTCTTCATCTTCTAGCATCTAGATTCCTACTTAGTACTCTTCTGATTCTTGGAGGAGTTCGAGAGATCTGAAGAACGAGAAAAATCAGCCAACCAGTGCCTTTCGCATGAGCTAGCACTCTCGAAAAAGGATGATCAGATCAGAAATTTGAGTAGACATCCTATAGAGACTGGACGTGCTGTGCAGCTGCTTGACATAAAAAAAAATCTGTTATCATGTCTATCAGTAGCAATGATCATCAACCAATGCTCAAGTATAAGGTTCAAAATCTTAGTAGTTATAGATTTGATCTATCGAGTAAATTAGTTTTCATGCATAATATGTTGATTTTATAGTTCAAATTTTTACATGCATATATACATGTCATAGATCCTTATGTAAGATATTTTATTATTAGATCATGTGCTTGCATTATAGATTAAAATATTTAATCTAAAGTTATTCTATTGTGAAAATTTTAAAATGCATACACAAAATCCTGACGGTTTTCTTTCAGTGATATCAGAGCAAGGTTTTTTTATGACATGTATATTATGCATGTAGCTTTAAAATTTAATTTTTAATTATTTAGATTAAATTTAAATAATTAATTTTAATTTTGAGTAGTGTAGTAGTTGGATTGGATAGACCGTCATAGCCATCCGATCATAGGAGAAAGTAAGGTTTCATAGCCATCTCCTTCCATTCGATGGGGTTCTCCTATGATGTGTAAGGGTGCTGCATGGTTAATTTCTATGAAGATGAAATACAAAAAGAGCTTAAAAATTTAGTTTAAGATCTGATATATTATATGTTAGATCTAAAATTAATTTAAAATTGATTGCATAAAAACTTGTAAAAAGATTTTACAAAATTTGAAACTGTTTTTGAATACCGAACCCCAACCCATATCAGCCTAAACATAATTGAGAATTAAGTGATCTAGATTTGAGAATCAAAGATTGAAGGCCTTCTTTTTCATAAATCATGGGTTTATGGGTTAGCTCAAGTCAAGTCCTTTTAACTAGATTAGACCTAGGGTTAGAAATCATAGATAATGGACTATATTAGTAATTGATCAAATCTAATTAATGATTAATTCTGATTGGGTCAATTCTTCTCTTGATCATTTCTCAATAGTTTTAGTTGGTCTATATCCATGTTTTTGATTAGACCATATCAAAGATCAAGATCGATCTCGATCGTAGCTCCATGGTTGAATCCAAGTCTATAAGTTGATTGAATTGAAACTGATTAATCAATTGGTATCTAAGATAAGTTTGACAGTCTTAATTAGTAGTCATTAATTGAGAGCTACTCACATAGATTAAATCTATGGTGAGTTAATGGCATATCCCTCCCATCGATCTCACTTACCTGGCCAACATGGTGAATCATATTTTGATCAGATCACTTAATGATTAGGGTTGACCCATGCTAGCTAGGAAATCAGTATGATTGATTTAGGTGCCCCTAGTTCGACTTGTCAGTAGTCATCTTCATGATTTGATGAAGTCAGTGGGAGGATTTGTGACTAGTCGGTTGGACCAGCTTGTATCTAGTCTTCTTTGATCTGACTTGATGAAGTCAATGGGAGGATTATGATTAGCTAGTCAGTCTTTTCTCTTCTCTTAGTACATCTAACTAAATTTTTTAAAATTATCAGATTTCTAAAAATGAAATAGTTATAGTGATAACTAGATCATAGCCTCTCATTAAGTTGGATGATAATGAGTCCAATAGTTTAGAAGATCATTGGAGGTGCCACATGCTTGGTGCTCATTTAGCTATCAAAATTATCATTCACAATATATTGATTTAGATATGTCTTTCTAACGATGGTCAGATTGGTCGAGCCACACTCAAGTCTGATCATTCATTTGTTAGATATACTGAATTCTACATATTAATGGTTGGATGTACTCAGGACTTTCAGTGGAGGCGCCACATGTCTGCTGAAGAGGAGCCTGAGGCAAAATTAACTACTAGAAGTTGTTTGGTGAAACAATTGATTAAGAATCTATCCATGGGTATACAGAGGTTGGCCGAGCTACACTCGGACCCATGTGCAGCCTATGAGGATTCTAGTATCCGCTAAGGAATTAGTATAATTTTTGAAATTGGAGGTAAAAGCTATCAATTCATATAAAATAGCAAAAGAACCTTTAGACTAAAATCCATGTCTTTAGGCTTAATTAATTCACATACTAATTTGGTTCTTGATTTTTCTTTATACAATTATGGCCACATCATTGTCGCTCCGATCACTATATAAATTGATGAGATCCAATTTTGATAGTTGGTATCGAAAGCTTAAAATCATCCTGGAGCACAAACGAATCGTGTACGTGCTAACAGATTCGACACCTGAGGAGCCAGCTCCGAACAGCCATAGTATGGTCTAAGATACTTACCAAAAGTGGCTTAACGATCGAACTATGATGCATTGTATAATACTAGCGGCTATGAATGATGAGTTCAGCCATGGGTTTAAGAATGCTCAGCCACAGGACATGCTTCAAATGTGGAATGAATCCTTTGGCACTCCCCACAATGTTGAGAGGCACAAGACAAGTTGTGCTATCTTCAATGCTTGAATGAGGGAAAGGGCATCAGTCATTAATCATGTACTGTACATGATCGAGTTGATTGAGCGCTTGAGCAAATTCGATTTTTCCCCACATGAGCAGTTGGGGAAAGATGCAATTTTGAACTCTTTGCCAAAATTCTACCTCCCATTCCTTACTCATTACAAAATGACAAAACATGCAGTCAACTACCATGATTTGTTAGGATTACTACAGAACTTTGAGAAGGATCATCAGCTCCACAAAGAGTCGATAAATATAGTGGGAGAGTCTTCTTCTGGGCGTTGACCTTTTAAGAAAGAAAAGAAGAACAAGAAGAATAAAAAGAAGGTACAAAGTGCTGGGGTGTCCAAGCCTGTCAGACTAAGAAATCCAAATCCGACCAGAGTCAGACAAAATGCTTCTACTACAAGAAGTAGGAGAACTAAAAGAGTAACTATCCTTAGTACATTACCTTCCTGGATCCGAACAGGCCAAGAAAGAAGCAAGCTATTGCTAGACCTAGTAATTATATGATAACACCTTATTATTTCTCTATTTGTGATTCTACTATTTGGATATTAGATACGGAAGCCCTTTTAATATATATAATTTGTTGTAGGATCTATAGGTCATTAAGAGATTTGAAGAAGATGAGAAATTTCTTAATGTTGGAGATGGAAGATCAGTTCTAGTTCTAGTGTTAGAGATTGCCAAGCTTGTATTTAAGTCTAATATAATTATTCTTAGTGGATGTCACTTTTGTCCTTCATTTTTATTGAATATTATTTCTATAGGCCTTTTGGCTAGAAATAGTTATGAGATTTCAATAAAAAAAAATTTAATATCATTATGAACGGTGTTAATATGATGAATTGATAATTGAACAATAGAATTTATATATTATCATAATCTGTTAGTGTAATGTACACGTCTGGCAAGCACCCTAGAATTGATGATATCTCCGATATCTATCTTTGGCACTGTAGGCTAGGTTATGTTAACAAGAACAGAATAAATAAGTTGACTCAAAAAAAAATCTTCAAAATTTATGATTGTGAATCACTTCCAACCTGTGAGTCCTGTCTCCTTGAAAAAATGATCAAGTCACCTTTTACTGAAAAAGATTAAAGAGCCAGTGAAGTTCTATGTCTAATACATACTAATGTATGTAGACCCATGAATATAAGTACCAGAGGTAGGTATTACTACTTCATTACGTTTATAGATGATCTATCAAGGTATGGGCATATCTACTTAATAACGCATAAGTCTGAATCATTTGAAATGTTCAAATGATTCCATAATGAGGTAGAAAAATAAATTAAAAAGAGTATTAAAACTCTTCAATCTGACTGAGGAGATGAATACCTCTCCAGTAAATTTCTAACATATTTAGAAAAAAATGAGATTCTCTCATAGTGAACTCTTCCTAGAACACCATAACATAATGGTGTGTTGAAAAGGAGGAATCGAATCCTATTAGACATGATTCGATCCATGATAGGCTTTGCAAGTCTGTCGATCTTCTTTTGGAGATATGCACTTGAGTGGCTTGTTATATACTTAATAAAATTTTGAGTAAGTCTGTAAGTAAAATACCACATGAGATGTAGACAGGACGTAAGCCAGTACTCTCTCACTTTAGGATTTGGGGGTGTCCGACTTATGTCAAGCGTTTGAAAATAGGTAAGCTCAGATCTAAGACTTACAAATATAATTTTATAGGGTACCTAAAAGAGACAAAGAGGTATTACTTCTATCTTGCTGATGAACAAAAGATGTTCGTCAGTAATAGGATAGTCTTTTTGAAAAAGGAGTTTCTTGGAGAAAGAACTAATGCCTCTAAAGTTGACTTGATGAAGTTCTACCGATAGAAGAACAGACATAATCTAGTAAACTCATAGAGTCGGATTTGATTAGATCAAATTTGAAATATGTTATAGAGACATCTTTGAGGAGATCTGGTAGAGTACTACGTCAGTTAGACAAATACTATGATTTTTTGATCCGAGATGGTAATCTTGTTGGAAAACGTAGACGATTTCATACATGTATTTCAAAAATTTTTAAAATAAAATACAGTGAAAGATAACTAAATTAATCATATTAATCTAATATGTATATGAACTAATCATTAAATCAACCTAGTCTATGATCTATGATATGATATATTGCATATAAAATCTAAAAAAATCATAAGATAAAATCTGCATGCATATATGTGAGCAGTAGATCAAATCTACATCTATCTGAGTTCAGAACTCGATACTTGAGCATGGATCGATAATTGTCATTGCTGATAGATATGGTGAAGATGATCTTTGCTGATTGCTCACAGTCGTACACGTGTCCGACCTCTACGAAAGGTCCATTCGAAGCCCCGATCTGATCGATCTTCCTGAGAGTGCTAGCTCGCGCGAAGACCATCTTCTTGGTTGATCTGGATCCTTTCTTCAAATATCTCAAATCTTTTCAGAGGATAAAGAAGGATATCTGGAGGAGATGGAGAGGTAGAAGAAACATAGAGAAGAAACAACTTTTCCTCTTGTTTTTCTCTCTTCCCAAACCCTAAGGAACAAAACCTTAGAATTTAGATTTTGCGCTAACCCAAAGAAGAAGGACTCTCCTCTTCTTTTTCACACCAAGAACCCATACCCAAAACCTCCCAACATGAAGAGCACTCTCTCTTGTTTTTTACATGCACAAAAGTGAATTAATTCTCCTTTTTATTTGGCATGTAAGGTATATGGGTGAAGAGTCCAACAATGTTTGGACTCTCCTTTGTTTTATCGCCCCTTCTCACCCATTCATGCCAAAAAGAAACATGGGATGCCCCTTCTAAAAATTTTTCATGCTAAATCAGATCCTTATCTAATTTCCCACACCCCATATATCTCTATTTGTTGCATAAAAGAAAGGCAAAAGAAGGAAGTGGGCGGCAAGGTTATAGATAAGGTCAAACCTTATCTTATATGGTAACTAATTCAAATCAAATTTGAACATACCATAAAATACCAGATATTATCCATATTTGGACATGAGAAAGGGATGGTGGAACACTATTTTTGCATAGAGAAATCTCACACAAAAACCTTTTGTGCGTGAGGAATGTGGCATCCAAAACTTGATGGCATATGGGAGGAAGAGTCCATTTTTTCATGGGCTCTTTATTTTCTTATTTGAATCCAAATCAAATCACATCTGGTTAAGCCCAAATAAATAGATAAAATCTAATCTAATTAGATTCATAAATTTTTAATCAAATTTTAATCAAATTAAAAATTGATTGAACCAAAGTCCTAATCAAATCAGGGATAATTCTTCTTTAGCGATTAGATCATCTCATAATCTAATCGGATCAAACCTAATTGCATCTAATTCAATTAGATTTTATCAAATTTTTTTTACTTAATTAAATTAAGTAATCAGTAATCTAAATACTAATTAATCTTCTATTAATTTACTAACACTTAGTGAATAAATTTATTATAACTTTTGTATAAAGTTAACCATTAATCGAATTGATGATTAAGCCCTTGAATGATTCTTAATTGTTGATCAATCATATGATCAGTTAAAAACTTCTTTTGAGAGTGACCCCATAGGTTCGAATCTAAGTCAGTAGCACAGAAATAAATTTTTGAACCAATCAATGTAACCATCTTGTAATGAGACCTGACATCTGGATAGGTCAAATAATGGCGAAGCAACATTCAAGAACCTACTGGTATATGGTTACCGAAAAATTCATCCCTTTGATCCAAATGCTCAAGGACGACCTAAGATTTAACTGCCACTCTAGATAAGTCATCCATATTATATTTCAATCTTTCAAATCTATTACATGGATTATCCTAGCTCAGATTTTGCTAAATTAAAATACATTGATACATTAACTCCTACTAATTCGGAGGGATCAATCCCATCTTGACTCATGCACCGACTTAACAAGTACTTAACTGCACCTAAAAATTTTTCAACACTGAATTATAAATTCAGATAGTCTGATATTAAAGTACAATAAGTTATTTGCAAGTCACCATGGTGATCTCAGATCGGAGGGATACTTATACCCATACCCTTCGCGAGCTACTCTTGACAGTAGAGTGCTTCGTAGTTGGTCACATTCAGTGACGATGTACTCCTACATTTTATCTGTATGTCATACCAGTATCTCCACACCATTTGGTTATGAGGACAATCAATGCATATGGCACACAACGACCTACACTTGATATCGCTATCGTCCTAGTAATAGTGTATCCTTTGGTCACGAATCAATTTAAGGACTACACGATAAATTCTCCTTTATCGATCAAAGTAATTCTAAGAATTTCATCATAATATAAGAGTTTGTTAGAAGATGTAATCTTATGATGAAAAAGACTACATAACTTTTATTATTGATCAATTCATATACATTTATAATTAGCACAATCGTCAAATGATTGGCTTTAGGACATATTTCTCAACAACTTTCACTTGGACTAAAGCCAATCAATATAGTATCATATATCCATCTTTGATTTATCATCTCAAAACTCTTAGATACCAAAATTTTAGTAAATAGGTTGGTCAGATTCTCTTTTTCGTCAATCTTCTAAAGTTCGACATCACCTTAATAAATTTTTCAAATAAGGTGGTAGCGATGCAAAATACTTGGTAAGCTAATAGAACGTTGGCTCTTTGGCATGAGCTATGACTTCGGTGCTATACAATACAGCAAAACCATCATCGGAGGGTGCCACTCCTAGCTTGTCAGTGAATCTGTACAATCACACAGCTTTTTTGCAAGCATCGAATGCTGCAATGCATTCTGCCTCACAAATTAAATTTGGCTATATTTTTCTGCTTGAAATTTTTTCAGCAAATTACTCTATTATTTAGGATAAAAATATATTCTGATATGTTCTTGCTATTATTTATAACTAAAAATTGGAGTCATACTCTACAAGTTTTAAGTTAGATTCTCCATAATCGAATCATCGGTCTTTAGTATTTTTCAAATACTTAAGGATGACCTTTCAGTTATTCTCATCTGGATCTTACAAACATCTACTCACTATCTTAATGAGTATACCATATCCTGTCTCATACATGACGTATATGATAGAATAAATTCTATTCATAAATATCCTATGTACGTTGGACCGGATCTTACAAACCCAAGCAGCCATTTAGATCTATTTCTATAGATCTTCATCCCTAAGATGAGGGATGCTTTTCCTAAGTCTTTTATGGAGAACAATGATAACAGCGAAACTTTTATTCCCTGCAATGTAAGGAATATCATTTTCGATTAAAAGAATTTTATTCACATACAAAACAAAAAATATTCTCATAGAACTATTAACCCATTTGTATTTGTAGGGTTCTTCTTCATTCTCAATGAAGCCATGCATTTTGATCATTTATCAAAATACATGTTCCAACTTCAAAATATTTCAACATTGCCATAGGAGAAAAATATCTCATTATGGTCAATACCATAATATTGATGATATCCTTAGGCAAATAGACGGACTTTGTAGGCCTCCACCTTCTCGTCTGTGCCACTCTGATCTTATTAAAGATCCACTTACACCTTATAGGCTTTACCCTTTCGAGTGAATCAACGAGTGTCCATACACTGTTGATCTTCATAAACTCTATTTCAGACTTTATAGCTCCAAGCCACTAATCAAATTCGGACCTCTGTATGGCATCCATGTAGGGGATCAGATCCTTGTTGTTCTCATCGAGTTCAACAGAATCACATCTTGGATCTAGAAACTAAAGTATCTATCCGATGGATGTGGTACTTTATCGGATCTCCTTAATGGTGCCTCTATAACGGGTTTCGAGTTTGATCTAATCAAATCTGATTCTATGGGTTCACTAGATTGTGTCAGTTCTTTTACTTGTTGAACTTCATAAGTTTCACATCAAAGGTATCAGTTCCTTCACCAAGATACTCCTTTTCTAAAAGGAATACCGAACAACTTTGTTCTTTAGCAAGGTAGAAGTTATATTCCCTATATTCTTTAGGGTACCTTACAAAATAATACATATAAGATCGAGATCCAAGCAATCGATCTGTAAATGCTTGACATAAAATAAACACTCCTAAACCCTAAAGTAAGAGAGTATCGGCTTACGCTTGTCCATATCTCATATGGAGTCTCTGCGACTGATTAATTCGAAATCTAGTTGAGAACATGACAAGTAGTCTCAAGAGCATAACCTTAAAAGGAGACTGACAGACTTATAAACCTCATTATGGATCAAACTATGTCTAACAAAGTCGATTCCAATAAAAGAGAATCATATTTTTCTCTAGATATGTCAAAAACTCATCAGAAAGGCATTCTCCTCTTTGGTTTGATCGAAGAGTTTTAATACTCTTTCCAGTTTATTTCTCTACCTTATGAAGAAATTATTTAAATATTTTAAATAATCTAAATTTATGACAAACATATTCATAGATCCAATACATCAGTATGTATCAGATATGACCAAGCCTAAATTACCAAAGGTAGGCATTTGTGATAATATCTACTTTAGGGTGTTTGTTTGATGTGTACTAACAGATTGTGTAAATGTCATTTCTGAGTTGTTCACCATGATTTTGACATCATCTATAATGATATCATAAAAATTATTCTATGTTGATAATACAAATCCATCTTTGGCCAGAAAGCCTATGAAAATTATATTTGTCAAAATAGACAATGGTGACAATCACCAAAAATAATATTATTCGAATCAAAAACTTTGCTTGAGAATTTCTAAAGCCAGAACTGAAACATGACTTTCAACTCCAACATTCAAGAATCTTTTACTATTTTCAATCTTCTACTAATCTGAAGTCGTTGCAACAATTTGCATGGACTTTCGATATCCAATACCTAGGTAGTAGTTTTATAGATAGAGAAATCTCAAGGTGTTATCATATAAGTATCTTGTCCCGTAACCCTTTTGGTGATTTCTCTTTCTTAGCCAGTTCGAATCAAGAGACTCTACCAGACTAGGTTAATCTTAGACTCTTTTAGTTTGGACTTATCAGCCCAAACATGATTTTTTTGCATCTTCTTTTTCTTTTTTCTCAAAAGATTGTTGCCCAACTGAAGACACATTTTCAGAGGTGCAAAAGAATTCCTTCAATATTTGAAGGATTTTCTTCTACAGAGCATCATTGAATTTATAACTAAATTTATATTTTTTGCTGCTTGCAAAAATACCATACGGTGATACAATCATTTGACTACTTTTGAGAAGTGCCTTTGATTGCATTATGTGTGTTGGATGTGGGAACATTAGGTGCTGAATCCGTAATCATATATAGGATCCATTCATGCTCTAGAACTATTTACAGCTTTCGATACCATTTATCGAAGTTGGATCCTATAAATAAGTCACTATTAAACAGTGAACGGAGCAATAGACATCTAGCCATAACTGAAAGGAAAACACAAGACCTCTATGTTTATGAATTGATTAAGCCTAAAGACTTGAACTTTAGTCTAAAGGTTCTCCCACTATTTTAGTCAAATTTGTAGCCTCTATCTATAATTTGAGAAATTATCTTAATTTTTTAGCAGATACTAGAATCCACACAGATTGCACACGAGCCCGACTTTAGCCGGCTCACCTATGTACATCTATGGGTAGGTTCTTAACTAATTATTTCAGTAAATAATTTTTAGTAATTGATTTAGCCCCAGATAACTTTTGAATTGATTTTGATCTTCTCTGCAAGCCCTGGTTAGGTCCAACTATTAACATGATCATACTCAGGAATCTAACTACCAATTGATCAGGCCTAACTTTGGCCGGCTAATCTGAATACTTGCTAGAGAGACTCGACTGAGTCATCATATTATGAATGATAATTTCAATAGCAGATGAGCACCATGCCTTTAAGCCTCCAATGATCATTATACTAATGGACCCATTATCATCCAACTTAATAGAAGGCTATAATTTAGTTATTACCATAACTATTTTATTTTAGGAACCTAATAATTTAAAAATTTAATTTATGAATTAAAAGAAGAGAAGAGATCAACCAGTAAATCATAATCCTCCCACTAACTTCATCAAGTCGTTGAATTAGATTAGGATCATGCTGGTTGAAATGGCACCTAGATCAGTCACACTGATCCATCTTAATGACAAAGATCAACTCGAATCACTTAGCAGTCTAATCAAGACATAATCCATCAAATTGGCCAGGTAAGTGAGATCGATGGGAGGATATGCTAAGCTTGCCTTAGACACCATCAAAATGGCCAGATAAGCCACTCTCAATTAAAAATCATCGATCAAAATGCCAAACTTATCTTAGACACTAATTAGTTAATTAGTTTCGATTTAACCAGCCTAATGATTCGGGTTCAACCACTGAGCCACAATTAAGATCCATTTGGTCTAATCAAAGATATGGACTTGATCAACTACAACTATTGTATTGATTCTAGAGAAACTCTGATTTAATCTAATTCAATATTTGGTTAGATTCAATCAATTTTTCTACATGATCCATTAACTCTTTGATTTTAACCTTAGATCTAACCCAATTAAGAGGAGCTAATTTGAGCTAACCCATACCCCCATGTTTTATGCAATGTCATTAGATCCTAAATCATAATTCTAAATCTAATTGATTCTATATTTAATTCTTAATTAAGTTTCAGTATCAATATGGGTAGGTTAAGTTTTGAATAATTTTAATTTTTTATTTTATAAATAATTTATAATAAATTTTATATAAAAATTTTTTATTCTAAAATTGAGTCGACTCAATCAACATTGAGCTGGCTACACAAAGAGACTAGGTCAGCTCAGTTCAAAATTGGATCGGCTCAATAATTATGCGAGCACATTTTAAAAAAATTTAGATCTAAAAATTTTTGCATCAGCTTGAAATAAAATTAATCATAAACACCCTATTAGATTATATCTAAACCTTTTATGTTTTAGATTTTATTTTCTCATGATTAAATAATTTTAATTATATAGATTAAATGTCTTACTTCTCATATAACTTTGTATCACATACAATAAATATAAGATTTCAAGATCTAAGATTTTACAGAAAAATAAGTTCTTTCTTTTATATTATTCTTCATGGGATTTAATCACACGATACCCCTACACGTCATAAGAGCAGTCCATCAAATGAAAAGAGAGGGACTTAAAACCCTTTTTACTCCTATGATCGGACAGCCTGATGATCAATCCAATCAAATACTTACTAATTGGATCATCTAATCTAATCACATATCATATATGCTTGAATTTAGATCTAATCTAAATTACATCAGATCTGATCACAATCTTAGATCACATCTAAATCAAATCATAAATATTATATGCAATATGTAAAATCAGATTTTATTAAAGATCAACACAAATTAGGATAACCTATTCACTGTAAGGGTAAACCCTACAGCAGGATAATCTTATTTCAGTTTGTACGATCAACCATTAATCAAATTTAGATCTAAAATATTACATATCAAATCTAAATAAAATTAAATTTTAGATCTAATATATATATATAATATGTCGTAATGAATCTGGATTCTGATATCACTGTTGGAAAATATAGGTGATTTCATGCATGTATTTCAAAAATTTTTAAAATAAAATATAGTAAAAGAAAATTAGATTAATCATATTAACTTAACATGCATATGATCTAATCATCAAATCAACCTACTTTAGGATCTATGACATGATATATTGCATATAAAATCTAAAAAATTACAAGATAAAATCTACATGTATATATGTGAGTAGTAGATCAAATCTACATCTATTTAAGTTCAAAACTCGATACTTGAAAGTGGGTCGATGATCGTCACTATTGAAAAATATAGTGAAGATGATCTTTGTTGATCGCTCACAGCCGCACATGTGTCCGACCTCTACGGAAAGTCCCCTCAAAGCTCCGATCTGATCGGTCTTCTCAGAAGTGCTAGCTCGTGCGAAGATCATCTTCTTTGCTGATCTGGATCCTTTTTTTTCAAATCTTTCAAATTTTTTCAGAAGTTGAAGAAGGACATCTAGAGAAGATAGAGAAGTGGAAGAAACATAGAGAAGAAATAACTTTTCCTCTTATTTTTCTCTCTTCCCAAATCCTAAGGAACAAAACCTTAGAATTTAGGTTTTGTGCTAACCCAAAGAAGGACTCTCTTCTTCTTTTTCACACCAAGAACCCATGCCCAAAACCTCCCAACATGAAGAGCACTCTCTCTTCTTTTTTACACACACAAAAGTGAATTAATTCTCCTTTTTATTTGGCATGTAAGGTATATGGGTGAAGAGTCCAACAATGTTTGGACTCTTCCTTGTTTTATCGCCCCTTCTCACCAATTCACGCCAAAGAGAAATATGGGACACCCCTTCTAAAAATTTTTCATGGTAAATCAGATCCTTATCTGATTTTCCACACCCTATATATCTCTATTTGTCGTACAAAAGAAAGGCAAAAGAAGGAAGTGGGCGCAAGGTTATAGATAAGGTCAAACCTTATCTTATATGATAACTAATTCAAATCAAATTTGAACATATCATAAAATACCAGATATTATCCATATTTGGATGTGAGAAAGTGAGGGTGGAATATGTATTTTTGCATGGAGAAATCTCATGCAAAAACTTTTTGTGTGTGAGGAATGTGGCATCCAAAACTTGATGGCGCATGGGAGGAAGAGTCCATTTCTTCATGGACTCTTAATTTCCTTATTGAATCCAAACCAAATCATATCTGCTTAAGTCTAAATAAATAGATGAAATCTAATCTAATTAGGTTCAAAAATTTTTAATCAAATCTCAATCAAATTAGGAATTGATTGAATCAAAGTCCTGATCAAATCAGAAACAATTCTTTCTTAGCGATTAGGTCATCTAACTTAATCGGGTCAAACTTAATTGAATCTAATTAATTTAAATTTTATCAAATCTTTTTGCTCAATCAAATTGATCTAATCAACAATCTAATTGCTAATTAATCCTTCATTAATTTACTAACACTTGGTAAATAAATTTATTGCAATCTTTGTATAAGATTAACCATCAATTGAATTGATGATTAAGCCCTTGAATGATTCTTAATCATTGATTAACCATATGATCAGTAAGAAATTTTTTTGAGTGCGACCCATAAGTTCAAACCTAAGTCGGTAGCACAGGAATAAATTTCTTAACCAATCGATGCAACTATCTAGCAATGAGACTCGATGTTCGGATAGGTCGAATGATGGTGAAGCAACATTTAAGAACCTACTGGCATATGGTTATGTATAATTCATCCCTTTGATCCTAATGCTCAAGGATACTTAAGATTTAACTATCAACCCTAGATAAGTCATTCACATTGTATTTCAATCTTTTAAATCTATCACATGGATTATTCGGACTCAGATTTTACTAAATTGAAATACATTGAATATTAACTCCTACTAATTCAGAGAGATCAATTCCATCTTGACTCACGCACCGACTTGACAAGTACTTGACTACACTCAAAAATCTTCCGTCACTGAATTATAAATTCAGATAGTCCGATATCAAAGTACAGTGAGTTGTTTGTAAGTCACCATGGTGATCTCAGATCGGAGGGACACTTATACTCATATCCTTCGTAAGCTACTCTTGACAACAGAGTGCTTCGCAATTAGTCACGTTCAGTGAAGATGTTCTCCTATATCTCACCTACATGCCATACTATTGTTTCCACAC
>NC_025995.2:27967040-28052358 GCF_000442705.2 Elaeis guineensis | reverse complement strand
TTTTGGAGATAATCAAGTCAAACTGAGGAAAGACAGCAAAGAAGGTTTCAGAGTTCAAAGAAGGGCAATGAAGGGAATCTTGATGGGCCAAACCTTCATAAAATTTTTTGAAATATTTTAAGTATTGAAAATTATGTTCCAAAGTCAATCATCAGCCTATTGACGATTGTACTCATGTATGTAAATTATATATGAATTATTAAATAATAAATATTATTTGACTTTTTCATCGCTTTGTATACATTTTCTTTGAATTTTTGTATTATGATAAAGTCCTTAAGATTATTTAAATTGATATAAGAGGATATATCATTTAGTCCTTAAACCTAGTTCACGACCAAACGATATGCTATTATTATGATGATAGCTATATAAAGTATAGGTCGTTGTATGCCATGTACGTTGATTGTTCTCTTAACCAAAGAGTATGGAGACATTAGCATGGCATGAAAGTGAAATATAGGAGTATATCTTACTGAACGTAACTAACTGCAGAGCACTCTGCTATCAAGAGTAGCTCGCAAAGAATATGGGTATAAGTATCCTTTCGACATGATATCACCACGATGACCTGCAAGCAATTCACTGTGCTTCAGTGTCAGACTATCTGAATTTCTAATTTAGTGATAAAAGATTTTTGGATACAGTCAAGTACTTGCGAAGTCGATGTGTGAGTCAAGATGGAATTGATCTCTCCAAATAAGTAGGAGTTAATGCTTCAGTGTATTTCAATTCAGTAAAATCTCAATCGCAGTAATCCATATGATGGATTTAAAAAATTAAAATATAATGTGGATGATTAATTTAGGTTGATAGTTAAATCTTAGGTCATCCTGTACTTTCAGAGTCAAAAGGATGAATTATATGGTAACCATATGCCAATGGATCTTGAATGTTGCTTGGCAATCATTCGGCCTATTCAATCATCAGGTACCATTGCTAGATGGTCATCTTGATTGGTACAAAAAATTATTTTTATTCTATCGACTTAGGTTCGAACCTATGGGGTCATACTTTAAAGAAGTTTCTGACTAATCAGATGGTTGATTGGAGAATCATCCAAGGATACAATCATCAATTTGATTGATGTTAACTATGTGCAAAAGTTGCAATAAAATTTATAAAGAATTTATTAGCAATTATATTATTGATTAGCTTAATTTGATTAAGTATTAATGTTTGAATCAAATCTAATTGAATCAGATTTAATTATGTTTGATCTGATTAGGTTATGAGATGACCTAATCGCTTAGGATGTTCGATTCTTGATTTGATCAGAACTTGAACTTGATTAATTTTTAATTTGATTAAAATTTAATCAAAATAATTTATTATCTAATTAGATTAGGTTCAATGGTCTGATTGGATCTGTTGGGTATAAAATACCCACAGCTGAAGTCTTCAACAGAATCAACGATTTCGCCCACGATGCCGACCTCAAAGGAAGACTCCGCCCGGACTCCTACGGGAGCCGGGCTTCATCCTCGACTCCAACGGCTGCAGACAGACTTCGTCCGGACTCCTACGGGAGCCGGACTCCGCCGACGACTTCAACAGCAAGTAGACTCCGTCCCGACTACTACGGGAGCCGGGCTCCGCCCTCAACGTCAACTGCTGGTAAGCTGTCCGGACTTCTACGGGAGCCGGACTTGGCCTTTAACTTTGATTGCAGGAAGACTCCGCCCGGACTCCTACGGGAGCCGGGCTTCATCCTTGACTCCAACGGCTGCAGACAGACTTCGTCCAGACTCCTACGGGAGCCGGACTCCGCCGACGACTTCAACAGCAAGTAGACTCCACCCCGACTCCTACGGGAGCCGGGCTCCGTCCTCAACGTCAACTGCTGGTAAGCTGTCCGGACTCCTATGGGAGCCGGACTTGGCCTTTAACTTTGATTGCAGGAAGACTCCGCCCGGACTCCTACGGGAGCCGGGCTTCATCCTCGACTCCAACGGCTGCAGACAGACTTCGTCCGGACTCCTACGGGAGCCGGACTCCGTCGGCAACTCCGACCTCAAGTAGACTCCGCCCGGACTCCTACGGGAGCCGGGCTCCATCCTCAATGTCAACTGCCAGTAAGCCCCGTCCGGGCTACTACGGGAGCCGGACTTCGCCGTTAACTTTGATTGCAGAAAATTTTTGCCCTGACTCCTACGGGAGCTGGGCTCTGTCCACGACGCCAAAGAAGGCTCCGCCCGGACTCCTACGGGAGCCGGACTCCGCCGACAACTCCGACCTCAAGTTGACTCCGCCCGGACTCCTACGGGAGCCGGGCTCCGTCCTCAACGTCAACTGCCGGTAAGCCTCGTCCGGGCTCCTACGGGAGCCGGACTTCGTCTTTAACTTTGATTGCAGGAAGACTCCGCCCGGACTCCTACGGGAGCCGGGCTTCATCCTCGACTCCAACGGCTGCAGACAGACTTCGTCCGGACTCCTACGGGAGCTGGACTCCGCCGACAACTCCGACCTCAAGTAGACTCCGCCCGGACTCCTACGGGAGCCGGGCTCCATCCTCAACGTCAACTGCCAGTAAGCCCCATCCGGGCTCCTACGGGAGCCGGACTTCGCCTTTAACTTTGATTGCAGAAAAACTTCGCCCTGACTCCTACGGGAGTCGGGCTCTATCCATGACGCCAAAGAAGGCTCCGCCCGGACTCCTACGGGAGCCGGACTCCGCCGACAACTCCGACCTCAAGTTGACTCCGCCCGGACTCCTACGGGAGCCAGGCTCCGTCCTCAACATCAACTGCCAGTAAGCCCCGTCCAGGCTCCTACGGGAGCCGGACTTCGCCTTTAACTTTGATTGCAGGAAGACTCCGCCCGGACTCCTACGGGAGCCGGGCTTCGTCCTCGACTCCAACGGCTGCAGACAGACTTCGTCCGGACTCCTACGGGAGCCGGACTCCGCCGACAACTCCGACCTCAAGTTGACTCCGCCCGAACTCCTACGGGAGCCGGGCTCCGTCCTCAACCTCAGCTGTCGGTAAGCCTTGTCCGGGCTCCTATGGGAGCAGGACTTTGCATCTAATTTTGATTGCAGAAGATTCCACCCGAACTCCCACAGGAGCCGGGCTCCACCCATGACCCCAACCGCAAGGAGGACTCTGCTCGGACCCCTACGGGGGCCAAACTCCGACCGCTGCCGAACTTCAGCTAGCAGATCTGCGCTCCCAGGCCACAATCACGGCCACGATCCTGCTCCACTTCCTGCGGCGGATTTCGCGCTGCTCCATCACTCCCTGACAGACCGCAGTAACGGTCGCAACACTGCTCCGCTCCCTACGACGGATCCCACGCGGCTCCATTACTACCTGGCAGACCATGATAAATGGCCACGATCCTGCTCCACCTCCTGCAATGGATACCGCACGATTCTCCCATCCACTGCCAAGATGCGACAGCACACGCCGCCCCACTTCCCGCGGCAGGTTCCACGTGGCACGCCCCAGTGATGGCCACGGGTCTACTCCACTACTCTTCGCAGCAAATTCCGCCTGACCCTGGGCAGCCCACTACCAGGCGGTTACAAACGTCGCCATCAATCCGTTACCTCCTTCGCCTATAAAAAGGGAGACCCAGATACGTTATTCTATAAGCTCATTTCTTATCTCAAAACTCTGCTAAATTCTCCGTTCGAGCGCTCCATTCTTGTTGAGGCAAAGAACTGACTTGAGCGTCGGTGGATCTTGTCGGAGCAACCCCACCTCCGGTTTAGACTTCCCGTGCAGGTCCCGACGGCGACCGCGACTTCCCCGACTCCAGCTTCTCCGGCGCAAGCAGATTTTTGCACCAACAGGATTGGTACTAGAGGAAAGGGGGCGTCTTCGCAATACCCTTGTTCTTAAAGGAGCGCTCAATGGATCCACTTCCGGCCATCTTCTCCGGCACCCACTCCTCCTTCCTTCATCTAATGCCTTCTTGCGAGGCCTCTGCACAATTATCTCCGGCTATGGTCGCCGATGAGGAGTGGCCGGATGACCGGCCTCTACCGGATTCCGTCAATGCCATCTCGGGGGAATCCCGACGGGGGATAACCAACATACCAGCTGCATCCCCCAAGCGGCAAAAAGTTGAAGAACCCATAACCTTTACCGAAGAAGACACCCAGGGAGTACAACTCCCTCATAACGATGCGGTCGTGGTTTCCTTGAATATAGCAAACTACGACGTCCGTCGCATTCTCGTCGACAACGGAAGTTCGGCCGACATCTTGTTCTACGATGTCTTTTCAAGAATGTCCACTCTTGACGGTCATCTGAGACCGATTTGCTTCCCCTTGATAGGGTTTACCGGTGACGCCA
Source organism: Elaeis guineensis (assembly GCF_000442705.2). NCBI lineage: Eukaryota > Viridiplantae > Streptophyta > Magnoliopsida > Arecales > Arecaceae > Elaeis > Elaeis guineensis. The sequence goes on along the minus strand of NC_025995.2, from coordinate 28,048,057 downwards.
TTCCGACGGAGGGAATGATAGCTTTGACTGTGACCGTGGGTCAGTATCCAAAGCAGTCTAGGGCTCTGGTGAATTTCTTGGTGGTAAAGGCGCCATCCGCCTACAATGCAATCCTTGGCCGACCCGACCTTAATGCTCTTCGAGCTTTCGTATCGACCTACCATTTGAAACTGAAGTTCCCCACCAGCCAGGGGATTGGAGAGGTCTGGGGAGACCAAGCCCTAGCTAGACATTGCTATAGCATCACCTTGCAAAGAAGCGATCAATCGGACCCCTGTCCTGTCGATGGATTGGATGCTCGCGATGACCTCACTGAAGAGAGGGGCGGCCCAATCGAAGATCTAGTACCAATCCCTTTGAATGATGGAAACGCGGATCATGTGGTGCTAATTGGTTCCAACCTGGGGGAGGAAGTGCGGACGCGTCTTATTGATTTTCTACGAAGAAATGCAGACGTTTTCGCTTGGGTCCCAGCTGACATGCCGGGGATTGACACAGAAGTCATGGAGCATCATCTGGCTGTCGACCCAAAGCATCGACCGACAAAAGAAAAAATCTGGAGTCATGCCTCGAGAGGCAGAAGGCGATAGCCGAGGAAGTGGATAAGCTTCTCAAGGCCGGATTCATTAAGGAAGTCAATTATCCTGATTGGATTTCCAATGTTGTCTTGGTCAAGAAAGCAAACGGCAAATGGAGGATGTGTATAGACTTCAAAAAGCTGAATAAGGCTTGTCCAAAGGACAGCTACCCCCTTCCCAGAATCGACCAACTGGTGGATGCTACTTCAGGCCATGAGCTCCTCACTTTTATGGATGCGTTCTCCGGCTATAATCAAATTAGAATGACATCGAAAGACGAAGAAAAGACAGCTTTCATTACTAATCGTGGCCTTTACTGCTACAGGATCATGCCATTCGGCCTCAAGAATGCGGGCGCAACCTACCAACGGCTGGTGAACAAAATTTTCAAAGAGCAGATCGACCGAAACATGGAGGTCTACGTGGACGATATGCTTGTAAAAAGCAGGTCTTCCAGAAGTCATGTCGCCGACCTCGAGGAAACCTTTGACGCTCTTCGAAAGTATAGAATGAAGTTGAACCCAACTAAATACGCTTTTGGGGTAACCTCAGGAAAGTTCCTGGGCTTCATGGTATCAGGGCGCGGGATTGAGGCCAATCCAGAGAAAATTCGCGCCATCCAAGAGATGACCGCCCCAAAGTCGATCAAGGAGGTTCAGTGCCTCACAGGGAGGATAGCGGCTCTTAATCGCTTTGTCGCAAGGTCGGCCGAACGATACTTGCCCTTCTTTCAAACCCTCAAGCAGCCGAAGAACTTCTGTTGGACCTCTGAATGCCAACAGGCATTTGAAGAATTAAAAAGCTACCTTAGCTCACCCCCATTGCTGGCAAAGCCTGAACATGGGGAGGAACTATTTTTGTACCTGGCGGTCTCTCCCACGGCCCTCGCGGCCGTCCTTGTCAAAGAAGAAATGAAAGTCCAGCGACTAGTCTACTACATTAGCCGCGCGTTGAGGGACGCCGAGACCAGGTACACCAAATTAGAAAAACTGACCTACGCCTTGTTGATTGCAGCTCGGAGACTCCGACCCTACTTTCAAGGGCACACCGTGACGCTACTCACTGATCAACCGATCAAGGCGATTTTGCACCGGACCGACACCTCCGAAAGAATGGCAAAATGGGCGATTGAGCTCACAGAATTCGACATCAACTACAGACCTAGACCAACAATAAAGGCCCAAATATTGACAGATTTCATAGTAGAGTGCACTATCCCAGAGGAGGCCGAACCTGAGCAAGGCGAAGTTGACGACCTGAAGTCTCACCCGAACTCCCCCAACGAAGAGGCCAATCCCTCCGATTGCTTTTGGACCCTCTATGTGGATGGATCTTTCAACATGGCAGGCGCGGGTGCAGGCCTGATCTTGGTCAGCCCGAAGGGAGTCATCGCGGAGTACGCTCTGCGTTTTGAGTTTCTCGCAACAAACAATGGAGCGGAATATGAAGCTCTGATCGCAGGATTAAGGATCGCCAAAGAGCTGGGAATAGGTCAACTCCGGGTACACAGCGACTCCCAACTAGTGGTGGGACAAGTCAGCGGGAGTTTCGAAGCGCGGGAGGACAGTATGACCAGATACCTTGAGAAGGTAAAGGAGCTCACCCCTGCCTTCAGCAACTTTAGCATTAAACAGATTCCAAGGCTGAAGAATACCAGAGCCGATCTTCTCTCCAAACTGGCGACATCGACTCCGGCCGAATTACCCAAAGGCATCCTCTTTGAAGTTCTAAAACACCCGAGTACAGAAGAATCGCGGTCCATAATGGAGATCGACCACGAGCCCAGCTGGGTTGACCCACTGATAATCTATCTCAGAGATGGAGTCCTCCCACAGGATGCGAAAGAAGCTCGGAAACTCTGAAATCAAGCCTCGAGATACCTCCTTTATGAGGGTAAACTGTACAAGAGATCATACTCCTTTCCCCTCTTAAAATGCCTCCGGCCCTTGGAAGCTGACTACGCCTTATGGGAGGTACACGAGGGAGTTTGCGAAAACCATTTGGGAGCCAGGTCTTTATCCCACAAGCTACTCCGCCAAGGATATTACTGGCCAATGATGCATCATGATTCGATTGAATATGTCAAAAAGTGTAATCGATGCCAGAGATACGCCAACGTCCAGAGACAGCCCGCCACCGAGCTCACAACTTTGAGTGCCCCATGGCCTTTTGCACAATGGGGGATGGACATCCTTGGCCCCTTTTCCATGGCGTCTGGACAAAAAAAATTTCTCCTTGTAGCGATCGACTACTTCACCAAATGGGTTGAAGCCGAACCACTAGCGAAAATCACAGAAGCGAAAGTGCAAGATTTCGTCTGGAAATCCATCGTTTGCAGGTTCGGTTTGCCTAGAACCCTAATCACTGACAATGGATGGCAATTCGTGGGAGCCAGATTCGTCGAATTCTGCGAAGATCTAAACATCTCCCACAACTTCACGTCAGTAGCCCATCCTCAGGCGAATGGCGAAGCTGAGGTGACTAACAGAACCCTTTTGCAGGGGATTAAGACAAGGCTTGAAAAAGCAAAAGAAACTTGGGTGGACGAGCTTTATCATGTGCTATGGGCGCATCGAACTACCCAGAGGTTACCTACGGGGGAAACCCCCTTCGCTTTAGCCTTCGAAACAGAAGCCGTCATCTCGATCGAGCTTAAACTCCCGTCGGCACGAGTCGTGGCATTCGATGAACACCAAAATTCACAAAATCTTAGAGCCAATCTCGACCTGCTGGAAGAAAGACGGAAGATCGCTCAGGTTCGAATGGCAGCCTACAGACAGAAAGTTGCTCGATATTATAATGCCCGGGTCAAGAATAAAGCCTTTAAAGCAGGAGATCTAGTGCTTCGACGAGCTGATGTCTCGCAACCTCAGGACCGGGGGAAACTCGCCCCAAACTGAGAGGGACCTTATGAAGTCAAAGAAGTAGTCCGATCCGGAACTTATTATCTCAAGGAGCTCGGAGGAGCCGACCTCCCGTGGCCGTGGAGCTCAGAAAACTTACGTATGTACTACCAGTGACTTCGTTTTAATTGAAAATCTAATACCCACATGTCTTTGGACAATTCAAACAAACTGTATCAAAAACAAAAGGGCAACCTCATAAAGTCGAAGGCCCGGTTCTATTTAGACCGGATGGGGGGAGAGGCCTTACAACGCCCATTTGTGCCCCCACAGCCCTGTTAGGGACAGGAGGAGAACCTCGCCCTAACTTGAGCAAAGTTGAAGGCCCGGTTTCATTTAGACCAGATGGGGGGAGAGGCCTTACAATGCCCATTTGTGCCCCCACAGCCCTGTTAGGGACAGGAGGAGAACCTCGCCCTAACTTGAGCAAAGTCGAAGGCCCGGTTTCATTTAGACCGGATGGGGGGAGAGGCCTTACAACGCCCATTTGTGCCCCCACAGCCCTGTTAGGGACAGGAGGAGAACCTCGCCCTAACTTGAGCAAAGTCGAAGGCCCGGTTCTATTTAGACCGGATGGGGGGAGAGGCCTTACAACGCCCATATGTGCCCCCACAGCCCTGTTAGGGACAGGAGGAGAACCTCGCCCTAACTTGAGCAAGGTCGAAGGCTCGGTCCTTTTTGACCGGATGAGGGGAAGGCCCTGCAACGCCCATATGCGCTAAGCCCCGCCTGGACTCCTACGGGAGCCGGGCTCCATCGCCGACATCAACTACAGGACAACCCCGCCTGGACTCCTACGGGAGTCGGTCTCCACTGACAACAGCAACTGCCGATAAACCTTGTCTGGACTCCTACGGGAGCCGGACTTTGCCTATGACTTTGATTGCGGGAAGACTTCGCCCTGACTCCTACGGGAGCCGGGCTCTGTCCACGACGCCAAGGAAGGCTCCGCCCGGACTCCTACAAGAGCCGGGCTCCACCCACAACTCCAACTTCAAGGGGATTCTCCGTCCGGACTCCCATGGGAGCCGAACTTAGCCTCGACTTCAGCGAAAAAAAAAAACTCCAAGCAATAAAGGAAGGTAATGGATCGCAACAGTGATGATTGGAAAACAAACAGCGTCCAAGAGAAACTGAAGCTCGGATCCCCGAATTCAAGCCTTGGGAGGGACCCCGGGCCCGAGTGGCCCCAAGCGAACCTGCAGCCATTGACAGAAAAATGACAACCGAAAATCTTTGAACGGCGTAAAAGTCGAAAAGGAGCTCGACAGATAACAACCCCACACAGATAAAAGAAGTCGTCGATGACCTTAGGACGACGTAAAAAAAAAAAAAAAAAAAAAAGAGAAGAAGAAAAAGAGAAGAAAAGGAGGAAGAAAGAAGAAAGGAAAATGAAGAAGCTCGACAAACAACTATTCGATGCAAGATGCAGACAAGGTAGCAAAATATCCTTTTCATTTAACAAGATAAACGTTACAAGACCCGATGGGTCAGGAAAAAAAGATATACAAGCCTCACGAACATGATTCGGGAAGGATATACCGGAGGCCGCTCCCAGCTGCAAACTCCTCTCCCCGTCTCTGTCCTTCTCAGCCGCATTCTCCAGTGCGTGTAACGGACCTATCGGCTCTCGCCTCACCTCCCTTCGCTCCATCTCCGAAGTCCCAACCTTAGGGGGAAAAGGGTGGGATAGATTCCCGGGGCGATAAGGGCAACGGCAGCAGTGACGAAGACCTGTTTCAAGAAGAGCCGGAGTCACCTTGGAGGCAGCGGTGACGCCAGGGATATGCTCCATCTCCGAATGCTCCACGACAGCCGCCACCCAAAATGCTCCGGCAAGGTCGGCATGCGCTACTTCCACCGTCCCCGCAACAGATTTTGCTGCCCCACCGTCGACGCCGACCGCTTCTGGTCCCTCGATCCCGACGGCATCAAGGATCCCGCCACAGCTTGTGACGACAGCTCTGCCCTCTTGACCGGTATCACCCCGCCTTGCTACTCCAAAATTCTCGGGTAGGATAACTTTACCGGCGGCCCCCGTTATTAAACCCCTGTTGTTGAAGGAATTCTTCCTTGAGCCCCCTTTAAAACGACAGAGATCCTCACCGGCCGCCGTTCTCCTCCTCGCCTTCCTCCAAGCCCTAGACATCCCTTCAAGAATGGACTCCGGGGTAGAGGACATGGTGTGGGAACCCTCAGAGAAGAATTGGGGAGCTGAAGAAGGCAAGGACTAGTGCGAGAGAAGTAGCTGAGTAGCTAGGCTCTCAGGCGAAAGAAAGGTATCGTCCTATCAACAGGATGAAGCCACGAAAGGAGATTAGGGGGTTTAAATAGCCGACGGATCCTAGCGCAGTTATGGCGGCGGATGTTCCTGGGCCAACTGGTGCGTGCCATGTGTCCCGCATGTCCCCCTCACCGCTATCGAGGGTTGACCATCCATAAATTTTCGTAGCATGACGCTTGGGATCGCATTCTGGCGGGGGTTCCGAAAAGACTCTTCAGGTCACCTTCACCGAAAAATGGGCTCTGACGTGCGCACATTTAATGCCGAAATATCTGGGGGCAGCAGTGCGTGGGATTCGAGGGGGCGGCTTCGGCTGTACCCATCTCTCTGTACTTCCTTCGTTCGAAATTCAAACTCGAAAGTAGGGGGACTGGTGTTGGGTATAAAATACCCACAGCCGAAGTCTTCAACAGAATCAACGATTCTGCCCACGATGCCGACCTCAAAAGAAGACTCCGCCCGGACTCCTATGGGAGCCGGGCTTCATCCTCGACTCCAACGGCTGCAGACAGACTTTGTCCGGACTCCTACGGGAGCCGGACTCCGCCGACGACTTCAACAGCAAGTAGACTCCGCCCCGACTCCTACGGGAGCCGGGCTCCATCCTTAACGTCAACTGCTGGTAAGCTGTCCGGACTCCTACGGGAGCCGGACTTGGCCTTTAACTTTGATTGCAGGAAGACTCCGCCCGGACTCCTACAGGAGCCGGGCTTCATCCTCGACTCCAACGGCTGCAGACAGACTTCGTCCGGACTCCTACGGGAGCCGGACTCCGCCGACGACTTCAACAGCAAGTAGACTCCGTCCCGACTCCTACGGGAGCCAGGCTCCGCCCGGACTCCTACGAGAGCCGGGCTCCGTCCTCAACGTCAACTGCTGGTAAGCTGTCCGGACTCCTACGGGAGCCGGACTTGGCCTTTAACTTTGATTGCAGGAAGACTCCGCCCGGACTCCTACGGGAGCCGGGCTTCATCCTCGACTCCAACGGCTGCAGACAGACTTCGTCCGGACTCTTACGGGAGCCGGACTCCGCCGGCAACTCCGACCTCAAGTAGACTCCGCCCGGACTCCTACGGGAGCCGGGCTCCATCCTCAACGTCAACTGCCGGTAAGCCCCGTCCGGGCTCCTACGGGAGCCGGACTTCGCCTTTAACTTTGATTGCAGGAAAACTTCACCCTGACTCCTACGGGAGCCGGGCTCTGTCCACGACGCCAAAGAAGGCTCCGCCCGGACTCCTACGGGAGCCGGACTCCGCCGACAACTCCGACCTCAAGTTGACTCCGCCCGAACTCCTACGGGAGTCGGGCTCCGTCCTCAACATCAACTGCCGGTAAGCCCCGTCCGGGCTCCTACGGGAGCCGGACTTTGCCTTTAACTTTGATTGCAGGAAGACTCCGCCCGGACTCCTACGGGAGCCGGAATTCGTCCTCGACTCCAACGGCTGCAGACAGACTTCGTCCGGACTCCTACGGGAGCCAGACTCCGCCGACAACTCCGACCTCAAGTAGACTCCACCCGGACTCCTACGGGAGCCGGGCTCCATCCTCAACGTCAACTGCCGGTAAGTCCCGTCCGGTCTCCTACGGGAGCCAGACTTCGCCTTTAACTTTGATTGCAGGAAAATTTCACCCTGACTCCTACGGGAGCCGGGCTCTGTCCACGATGCCAAAGAAGGCTCCGCCCGGACTCCTACGGGAGCCAGACTCCGCCGACAACTCCGACCTCAAGTTGACTCCACCCGGACTCCTACGGGAGCCGGGCTCCGTCCTCAACATCAACTGCCGGTAAGCCCCGTCCGGGCTCCTACGGGAGTCGGACTTCGCCTTTAACTTTGATTGCAGGAAGACTCCATCCGGACTCCTACGGGAGTCGGGCTTCGTCCTCGACTCCAACGGCTGCAGACAGACTTCGTCTGGACTCCTACGAGAGCCGGACTCCGCCGACAACTCCGACCTCAAGTTGACTCCGCCCGGACTCCTACGGGAGCCGGGCTCCGTCCTCAACCTCAGCTGTCGGTAAGCCTTGTCCGGGCTCCTACGGGAGCCAGACTTTGCATCTGATTTTGATTGCAGGGGATTCCACCCGGACTCCCACGGGAGCCGGGCTCCACCCACGACCCCAACTGCAAGGAGGACTCTGCTCGGACCCCTACGGGGGCCAGACTCCGACCGCTGCCGAACTTCAGCCAGTAGATCTGCGCTCCCAGGCCACAATCACGGCCACGATCCTGCTCCACTTCCTGCGGTGGATTTCGTGCAGCTCCATCACTCCCTGACAGGCCACAGTAACAGTCGCAACACTGCTCCGCTCCCTACGATGGATCCCACGCAGCTCCATTACTACCTGGCAGACCATGATAAACGGCCACGATCCTGCTCCACCTCCTGCAATGGATACCGCACGATTCTCCCATCCGCTGCCAAGATGCGACAGCACACGCCGCCCCACTTCCCGCGGCAGGTTCCACGTGGCACGCCCCAGTGATGGCCACGGGTCTACTCCACTACTCTTCGCAGCAAATTCCGCCTGACCCTGGACAGCCCACTACCAGGCGGTTACAAACGTCGCCATCAATCCGTTACCTCCTCCGCCTATAAAAAGGGGGACCCAGATATGTTATTCTATAAGCTCATTTTTTATCTCAAAACTCTGCTAAATTCTCCGTTCGAGCGCTCCATTCTTGTTGAGGCAGAGAACTGACTTGAGCGTCGGAGGGTCTTGCCGGAGCAACTCTATCTCTGGTTTAGACTTCACGTGCAGGTCCCGGCGGCGACCGTGACTTCCCCGACTCCAGCTTCTCCAGCGCAAGTGGATTTTTGCACCAACAGGATCTAACCAAACTTAGTTTGGTTGAGAATCTAATTGGATCAATTTTAGGTTCAAATGGATTTGAACCAAAACCCTAACACCACCTTATCTCTGTGCCCTTCTCTTCCTCACATGAGAATTATTTTTGTGTGAAGGTTTCTCATGCCCAGAAGTGGTTTGTCACCCATTTTCTGATCTCCTTTCGATTAGGATGAGTTTGGTTAATGTTTGAATTCAAATAGTTTGAATTCAGGTTAAAACTACCTTGATCTTATCCTTATCCTATCCCTTGTCGCCAACTCCTTGGGAAGGTTGATTTTTTGTCTGACCAATGAGAAGAAAATTTAATGAGAAATGTCTCTCACCTCAACCCTTCTGATGCCTCTCTTGGATAAAGATTAAGTGGTTTGAGTTTGAATTTAAAGGAAGTTTGAATTTGAACTCAAACAACCACTTTATTCTTATCCTTATCTCATCTCCACGCCAACCATAAAACCTCTCCAATTTTGTGCGACAAAGGATGAGAGTTTTATCATGAAAATTATTTTCTAATAGAGAGGGGGCATGAAACAGAGAGGGGGTGGGTTACTTTATGCGATAGAAAGAGAAAATTTATTTCCTCTTTGGGTGTGAGATCGTGGGTACCCTAGGGTTACATACTAGGGTTTGGAAAGAGAGATTAGATAGGAAGGAGTTTCCTTTTCTCTTCATCTTCTAGCATCTGGATTCCTACTTAGTACTCTTCTGATTCTTGGAGGAGTTCGAGAGATCTGAAGAACGAGAAAAATCAGCCAACCAGTGCCTTTCGCACGAGCTAGCACTCTCGGAAAAGGATGATCAGATCAAAAATTTGAGTAGACATCCTATAGAGACTGGACGTGCTGTGCAGCTGCTTGACATCAAAAAAAATCTGTTATCATGTCTATCAGTAGCAATGATCATCAACCAATGCTCAAGTATAAGGTTCAAAATCTTAGTAGTTATAGATTTGATCTATCGAGTAAATTAGTTTTCATGCATAATATGTTGATTTTATAGTTCAATTTTTTACATGCATATATACATGTCATAGATCCTTATGTAAGATATTTTATGATTAGATCATGTGCTTGCATTATGGATTAAAATATTTAATCTAAAGTTATTCTATTGTGAAAATTTTAAAATGCATACACAAAACCCTGACGGTTTTCTTTCAGTGATATCAGAGCAAGGTTTTTTTATGGCATGTATATTATGCATGTAGCTTTAAAATTTGATTTTTAATTATTTAGATTAAATTTAAATAATTAATTTTAATTTTGAGTAGTGTAGTAGTTGGATTGGATAGACCGTCATAGCCATCCGATCATAGGAGAAAGTAAGGTTTCATAGCCATCTCCTTCCATTCGATGGGGTTCTCCTATGATGTGTAAGGGCGCTGCACGGTTAATTTCTATGAAGATGAAATACAAAAAGAGCTTAAAATTTTATTTTAAGATCTGATATATTGTATGTTAGATCTAAAATTAATTTAAAGTTGATTGCATAAAAACTTGTAAAAAGATTTTACAAAATTTGAAACTATTTTTGAATACCGAACCCCAACCCATATCAGCCTAAACTTAATTGAGAATTAAGTGATCTAGATTTGAGAATCAAAGATTGAAGGCCTTCTTTTTCATAAATCATGGGTTTATGGGTTAGCTCAAGTCAGGTCCTTTTAACTAGATTAGACCTAGGGTTAGAAATCATAGATAATGGACTATATTAGTAATTGATCAAATCTAATTAATGATTAATTCTGATTGGGTCAATTCTTCTCTTGATCATTTCTCAATAGTTTTAGTTGGTCTATATCCATGTTTTTGATTAGACCATATCAAAGATCAAGATCAATCTCGATCGTAGCTCCGTGGTTGAATCCAAGTCTATAAGTTGATTGAATTGAAACTGATTAATCAATTGGTATCTAAGATAAGTTTGACAGTCTTAATTGGTAGTCATTAATTGAGAGCTACTCACATAGATTAAATCTATGGTGAGTTAATGGTATATCCCTCCCATCGATCTCACTTACCTGGCCAACATAGTGAATCATGTTTTGATCAGATCACTTAATGATTAGGGTTGACCCATGCTAGCTAGAAAATCAGTATGATTGATTTAGGTGCCCCTAGTTTGACTTGTCAGTAGTCATCTTCATGATTTGATGAAGTCAGTGGGAGGATTTGTGACTAGTCGGTTGGACCAGCTTGTATCTAGTCTTCTTTGATCTGACTTGGTGAAGTCAATGGGAGGATTATGATTAGCTAGTCAGTCTTTTCTCTTCTCTTAGTACATCTAACTAAATTTTTTAAAATTATCAGATCTCTAAAAATGAAATAGTTATAGTGATAACTAGATCATAGCCTCTCATTAAGTTGGATGATAATGAGTCCAATAGTTTAGAAGATCATTGGAGGCGCCACATGCTTGGTGCTCATTTAGCTGTCGAAATTATCATTCACAATATATTGATTTAGATATGTCTTTCTAACGATGGTCAGATTGGTCGAGCCACACTCAAGTCTGATCATTCATTTGTTAGATATACTGAATTCTGACATATTAATAGTTGGATGTATTCAGGACTTTCAGTGGAGGCGCCACATGCCTGCTGAAGAGGAGCCTGAGGCAAAATTAACTACTAGAAGTTATTTGGTGAAACAATTGATTAAGAATCTATCCATGGGTATACAGAGGTTGGCCGAGCTACACTCGGACCCATGTGCAGCCTATGAGGATTCTAGTATCCGCTAAGGAATTAGTATAATTTTTGAAATTAGAGGTAAAAGCTACCAATTCATATAAAATAGCAAAAGAACCTTTAGACTAAAGTCCATGTCTTTAGGCTTAATTAATTCACATACTAATTTGGTTCTTGATTTTTCTTTATACAATTATGGCCACATCATTGTCGCTCCGATCACTATATAAATTGATGAGATCCAATTTTGATAGTTGGTATCGAAAGCTTAAATTCATCCTAGAGCACAAATGAATCGTGTACGTGCTAACAGATTCGACACCTGAGGAGCCAGGTCCGAACAGCCATAGTATGGTCTAAGATACTTACCAAAAGTGGCTTAACGATCGAACTATGATGCAATGTATAATACTAGCGGCTATGAATGATGAGTTCAGCCATGGGTTTGAGAATGCTCAGCCACAGGACATGCTTCAAATGTGGAACGAATCCTTTGGCACTCCCCACAATGTTGAGAGGCACAAGACAAGTTGTGCTATCTTCAATGCTTGAATGAGGGAAAGAGCATCAGTCATTAATCATGTACTATACATGATCGAGTTGATTGAGCGCTTGAGCAAATTCGATTTTCTCCCACATGAGCAGTTGGGGAAAGATGCAATTTTGAACTCTTTGCCAAAATTCTACCTCCTATTCCTTACTCATTACAGAATGACAAAATATGCAGTCAACTACCATGATTTGTTAGGATTACTACAGAACTTTGAGAAGGATCATCAGCTCCACAAAGAGTCAGTAAATATAGTGGGAGAGTCTTCTTCTGGGCGTTGACCTTTTAAGAAAGAAAAGAAGAACAAGAAGAATAAAAAGAAGGTGCAAAGTGCTGGGGCGTCCAAGCCTGTCAGACTAAGAAATCCAAATCCGACCAGAGTCAGACAAAATGCTTCTACTACAAGAAGTAGGAGAACTAAAAGAGTAACTATCCTTAGTACATTACCTTCCTGGATCCGAACAGGCCAAGAAAGAAGCAAGCTATTGCTAGACATAGTAATTATATGATAACACCTTATTATTTCTCTATTTGTGATTCTACTATTTGGATATTAGATACGGAAGCTCTTTTAATATATATAATTTGTTGTAGGATCTATAGATCATTAAGAGATTTGAAGAAGATGAGAAATTTCTTAATATTGGAGATGGAAGATCAGTTCTAGTTCTAGTGTTAGAGATTGTCAAGCTTGTATTTAAGTCTAATATAATTATTCTTAGTGGATGTCACTTTTGTCCTTCATTTTTATTGAATATTATTTCTATAGGCCTTTTGGCTAGAAATAGTTATGAGATTTCAATAAAAAAAAATTTAATATCATTATGAACGGTTTTAATATGATGAATTGATAATTGAACAATAGAATTTATATATTATCATAATCTGTTAGTGTAATGTACACGTCCGGCAAGCACCCTAGAATTGATGATATCTCCGATATCTATCTTTAGAATTGTAGGCTAGGTTATGTTAACAAGAACAGAATAAATAGGTTGACTCAAAAAAAAATCTTCAAAATTTATGATTGTGAATCACTTCCAACCTGTGAGTCCTGCCTCCTTGAAAAAATGATCAAGTCATCTTTTACTGAAAAAGATTAAAGAGCCAGTGAAGTTCTATGTCTAATACATACTAATGTATGTAGACCCATGAATATAAGTACCAGAGGTAGGTATTACTACTTCATTACGTTTATAGATGATCTATCAAGGTATGGGCATATCTACTTAATAACGCATAAGTCTGAATCATTTGAAATGTTCAAACGATTCCATAATGAGGTAGAAAAATAAATTAAAAAGAGTATTAAAACTCTTCAAACTGACTGAGGAGATGAATACCTCTCCAATGAATTTCTAACATATTTAGAAGAAAATAGGATTCTCTCATAGTGAACTCTTCCTAGAACACCATAACATAATGGTGTGTTGAAAAGGAGGAATCGAATCCTATTAGACATGATTCGATCCATGATAGGCTTTGCAAGTCTGTCGATCTTCTTTTGGAGATATGCACTTGAGTGGCTTGTTATATACTTAATAAAATTTTGAGTAAGTCTGTAAGTAAAATACCACATGAGATGTAGACAGGACGTAAGCCAGTACTCTCTCACTTTAGGATTTGGGGGTGTCCGACTTATGTCAAGCGTTTGAAAATAGATAAGCTCAGATCTAAGACTTACAAATATAATTTCATAGGGTACCTAAAAGAGACTAAGAGGTATTACTTCTATCTTGCTGATGAACAAAAGATGTTCGTCAGTAATAGGATAGTCTTTTTGAAAAAAGAGTTTCTTGGAGAAAGAACTAATGCCTCTAAAGTTGACTTGATGAAGTTCGACCGATAGAAGAACAGACATAATCTAGTAAACTCATGGAGTCGGATTTGATTAGATCAAATTTGAAATATGTTGTAGAGACATCTTTGAGGAGATCTGGTAGAGTACTACGTCAGTCAGACAAATACTATGATTTCTTGATCCGAGATGGTAATCTTGTTGGAAAACGTAGGCGATTTCATACATGTATTTCAAAAATTTTTAAAATAAAATACAGTGAAAGATAACTAAATTAATCATATTAATCTAATATGCATATGAACTAATCATTAAATCAACCTAGTCTAGGATCTATAATATGATATATTGCATATAAAATCTAAAAAAATCATAAGATAAAATCTGCATGCATATATGTGAGCAGTAGATCAAATCTACATCTATCTGAGTTCAGAACTTGATACTTGAGCATGGATCGATAATTATCGTTGCTGATAGATATGGTGAAGATGATCTTTGCTGATTGCTCACAGTCGTACACGTGTCCGACCTCTACGAAAGGTCCATTCGAAGCCCCGATCTGATCGATCTTCCTGAGAGTGCTAGCTCGCGCGAAGACCATCTTCTTGGTTGATCTGGATCCTTTCTTCAAATATCTCAAATCTTTTCAGAGGTTAAAGAAGGATATCTAGAGCAGATGGAGAGGTAGAAGAAATATAGAGAAGAAACAACTTTTCCTCTTGTTTTTCTCTCTTCCCAAACCCTAAGGAACAAAACCTTAGAATTTAGATTTTGCGCTAACCCAAAGAAGAAGGACTCTCCTCTTCTTTTTCACACCAAGAACCCATACCCAAAACCTCCCAACATGAAGAGCACTCTCTCTTGTTTTTTACATGCACAAAAGTGAATTAATTCTCCTTTTTATTTGGCATGTAAGGTATATGGGTGAAGAGTCCAACAATGTTTGGACTCTCCTTTGTTTTATCGCCCCTTCTCACCAATTCATGCCAAAAAGAAACATGGGATGCCCCTTCTAAAAATTTTTCATGCTAAATCAGATCCTTATCTAATTTTCCACACCCCATATATCTCTATTTGTTGCACAAAAGAAAGGCAAAAGAAGGAAGTGGGCGGCAAGGTTATAGATAAGGTCAAACCTTATCTTATATGGTAACTAATTCAAATCAAATTTGAACATACCATAAAATACCAGATATTATCCATATTTGGACATGAGAAAGGGATGGTGGAACACTATTTTTGCATAGAGAAATCTCACACAAAAACCTTTTGTGCGTGAGGAATGTGGCATCCAAAACTTGGTGGCGTATGGGAGGAAGAGTCCATTTTTTCATGGGCTCTTTATTTTCTTATTTGAATCCAAATCAAATCACATCTGGTTAAGCCCAAATAAATAGATAAAATCTAATCTAATTAGATTCATAAATTTTTAATCAAATTTTAATCAAATTAAAAATTGATTGAACCAAAGTCCTAATCAAATCAGGGATAATTCTTCTTTAGCAATTAGATCATCTCATAATCTAATCGGATCAAACCTAATTGCATTTAATTCAATTAGATTTTATCAAATTTTTTTTACTTAATTAAATTAAGTAATAATAATTAAATATTAATTAATTCTCTATTAATTTACTAACACTTGGTGAATAAATTTATTATAACTTTTGTATAAAGTTAACCATTAATCGAATTGATGATTAAGCCCTTGAACGATTCTTAATTGTTGATCAATCATATGATTAGTTAAAAACTTCTTTTGAGAGTGACCCCATAGGTTCGAATCTAAATCAGTAGCACAGAAATAAATTTTTGAACCAATCAATGTAACCATCTTGTAATGAGACCTGACATCTGGATAGGTCAAATGATGGCGAAGCAACATTCAAGAACCTACTGGTATATGGTTACCGAAAAATTCATCCTTTGATCCTAATGCTCAAGGACGACCTAAGATTTAACTGCCACTCTAGATAAGTCATCCATATTATATTTTAATTT
Source organism: Elaeis guineensis (assembly GCF_000442705.2). Lineage (NCBI taxonomy): Eukaryota > Viridiplantae > Streptophyta > Magnoliopsida > Arecales > Arecaceae > Elaeis > Elaeis guineensis. The sequence continues at coordinate 28,032,403 of NC_025995.2, read as the reverse complement.
TTAAATGTATTACATGGATTATCCTGGCTCAGATTTTGCTAAATTGAAATATATTGATACATTAACTCCTACAAATTTGGAGGGATCAATCCCATCTTGACTCATGCACTGACTTAACAAGTACTTAACTGCACTCAAAAATTTTCAACACTGAATTATAAATTCAGATAGTCTGATATTAAAGTACAATGAGTTATTTGCAAGTCACCATGGTGATCTCAGATCGGAGGGATACTTATACCCATACCCTTCGCGAGCTACTCTTGACAGTAGAGTACTTCATAGTTGGTCACATTCAGTGACAATGTACTCCTACATTTCATCTGTATGCCATACCAGTATCTCCACACCATTTGGTTATGAGGACAATCAATGCATATGGCACACAACGACTTACACTTGATATCGCTATCGTCCTAGTAATAGTGTATCCTTTGGTCACGAACCAATTTAAGGACTACACGATAAATTCTCCTTTATCGATCAAAGTAATTCTAAGAATTTCATCATAATACAGGAGTTTGTTAGAAGATATAATCTTATGATGAAAAAGACTAAATAACTTTTATTATTGATCAATTCATATACATTTATAATTAGCACAATCGTCAAACGATTGGCTTTAGGACATATTTCTCAACAACTTTCACTTGGACTAAAGCCAATCAATATAGTATCATATACCCATCTTTGATTTATCATCTCAAAACTCTTAGATACCAAGATTTTAGTAAATGAGTTGGTCAGATTCTCTTTTTCGTCGATCTTCTAAAGTTCGACATCACCGTAATAAATTTTTCAAATAAGGTGGTAGCGATGCAAAATGCTTGGTAAGCTAATAGAACGTTGGCTCTTTGGCATGAGCTATGACTTCAGTGCTATACAATACAGCAAAACCATCATCAGAGGGTGCCACTCCTAGCTTGTCAGTAAATCTGTACAATCACATAGCTTTTTTGCAAGCATCGAATGCTGCAATGTATTCTACCTCACAAATTGAATTTGGCTATATTTTTCTGCTTGAAATTTTTCCAGCAAATTACTCTATTATTTAGGATAAAAATATATTCTGATATGTTCTTGCTATTATTTATAACTAAAAATTGGAGTCATACTCTACAAGTTTTAAGTTAGATTCTCCATAATCGAATCATCGGTCTTTAGTATTTTTCAAATACTTAAGGATGACCTTTTAGTTATTCTCATCCGGATCTTACAAACATCCACTCACTATCTTAATGAGTATACCATATCCTGTCTCATACATGACGCATATGATAGAATAAATTCTATTCATAAATATCCTATGTACGTTGGACTGGAATAACCCAAGCAGCCATTTAGATCTATTTCTATAGATCTTCATCCCTAAGATGAGGGATGCTTTTCCTAAGTCTTTTATGGAGAACAATGATAACAGCGAAACTTTTATTCCCTGCAATGTAAGGAATATCATTTTCGATTAAAAGAATTTTATTCACATACAAAACAAAAAATACACTCATAGAACTATTAACCCATTTGTATTTGCAGGGTTCTTCTTCATTCTCAACGAAGCCATGCATTTTGATCATTTATCAAAATACATGTTCCAACTTCAAAATATTTCAACATTGCCATAGGAGAAAAATATCTCATTATGGTCAATACCATAATATTGATGATATCCTTAGGCAAATAGACGGACTTTGTAGGCCTCCACCTTCTCGTCTGTGCCACTCTGATCTTATTAAAGATCCACTTACACCTTATAGGCTTTACCCTTTCGAGTGAATCAACGAGTGTCCATACACTATTGATCTTCATAAACTCCATTTCAGACTTTATAGCTCCAAGCCACTAATCAAATTCGGACCTCTGTATGGCATTCATGTAGGAGATCAGATCCTTGTTGTTCTCGTCGAGTTCAACAGAATCACATCTTGGATCTAGAAACTAAAGTATCTATCCGACGGATGTGGTACTTTATCGAATCTCCTTAATGGTGCCTCTATAACGGGTTTCGAGTTTGATCTAATCAAATCTGATTCTATGGGTTCACTAGATTGTGTCAGTTCTTTTACTTGTTGAACTTCATAAGTTTCACATCAAAGGTATCAGTTTCTTCACCAAGATACTCCTTTTCTAAAAGGAATACCGAACAACTTTTGTTCTTTAGCAAGATAGAAGTTATATTCCCTATATTCTTTAGGGTACCTTACAAAATAATACATATAAGATCGAGATCCAAGCAATCGATCTGTAAATGCTTGACATAAAACAAACACTCCTAAACCCTAAAGTAAGAGAGTATCGGCTTACGCCTGTCCATATCTCATATGGAGTCTTTGCGACTGATTAATTCGAAATCTAGTTGAGAACATGACAAGTAGTCTCAAGAGCATAACCTTAAAAGGAGACCGACAGACTTATAAACCTCATTATGGATCAAACTATGTCTAACAAAGTCGATTCCAATAAGAGAGAATCATATTTTTCTCTAGATATGTCAAAAACTCATCAGAAAGGCATTCTCCTCTTTGGTTTGATCGAAGAGTTTTAATGCTCTTTCTAGTTTATTTCTCTACCTTATGAAGAAATTATTTAAATATTTTAAATAATCTAAATTTATGACAAACATATTCATAGATCCAATACATCAGTATGTATCAGATATGACCAAGCCTAAATTACCAAAGGTAGGCATTTGTGATATTATCTACTTTAGGGTGTTTGTTTGATGTGTACTAACAGACTGTGTAAATGTCATTTCTGAGTTGTTCACCATGATTTTGACATCATCTATAATGATATCATAAAAATTATTCTATGTTGATAATGCAAATCCATCTTTGGCCAGAAAGCCTATGAAAATTATATTCGTCAAAATAGACAATGGTGACAATCACCGAAAATAATATTATTCGAATCAAAAATTTGCTTGAGAATTCTAAAGCCAGAACTGAAACATGACTTTCAACTCCAACATTCAAGAATCTTTTACTATTTTCAATCTTTCTACTAATCTGAAGTCGTTGCAACAATTTGCATGGACTTTCGATATCCAATACCTAGGTAGTAGTTTTATAGATAGAGAAATCTCAAGGTGTTATCATATAAGTATCTTATCCTGTAACCCTTTTGGTGATTTCTCTTTCTTAGCCGGTTCGAATCAAGAGACTCTACCAGACTAGGTTAATCTTAGACTCTTTTAGTTTGGACTTATCAGCCCAAACATGATTTTTTTCATCTTCTTTTTCTTTTTTCTCAAAAGATTGTTGCCCAACTGAAGACACATTTTAGAGGTGCAAAAGAATTCCTTCAATATTTGAAGGATTTTCTTCTACTGAGCATCATTGAATTTACAACTAAATTTATATTTTTTGCTGCTTGCAAAAATACCATATGGTGATACAATCATTTGACTACTTTTGAGAAGTGCCTTTGATCGCATTATGTGTGTTGGATGTGGGAACATTAGGTGCTGAATCCGTAATCATATATAGGATCCATTCGTGCTCTAGAACTATTTACAGCTTTCGATACCATTTATCGAAGTTGGATCCTATAAATAAGTCACTATTAAATAGTGAACGGAGCAATAGACATCTAGCCATAACTGAAAGGAAAACACAAGACCTCTATGTTTATGAATTGATTAAGCCTAAAGACTTGAACTTTAGTCTAAAGGTTCTCCCACTATTTTAGTCAATTTGTAGCCTCTATCTATAATTTGAGAAATTATCTTAATTTTTAGCAGATACTAGAATCCACACAGATTGCACACGAGCCCGACTTTAGCCGGCTCACCTATGTACATCTATGGGTAGGTTCTTAACTAATTATTTCAGTAAATAATTTTTAGTAATTGATTTAGCCCCAGATAACTTTTCAATTGATTTTGATCTTCTCTGCAAGCCCTGGTTAGGTCCAACTATTAACATGATCATACTCAGGAATCTAACTACCAATTGATCAGGCCTGACTTTGGCGGCTAATCTGAATACTTGCTAGAGAGACTCGACTGAGTCATCATATTATGAATGATAATTTCAATAGCAGATGAGCACCATGCCTTTAAGCCTCCAATGATCATTATACTAATGGACCCATTATCATCCAACTTAATAGAAGGCTATAATTTAGTTATTACCATAACTATTTTATTTTAGAACCTAATAATTTAAAAAATTTAATTTATGAATTAAAAGAAGAGAAGAGATCAACCAGTAAATCATAATCCTCCCACTGACTTCATCAAGTCGTTGAATTAGATTAGGTCATGCTGGTTGAAATGGCACCTAGATCAGTCACACTGATCCATCTTAATGACAAAGATCAACTCGAATCACTTAGTAGTCTAATCAAGACATAATCCATCAAATTGGCCAGGTAAGTGAGATCGATGGGAGGATATGCTAAGCTTGCCTTAGACACCATCAAAATGGCCAGATAAGCCACTCTCAATTAAAAATTATCGATCAAAATGCCAAACTTATCTTAGACACTAATTAGTTAATTAGTTTCGATTTAACCAGCCTAATGATTCGGGTTCAACCACTGAGCCACAATTAATATCCATTTGATCTAATCAAAGATATGGACTTGATCAACTACAACTATTGTATTGGTTCTAGAGAAACTCTGATTTAATCTAATTCAATATTTGGTTAGATTCAATCAATTTTTCTACATGATCCATTAACTCTTTGATTTTAACCTTAGTCTAACCCAATTAAGAGGAGCTATTTGAGCTAACCCATACCCCCATGTTTTATGCAATGTCATTAGATCCTAAATCATAATTCTAAATCTAATTGATTCTACATTTAATTCTTAATTAAGTTTCATATCAATATGGGTAGGTTAAGTTTTGAACAATTTTAATTTTTTATTTTATAAATAATTTATAATAAATTTTATATAAAAATTTTTTATTCTAAAATTGAGTCGACTCAATCAACATTGAGCTGGCTACACAAAGAGACTAGGTCAGCTCAGTTCAAAATTGGATCGGCTCAATAATTATGCGAGCATATTTTAAAAAATTTAGATCTAAAAATTTTTGCATCAGCTTGAAATAAAATTAATCATAAACACCCTATTAGATTATATCTAAACCTTTTATGTTTTTAGATTTTATTTTTCATGATTAAATAATTTTAATTATATAGATTAAATGTCTTACTTCTCATATAACTTTGTATCACATACAATAAATATAAGATTTCAAGATCTAAGATTTTACAAAAAAATAAGTTCTTTCTTTTATATTATTCTTCATGGGATTTAATCACACATACCCCTACACGTCATAAGAGCAGTCCATCAAATGAAAGAGAGGGCCTTAAAACCCTTTTACTCCTATGATCGGACAGCCTGATGATCAATCCAATCAAATACTTACTAATTGGATCATCTAATCTAATCACATATCATATATGCTTGAATTTAGATCTAATCTAAATTACATCAGATCTGATCACAATCTTAGATCACATCTAAATCAAATCATAAATATTATATGCAATATGTAAAATCAGATTTTATTAAAGATCAACACAAATTAGGATAACCTATTCACTGTAAGGGGTAAACCCTACAGCAGGATAATCTTATTTCAGTTTGTACGATCAACCATTAATCAAATTTAGATCTAAAATATTACATATCAAATCTAAATAAAATTAAATTTTAGATCTAATATATATATATAATATGTCGTAATGAATCTGGATTCTGATATCACTGTTGGAAAATATAGGTGATTTCATGCATGTATTTCAAAAATTTTTAAAATAAAATATAGTAAAGAAAATAGATTAATCATATTAACTTAACATGCATATGATCTAATCATCAAATCAACCTACTTTAGGATCTATGACATGATATATTGCATATAAAATCTAAAAAATTACAAGATAAAATCTACATGTATATATGTGAGTAGTAGATCAAATCTACATCTATTTAAGTTCAAAACTCGATACTTGAAAGTGGGTCGATGATCGTCACTATTGAAAAATATAGTGAAGATGATCTTTGTTGATCGCTCACAGCCGCACATGTGTCCGACCTCTACGGAAAGTCCCCTCAAAGCTCCGATCTGATCGGTCTTCTCAGAAGTGCTAGCTCGTGCGAAGATCATCTTCTTTGCTGATCTGGATCTTTTTTTCAAATCTTTCAAATTTTTTCAGAAGTTGAAGAAGGACATCTAGAGAAGATAGAGAAGTGGAAGAAACATAGAGAAGAAATAACTTTTCCTCTTATTTTTCTCTCTTCCCAAATCCTAAGGAACAAAACCTTAGAATTTAGGTTTTGTGCTAACCCAAAGAAGGACTCTCTCTTCTTTTTCACACCAAGAACCCATGCCCAAAACTCCCAACATGAAGAGCACTCTCTCTTCTTTTTTACACACACAAAAGTGAATTAATTCTCCTTTTTATTTGGCATGTAAGGTATATGGGTGAAGAGTCCAACAATGTTTGGACTCTTCCTTGTTTTATCGCCCCTTCTCACCAATTCACGCCAAAGAGAAATATGGGACACCCCTTCTAAAAATTTTTCATGGTAAATCAGATCCTTATCTGATTTTCCACACCCTATATATCTCTATTTGTCGTACAAAAGAAAGGCAAAAGAAGGAAGTGGGCGGCAAGGTTATAGATAAGGTCAAACCTTATCTTATATGATAACTAATTCAAATCAAATTTGAACATATCATAAAATACCAGATATTATCCATATTTGGATGTGAGAAAGTGAGGGTGGAATATGTATTTTTGCATGGAGAAATCTCATGCAAAAACTTTTTGTGTGTGAGGAATGTGGCATCCAAAACTTGATGGCGCATGGGAGGAAGAGTCCATTTCTTCATGGACTCTTAATTTCCTTATTGAATCCAAACCAAATCATATCTGCTTAAGTCTAAATAAATAGATGAAATCTAATCTAATTAGGTTCAAAAATTTTTAATCAAATCTCAATCAAATTAGGAATTGATTGAATCAAAGTCCTGATCAAATCAGAAACAATTCTTTCTTAGCGATTAGGTCATCTAACTTAATCGGGTCAAACTTAATTGAATCTAATTAATTTAAATTTTATCAAATCTTTTTTGCTCAATCAAATTGATCTAATCAACAATCTAATTGCTAATTAATCCTTCATTAATTTACTAACACTTGGTAAATAAATTTATTGCAATCTTTGTATAAGATTAACCATCAATTGAATTGATGATTAAGCCCTTGAATGATTCTTAATCATTGATTAACCATATGATCAGTAAGAAATTTTTTTGAGTGCGACCCATAAGTTCAAACCTAAGTCGGTAGCACAGGAATAAATTTCTTAACCAATCGATGCAACTATCTAGCAATGAGACTCGATGTTCGGATAGGTCGAATGATGGTGAAGCAACATTTAAGAACCTACTGGCATATGGTTATGTATAATTCATCCCTTTGATCCTAATGCTCAAGGATGACTTAAGATTTAACTATCAACCCTAGATAAGTCATTCACATTGTATTTCAATCTTTTAAATCTATCACATGGATTATTCGGACTCAGATTTTACTAAATTGAAATACATTGATATATTAACTCCTACTAATTCAGAGAGATCAATTCCATCTTGACTCACGCACCGACTTGACAAGTACTTGACTACACTCAAAAATCTTCCGTCACTGAATTATAAATTCAGATAGTCCGATATCAAAGTACAGTGAGTTGTTTGTAAGTCACCATGGTGATCTCAGATCGGAGGGACACTTATACTCATATCCTTCGTAAGCTACTCTTGACAACAGAGTGCTTCGCAATTAGTCACGTTCAGTGAAGATGTTCTCCTATATCTCACCTACATGCCATACTATTGTTTCCACACTATTTGGTTACAAGGACAATCAACGTATATAGCACACAATGACCTACATTTGATATCACTATCATCCTAGTAATAACATATCTTTTGGTTGCGAACCAATTTAAGAACTATACGATAAATTCTCTTTATCGATCAAAGTAATTCTAAGAACTTCATCACAACACAAGAGTTTGTTAGAAAATGTAACCTTATGATGAAAAAGATCAAATAATTTTTATTATTGATCAATTCATATATATTTATAATTAGCACAATTATCAAATGATTGTGATCCTGTTGATCCTATTGAACTCGATGAGAATAATAAGGATCTGATCACCTATATGGATGTTGTGCAGAAGTTTGATTCTGATAAGTGACTAGAAGCTATAAAATTTGAAATGGAGTCCATGAAGATCAACGATGTATGGACATTAGTTGACCTATCTAAAGGGATAAAATCCATAAGGTGTAAGTAGATCTTCTAAAGAAAGAGGGTGCAGACGGAAAGATGGAGATTTATAAAGCCTATTTGGTTGCCAAAGATTATCATCAACATTATGGTATTGAATATGACGAGATATTTTCTTCTGTGACAATGCTCAAGTCCATTCGGATCATACTTATGATAGCAGTACACCTAGACTATGAAATCAGGCAAATAGATATGAAAACAACTTTCCTAAATGGAGAGCTAGAAAAAAAGGTGCATATGATACAACCTGAAGATTTCATATCCACAGATGAGTCTAAGGTGTGCAAGCTTTAAAGGTCTATTTATGGACTGAAGCAGGCATCTCAAAGTTGGAACATACGTTTTGGTAGGATGATTAAAACATATGACTTCGTTAAGAATGGAGAAGAACCCTGTATATACAAATGAGTTAATAATTCTATGGTTGTATTTCTTATTTTGTATGTGAATGATATTCTCTTAATCAAGAATGATATCCCTGCATTATAAGAATTAAAGGTTTGGTTGTCATCTCAATTCTCCATGAAGAATTTAGAATAAGCATCCTACATCTTTGGGATGAAGATCTATAGAGATAATTCTAAGAGGTTGCATGGGTTATTCTAGTCCACGTACATTGATACTGTACTGAAGCAGTTTAGCATGAAAAATTCTAAGAAATACTATCTTTGATAAATCATAAAATTTTTCTCTCGAAAAGGGATTGTCTGACAACTCTTCAAGGGAGAGAGCATATGAATAGAATTCTATATGCTTCAGCAGTGGGATTTATTATGTATGCCATGACATGTACGAGACCGAATGCGACATACTCACTAGGGGTAGTAAGCAAATACCAATTTGATCCAAGAGAGAACCACTGGAAGGTCGTAAAGATCATCTTTAAGTATTTGAAAAATACTAAGGATCAATAGCTCGTTTATGGAGAATTTGACTTAAAACTCATGGAGTTTACAGACTTCAATTTTTAATCAGATCATGACGATAGAAAGAACATGTCAAGATATATATTTATCTTGAACGGTGGAGTGATCTGCTGAAAAAATTTCAAGCAGCACACCGTACCTAACTCTACTTGTGAGGTAGAATATATCCCGTCATCTGATGTTGCAAAAGAAGCTGTGTGGTTATAAAAGTTCATCGGTGAGCTTGGAGTGGCACCCTCCCTCGATAGTCTTGTCTTGTTGTACTGCGACAGTATTGGTGCCATTGCTCAAGCAAAGAAAATAAAGTCACATCAATACACCAAGCACATTCTGCGCCGCTACCACCTAGTTCGAGAGATCATGGATCGAAGTGATGTCAAGCTTCAGAAGGTCCACAGAAAGGAGAACCTAGCCGATCCATTTACTAAAGCTTTCGATGTCAAGAAGTTCGAATATAATAAATCAAAAATAGGTATATGATATTGTGCCAATTGGCTTTAGTCCAAATGAAAGTTATTGAAAATTATGTCCTAAAGTTAATCATCAGCTTGTTGACGGTTGTGCTATGAATTATTAAATAATAAAAGTTATTTGACTTTTTCATCACTTTGTGTACATCTTCTTTGAACTTCTATATTGTGATGAAGTCCGTAGACTATTTAAATCGATATAGGAGAATATATCGTTTAGTCCTTAAATCTAGTTCATAACCAAACGATATGCTATTATTAGGATGATAGCTATATCAAGTATAGGTTGTTGTATGCCATGTATATTGGTTGTCCTCTTTATCAAAGAGTGTAGAGATACTGGTATGGTATGCAAATGAGGAATAGGAGTACATCTCACTGAACGTGATCAACTGTGGAGCACTCTACTGTCAAGAGAAACTCGCAAAGGATATGGGTATAAGTGTCCCTCGACCTGAGATCACCATGATGACTTGCAAGTAACTCACTGTGTTTTGATGTCGAACTATTCAAATTTTTAATTCAGTGATAAAAGATTTTTGGGTACAGTCAAGTACTTACGAAATCGGTGTATGAGTCAAGATAGAATTGATCTCTCCAAATAAGTAGGAGTTAATGCTTTAGTGTATTTCAATTCAATAAAACCTCGATCGAGGTAATCCATGTGATGGATTTGAAAAGTTGAAATATAATATGGATGACTAATTCAAGATTGACAGTTAAACCCTAAGTCATCCTATGTATTTAGGGTCAAAGGAATGAATTATGTGGTAACCATATGTCAATAGATTCTTAAATGTTGCTTGGCAATCATTTGGCCTATCCAGACATCGGATACCATTGCTAGATGGTCACTTTGATTGATACAGAAAATTGTTCTTGTGCTACCAGCTTAGGTTTGAACCTATGGGGTCACACTCTAAAGAAATTTCTGACTGATCAGATGATTAATCGACGATTGAGAATCATCTAAGGGTACAATCATCAATTCGATTGATGATTAACCATGTGCAAAAGTTACAATAAAATTTATGAAGATTTATTAGCAATTAGATTGCTGATTAGCTCAATTTGATGAGAATTAAGGTTTGAATAAAATCTAATTGAATCGGATTCAATTAGGTTTGATTCGATTAGGTTATGAGATGACCTAATCACTTAGGATGTTCGATTCTTGATTTGATTGAAATTTGAGCTCGATTAATTTCTAATTTGATTAAGATTTAATCATGATAATTTGTTACCTAAATAGATTAAGTTCAATTGTCTGACTGGGTCTAACCTAACTTGGTTTGGTTAAGAACCTAATTGGATCAATTTGAGGTTCAAATGGATTTGAACCAAAACCCTAACGCCACCTTATCTCTATGCCCTTCTCTTCCTCACGTGAGAATTATTTTTGTATGAAGGTTTCTCACACCCAGAAGTGGTTTGTCGCCCATTTTCTGATCTCCTTTGGATTAGGATGAGTTTAGTTAATGTTTGAATTCAAATGGTTTGAATTCGAGTTAAAACTACCTTGATTTATCCTTATCCTATCCCTTGTTGCCAACTCCTTGGGAAGGCTGATTTTTTATGTGACAAATGAGAAGAGAATTCAGTGAGAAATGTCTCACACCTCAGCCCTTCTGATGCCTCCTTTGGATAAGGATTAAGTAGTTTGAGTTTGAATTCAAAGGGAGTTTGAATTTGAACTCAAACAACCACTTTATCCTTATCCTTTTCTCATCTCCATGCCAACCATAAAACCTCTCCAATTTTGTGCAACAAAGGATGAGAGTTTTACTGTGAAAATTATTTTCTGATAGAGAGGGGGCGTGAAACAGAGAGAGGGAAGGTTACTTTGTGTGATAGAAACAAGAAATTTGTTTCCTCTTTGGGTGTGAGATCGTAAGTGCCTAGGGTTACATACTAGGATTTGGGAAGAGAGATTAGATAGGAAAGATTTCTTTTTTTCTTCATCTTCCAGCACCTTGATTCCTCCTTAGTGCTCTTCTGATTCCTGGAGAAGTCCGAGAGATTCGAAGAATGAGAAAAATCAGTTATCCAGTGCCTTTTGCATGAGCTAGCACTCTCGAAGAAGGACGATAAGATTAGGACTTCGAGTGGACATCTTGTAGAGATCGGCTGTGCTGTGCGACTACTCGACATTAGGAAGAACTCGTTATCATGTCTATCAGCAGCGGTGATCATTGATCTGCGCTCAAGTATAAGGTTCAGAACCTTAGTAGTTGTAGATTTGATCTACCGAGTAAACAAGTTTTCATGCATGACATGCTGATTTTGTAGTTCAGATTTTTATATACATATATATATGCCATAGATCCTTATGTAGGGTATTTTATGATCAGATCATGTACTTGCATTATAGATTAAAATGTTTAATCTGAATTTATTCTGTTGCAAAAATTTTAAAATGCATGTATGAAATCCCTATGATTTTCTTTCATTAAGAAGTTTAGGAAAGTTCCCTCCAAGCAGGCGTATCAAAAACCAACTAGATAAGCTTTAGGAATGTTGGTCATAGGTAGTCGGATTTTGCAGAAATAGGCGTAGAGCCAATGTTAGAAGATCCATAAAGGACCTCCACAACCCTGGTTCTCTGAACTAATTCCTTGAAGGCCTTAATATGGGGAGGCTGAGACTGTGAGGCCTAAGGCTATAAACTGATCCTCGGCCAAGACTTCGGCTAGTCGGAGATACGATTTTACAATCTTGAGTGACTAAGAATAGAAGAGACACAAGCAAATCCAAACAAGAAAGAAAAATGACGTGCTCTTATGTTGTTGAAACCAACCTAGCCGTAGCTAAAGGCATTCATATAAAAATATAAATAGCCTTCTTATCCAGGTTTGATTGAACTCATCACCAGGAATGTAAACCATGGTGTTCGCACTGAACACTTCATTGATGGGTCGAAGGTTCAAGAGAACTCCTAAATTTAGTAGATTGAGACTAATGATCCTATGATACAGGGTGTTAGTTGAAGAAGGCTAGAAAAAAAAGGTATTAAGGATTAGGGATTGATTGGCTATAGGAGAAGATTTAGATAGAGATAAATATCTAAGAGGCCATTTTTCTCCCATATAGAAGATTTATATTGGGAAACACGAGCAAACAAGACATCCTAGAGATCGGCTTGGTTGGCCAAGGGCCATGGAATTAGGATTTTTCGAAACTAAAGATTTAAAGCCTGATCTTTTATAAAGAAAAATCTCATTAGGATGATGAGGAAAGATGAGGGAAACGATATCGAGAACCCTAGAATTCAAAATTGGACCAAGAATGAGGAGGCTAGATGAATCATAGATGAATATTTGTGATTGCAGATTTAAGATTCCTCAAGCACTCAAGTTTTTCTTGTTTTTATTGATATTATTGAAAGCAGTGTCCAGATTCATCTTGCTTGGAAGAACAAGCTAGTGAAAGCAAGGATGACGGAGAAAAAACTTTAGAACAGACAAACCTTATTTATACAAGACTGGCACGCTGCATCAAGAACTACCCAAAAGAGATCCTAATTGATTGTGACATTTCATGCAATCAAATTTAAAATAGCCCATACCATGCAAACACATAGTTGTTCCGTATGGTCAAAGAGATGTATTGGGTTGCATTCTAAAAAAGGGATAATCCCAATGAGATGTAGGAATCTTGGTAATTGGATATTTCAAAAACTTGTCAGGCACCCAATTGAGGCCCCAGATGTGGCACTAGGTATATCCCATTACCATTTTGATTGTCAACTAAGAAGATGTTAGGAGCGTTATTTACACCATATCCTAACTTGAAGTAGCAGCCTATAGGCCGATTAGATAGTAGCCTCATGGCAATCCTAAATACCAAGTAATAACAAGCTCTAACCCCAGTCGTGAAAGGTTGGCCAAGCGGATGGGTTTGATTTAACAAGAGAGTGTAAAGGCGATTGATGGGAGGTATTGGATAAAACAACTTACATTATAATCGAGATCAACTTAAATGATTTCGTGTGATCAAGTTCAAGAAAGGCTGAAGCAGTTGAGGGATGAACCAAGAATAAACCGGGCAAGCATATTAGAGTTACCGCATGGCATCGCGTAAGATAGACCGACCAACATCTAAGAGGAGCTAAAATCAGACAGCATTACTACTTGAGGCACAAGCCAAGTCCGAGGGTAGGATATTATGTTGAATGTGAAAATGACCTATCGGAGAGACTATGTATTAACTTAAAAGGCCGATCATGACTTATGCAAAGACATCGGCCTAACACAGAATAAAGTCTTGGAAGCAAGATGTAAGAGGTGGAAATAATTGCTGACATATTAAGACATGGAAAACAGAGATATGGTTCGAATCCACTACGGTTATTATTATAAGAAAGTGGATAAAGTGATAACAATCCAAAAACAGACAGCACTAGAAGAAGACAACAACTAAGCATGAACAAAAGATGTGTAAAATTTTATAATTCTAAAAAGAGATTCTTGGCCAATCAATTGACCAGTACTTTATTTTACTTTTCACTTATTTTTTTTAATCTCTAGTTATTCTTTAGTTTGTAGTTGTCAACATAAACTATAGTTACCACTCTCTTTCTTAAGAAGACAGCACCCTAACAGCGCAAGTCCTTGAAAGTCAGAGAATAGAACCTACTACCTTCCATCCTTTCATGTTTGGACACCAGTGACAAGCCGGTTACCATTCGAAAGCCATTCTCCTTTATCCTATCCCAGGAGGAAAAAAAAAAAAAGCAACAATAGTATGTTAATAATATTTTATATCTTTATATTATTAGTTATATAATGATCAGATCATAATGTATCTATATTATTAAATTATATTTTAAATCATAATAATATGATAATTTGAATATAAATATAAAATATTATTATAGTGATAATAAAAGCAATGCAAATAGAAATAATAAAATAATATAATTATAACTTTATAACAATAAATATAACAATATTATTATTTAAATAGTGTTTTTTGAAAATAAAATTTCAACTTTAATTCTTGCTAAGAAACTTCAACTATAGGAAGGTTCAGGCATCTCATCTCTTACATTTAAGAAAATTACTCAAAGATTGAAATTACTTGAAACACGTATTACAATCATCCTACTTTGTTTGTACTATGCCTCATGCTGTTCCCTTAACTCCAGGTTCTTGTTTATCAGAACATTTATTTGCTTGAGATACATGATAGACAATGCTTACAACCACCAAAACCTAGTAATGGGCATATACTAGAACTTGACTACCTTCTGTGGTAAAATTTTGGTTTCCAGAACCAATTTTGGTGCCAATGTGAGCTGAAGTAAAAGGATATGAATTAGCCAGTATGGATCTTATCCAGTATGCCAGACAATTGTCTAGGCAAACAATATGAAAATCTTCTAAAACATAATGTTTTCTTGATCTGGATATCACACAACTGAAATCTTGTTGCTCATCATGGATAAACATATCAGATACACTCCATAACACTAAAGTATGTATTTTAGGTTTTGATACAAGCAGCCAAATGATGACCATCTCACCATCAAAGTGCACTGACTGAACTGAATTGAGTCCATGCTTCCTACACAAGAAGTAAAAAATTTAGTATATGTAACTATAAATATGCATTTTAGCCAAACAGTATTTACTCTTCTGTGAATAAAAAAGGAAGCTTATCAACTTTTGTACTAAAGAAAGCTCAACTAATGCCTAAATGATTGGAGAAAATACTCTCTCATGGCAACCTGTCAGTATATTTTTGGGAAGCATCCCATAGTCTTCAATAGAACTGAACAATCGAGCTCAAGATTAATTACTGAGAAATAACAAACTTTAACTATCTCACTGGACTCCCTGAAGAGTGGGCTGCCTTAGGGAGCCAAAGCCTTATAAAACATTTCTACAATCAATAGGTTTTTTAGGGGTTCTCTCAAAATGAAAATAAAGGATAAAACATAAAGAGAGTTCATATAAATGGCTTGATGTGGAATGAGGCAATAGACCAGCACTGATGCCATTAGGTTACATTGCTCTGTGCTAAAAAACTAATTTAATACAAATGAAATAGGCAAGAATAAGAAGAGATGCAGTGCTGTTGTTATCGATATGTTCCAATATAATCCAGCCGTCTATCTCCATTAATAAAATGGTATCACGTGACTATCACATAATACCATCAGTTTATAAAATGATAAAACTACCCTTATCTCCACCTTCTTCCTCCTCCCTCCTCTTCGATTGATCTCCTCCTCCATCATCGATGACCCTCTTTCTCCCTCCTTTCCTTCCTCACCCATTTCTCCACCTCCATCCATTTCGCCACCACCTTCTTCTTCTCCTCTCCCTCATCTCCAATTGATCCCCTCCTCCTCCATCGCCGGCATCCCTCTTTCTCCTTCTTTTCTTCCTCCTCACCCATTTTTCCTCCTCCATGGCAGCTCCATCCATCTCCACCCATTCCTCCACTGCCTCCCCTTCCTCCTCCCTCCTATCCGATTGATCCCCTCTTCCTCTGTCATCGGCATTCCTCTTTCTTCCTCCTCCCTTTTCTCCTCATCCATTTTTCCTCCTCTATGGATGCTCCCTCCACCTCCATCCATTCCTCTACCACCTCTTCTTCCTCCTCATCCTCCTCTTTCCTTCCTCCTCTCTGATAGATCCCCTCCTCCTTCCATTCTCCTCCTCTTCCTCCAAGCCATCCGGCTCCAAGCAGCCCCCTCCTCCTTCTCATCCTCTTCCATCCTCCTCCCCCTTCTCATCCTCTTCCTCCATCCTCCCTCCTCTCCGATTGATTCCTTCTCCCTTCCTCCTCTTCTAAGCAGTCCATAAGCCATCTCCCTCCACAGCAGCTCCCTCCTACTCTTTCTCATTCTCATCCTCTTCCTCCTCCAAGCCTACCCATAAGCAAGAGGCATTTTTATCCATTAAGAAAAAAAGATAATATCGTTTATTGATAAGTAAATGACTGGATCATATTGGTACATATTAAAAACTAAAAGACTGATTTGATACTTTCTAAAGTACAGGAGGTGTAAATGAAATTGAGCTAAAGTTGAAGGAATGTTCCTATAACTTTTCCTATATTTTTTTCCTGCTAACAATGAAGTTGTTCCAAATCAGTTGCGTATGATTCTGAAAAGAGGCTGTACCAGAATGACTTTGCTGCATGCATGTAAAAAGTGATTCATGGTTTTCAGACATGGCCTTCCTCATAGACGTGTAACAAATTGCTTTGATATGCAACTGTTACGTTAGAAAAGTTTAGTTTATATGATGCATAAAATTGTGCTGTGAGTTCTACATTGTTTATCAGCATAAGCACGCTAGAAAAAACTCTTCTTGTTTTGCATCAATAAATAACAAAAGACATCTGAGTAATTAGTTCCAATGGAGAGCTTAATAAAAGCCCAACAGAAAATGTTGACAAATGATACATGATGAGTTGGAGATACCAAATACCTGCAAAATCTCAAAAACCTTTTCTGCAATATATGTTTGATGAACAGCTGCACCCCGTTGTTGTAGTTTATCTGGATGTAAACAAAGTAATGCCTTTTGATATGCTCTCTTCACAGCAGTTCCTTCAATTATATCAACAAGGGGAATTGATTTCCATCCACACTCTGGCCAGAGAACCTAGAAGGCGAGTGGAGAAAAAAACTGTAAGAAATAAGTCATTTGAAACACTATCATAAGCTTTTATAAGAATTTACTAAATAAAATATGTTTACTGCCATGTTCTGAAGCAAGCAATATGTAACGTAATGTTCATTATCAGTAATCCACAACTAATAACAGAGAGAAACCTGATGAAAGAACTAATTTCATTGCCACATTGAGATCAACTTGATGGTATGTCACTAATCTATATCATGAATTGCCAGATAGCATTTTCAAGCAATCCTCAAGATAGACGAGTGATTGTGGTTACTCTAAATTAATGAAAACGAATAACCATGACTTGAAAAGGGTTCCGGTTTATGTATGAAGCAGAAGAATAAGGCTTGCGATGCCAATCTTCTTTTCTGATAATGAAAGCCATACTCACATATTGTAGTGTCGATAGCAGAGAACGGATATTTCCTTCCTTTCCTTTTGACCACTCCCATATTTTAGCATCTGAAATCTGCAGAAAAGCAAATAATCCAAGTGCTGTGAGGACAACACTGTCGAATTGGGTCCTTATCTAATGGTCCATCAAGTAATAGTTACTTTGAATTGATCTTGATGTAGATTACTCTGCAGAGGTTCATTCTGTTCTTGAGATAACTCCTCTACCTGTGAATCAAGAAATCGAAATCTCTAATAACGGGTAATTTACAAAAATAATCCTCAAAATGAGCATTTCGAATGAAATCTCTGATTGTACAAGCTCAATAATGCCTGGATTATCCAAGTCAAGGATGCAGCACAACCTTCTATTACGTGTTAAAACATGAGCATGAGTTACAACTATCATGTTGCATTTGTGCTGTTTCCAGTATTCACCATTTCAGAACAGATATTAAGTGATAAAAGAATTAAAGAAAAAAAAGAAAAATATCAAGTTAGCAAAGCAATGGATAAGATTCACAGGTAGATAAATTTGGATCTTCTGATACAGTAAGCAATGGGGCATCCAATCTGAAGTTACAGAAGTGGAAACGGAAGGGAGAATCCAAGCAATTAAATAGTCCAGATTTACTATTCCTCGTAAGGAATTCCAGAGCACAATGAAAAGAGCAGGCTCCAACACTAGCATTATCTGCCAATCATGTTTTACCATTATGAGGGTATAGGAGCCTAAGGTGCTCAGTATGCCGCCTTCATTTCACAGTGAACTTCTCGAATATAGTATAGGGATCCACTTTGAATCTTTTTTATTCAAGGTATGGAGACACAGTGTACTCTTTGTGACTTTGGGATTGCATTAAGGAGATTGGCAAGGAGTATGTAGTCTAGGGTGCACATGACCCAGAGTATAAAAGGTTAGAGATGACTTGATGTTAGAGAAGCCACATTTCTGCTGGACCTCATGCAGCACATGGCAAAGATCTAATGCTGAAGGATATCAGTGACTTGCTGCAAGTTATGTCAGTCATGGATAGCGGGTAAGCAATATCCAAATACATCTATAATCATATGCAGGCACTAACCCTAATGAGGTCAAACATATAGGGAGAGCCTCTTAGGCCCCATAACATAGTTTGCAACTAATATGTAGCCTTAAAGAGCCTCCTTGATAGGAAAAGAGTTCTCAGGGTGATGGTTATTTCAACGAGGTGGGTGGCTCTCAAGTATGCCAGGGCATAGGAGGGAAGAAGAATTAAGTTGATTATCTTGAGCTCATATTTACTAGAATAGATGCACTAAGGTCTTTAAGGCAGTGGATCCTTTGTACATCATGTTGAGGAGAAGTGGATGATGAAAAGCACCTGTAGAAGGGCATTCTTTACACTAAAATACAAATGGACCAAGAGGAGATTGTAGATAGAGTTGGCTTAAAAAAGCTGCGCCATACTTATAGAATATTGAGAATAGATGGCACACTCAAATGGGTTTGGAATTGTACATGGTAGGTAAAACTTGCTGAAACCCAAGCCTTACTCATCCTTTGTTAAATAATTGATGTTTATTAATCTTGTTCTTGTTTTTTTGTACAACCCTGCTGTCTGAACCCTAAGTACCAGTACAAGTACCAAATTGCTTTCAATGACAAGCTACTTCAGGCAGTGAAAAGGTGGTGCATAGGTTGGATGATGGCCTGGCTGCACAAGCTATAAGTGAGGAAATAAAAAAGTCGACATCGAAGATTGATGGTACACTTGTGCATTATATTGAGATTATAATATCATTATTGATAACTCTATATTGATTAGGTAGGGAGAAGCTTCTTGGAAGTGGTTCAGAAGTTCTCAAAAGCAGGTAAAAATCTAGGGACTCATTTGGTTCACAAGAAGTGGAGAGGGGAAGAGGCAATTCCTTGGAAGTGGAGAGGAAGTCTTTTGTTTGGTTGGAGTTTTAAGAGGAGAAAGAATGAAAAACCTCTTCCCATAGGAAGAAAAATTCATGGGAGAAGTGGATTTCAAAACTTCCCATGGGATGAAAATTAATTATATTTTTCTCTTTCTGAAAATATCCTTTTAAAATCCATAACTAAGATTTTACAAAATATCAATGAATGGTTATGATGATGATGATTTTGTAAATATATGATTGTGAAGCATACAAATTCTCGAAAATATCATTTAAATATTATCCTTATAAATATTAATATAATATTATATTAATATTACCCTAATATTTATATGAACATAATATAATGTTTATATTAATATTAATATTATAATTTTATCATATTTTAATATTTATACTAATATAATATTTTTATTAACATTAACATAGTTTTTTTACTAATATATTAATAATTTATATTAATATAATATAATATTTATATTTATATTTATATTAATAAATTTATTATATTAAAAATAATATTATATTAATATAAGATCAATATATATTAGTATTATATTAATACAATCAATTATTATGATCTAATGTTATATTATGATATATTAATATTATATTTATATTTATATTTATATAATATTATTATTTATATAAAGTTTAGAAGCAAAAAGATATGGCCTTATATCTATTAAGGGTATAATAGGTATTCTACATAATTTTTTTAAGAAAATGGGTGCTCAACCAAATATGAACAACTTTGCAATAAATTACTTTTCTATAATCAACCAAACATGCTAAAATCCTATATCCAACAAGTTACTTCCTGAGAAGAAAAGTTCTTCCCGCGAACCAATGAATCCTAGATGTCACCAAGTACCATTATCAAAGCTAACTTTAGTATTCTATTGTTCAAGTTTTCATGTATAGCTTAGGACATGAGTTCCTTATATGGCTGTGTTATTTGATTGTAGGACAGTGGTGGGTCCAACAAGGCACATCTAGACCATATTTAAGAAAGATTGTCATCCCAATCCTCTCACAAACTGTCTCATTCTAGTTGATGTGAGTGAAAGTGGAGTACATTAGCCTTGATCTACACCAAACAGAAAATCACTTCATGATGAAAAGGCTACATAATCTAGCCTTAACTCAGTACAATATGAACTCAAGTATATTAGCACAAGGACTGAAAAGAAGCAAGATGACCCATTAGAAGACAAGTTTGTCTAGGATGAGGGCCCTATGCTTGGCCATGTTGCAGATCAAAAACATTAGGACATGCCAGTGCTAACTAAGCTAGGGGATCCTCCATGACCATCTAGAAATCATGGCATAGAAGATGGGTGTACCAAACACCAACTGGTGCGCAAAAGAATACTTACATTCGAGTCACAGTGCACTCGAAAGACTGGAGGGAGTGATGGTAGATAAGGTGACTGGTAGTTTGAGGATTCTGGTCAGCCATGGGACTGCAAGTGCTTCGGCCAAGTTGTGAAACACGGCAAGGCACTAAAGTCAGACAGGGAGCTCGGGCAAGTTAGCAAGCAGAGATGATCAGGACCTCTAAAGGTAGTCAAAGAGGTTGTTAGGAAGGGCTTTAATCTTACTTGAGTCCAGAAAGAGAGGTAGTCAGATCGGGACCAAAATGTCTGTCACAGAAGGACCTAGTCAATGTGGTAGACGTAATGGACAATGTACAAGTCTGGGAAGACAATGAGACACCCAAACCATCAAATCCTAGCTTGCACAACACAATACCTGCAATGATGATTTAATGATAGCTTGGTGATGACAAGTTTGGTGATTAGGGTTGTCATGATGACTAGAATAGTGTCCCAGACCGTAGGAGCTTAGACCATTCACTATGAGAAAGAGAACACCCATGCAACACAGGATCATGTCCATGAAGCCAGAGCAAGAAAAAGATACGAGGAATGGTTGTTGTCATACAGGAGAAGGGGGGAATAAAACTGCAGGATGGAGCAAACTAGCTGGTGACATCATGGACTGGTTTCGTAGGAGTTGTGGAGAGCTTGAGAGCATTCATTTTAAAGAGACAAGGATGCTCAAGAGATTGCACACTTGGTGGGTCAGTTAGTCATCTGGGGATTTGATAGACACTCATCATCATTGCATTCCAGATTCAGATTCCTTAAAGCAATGAACAGACAAACTAGACATTATGTTCCTTTTATATATTATTCTCATCTACACCCTACACATCATATTGCAAGGGATATGCTCCTACAAAGCTTTAGCCTTCCTGTAGGAGCTGGTTCAAAAGTCATGGTACAATATTGCCTCTTATTATCTTGAGCAAAGATGGCCAGGGTCCTACTAGAGAGACTATGAACCACAACATCAAAAGGGTTATCTAGGACAATCAGACACAATATCAGAGATGAGAACAATATGAAAGCTAATATCAGATCCAATGACCTAATTATTATAAGACCCATAGGCACCGTCTCTTGAACCATGCCAAACCAACGAGTTTGGGGCATACCAAATTGGACCAATCGGTTACTAGCACAATCCATTTGTTCGATTCAAAATGGAATTATACCATGCCTACAAAGGGGGAGGGAATGAATAGAGATGAAGAGAGGGAGGGAGGGATGAAGGGAGGGAGAGGGAGAGGGAGAGGGAGAGAGGGATCAACAGCCCTCACCGGAAGTTTGGAACAGGGATCTCCTGTTTCATTTTGAAATAAGGGAATCTTTTTTTTTTTTTTGCCGATTTTAAATTGAAATTGGCAAAAAATTGAAATCAGCAGAAAAAAATTGGTATATCTCAAAACAACATGGGACGACCTGCACTGTATCGTGCCAGTCGCCAACCGATACAAGCCCTAGAACCAGTTCGGTGAATCTTGCCCATAAACATTCCGCTAGGAGCTAAAAAAAAATTGGATGTTATTTCACTTATAGTTATGTTTCAATTGTGCATAATATATATAAGTTATGTTTCATTTATATTTATTAGTACTAGTTTGTAAATTTTGTTCAAACCACGAGTATCAAAACCAATATCAGCATAATACACATGTCATTTACTCAAAAGCGATGTTTAAGGATGTTAAAATAGTTAAATATTTCATTATAAGTTCAACTAAGACACAAATGTTTTGAAATTGAAAATAAAAAATAAAAAATGCTTCCTGGTATGAGTTGCAATGGCAGACCATCTTAAGAGGTGCAATGTTAGCGTCCTGGTACTTATCAACCCAGACTAGACCAGTATGATGGTAGGTACTATGATTTAACTCTTGGTGACATTGGTTAGATATGATCATTCTAATTGCTCTTATTCAACAACACAGACCTACCAACATAGAATCCATGAAATATTATTGTTATGCCTGCTTTATTAATCATGGACAAGTTACCTTCATATATAACCAGAAAGCTAATTAGTAAACCATAGATACTAGCACTAATAATTTATTTGCACTTGTAGTTTCATTGAAAATATGCCAAATGTAATGATGAAAAAAAATAAAAATTTGTAACTTTGTTGGTAAATAGGATTTCTATGACATCGAAGTAGGTCAATTGGAATGGAATAGTAGTCAATTGCTCATACGCAAGGGATCTTAAAGAAGAATTTAGGAATATTTTGCCCCTATTAGTTCCCTTAAAAAGGGATCCATCTTTTCATGGGACATATATCCAATGAAAAGATCAATTTCAAGCCCATCACATGCATGTTGATGTTGGTTCCTTTTCCTTTCCATTAGTGCAAGAGCGCATTTGTTGAGGGTGAACTTTGTTGGTTGCCAAGACAAGAATAATTATGCATTTGATATTTCCATAAATTTCATTCAACAAATACATAGTTCCTCAATTTTATCATGTGCAAAAGATAAAGAAATAAAAAAGATACATAATTGTTATGACAAAATGGTTTAGTTGGGGTACTTTAGCTAGGTGTGTATGGATTAGAATTTTCCCCAAATAACTTGCTAGAGATTATCACTCTTTGGCTTATGACAGAGTCCAATCACAATAAGTTACACCAAGGATCTCCTCTAGCTCCTTATTTTGCACTAGGTATGGATCAGCTTACTAGAGATATTCAGAACGATATTCCTTGGTGCAAGCTATTTATGGATGATGCAATCTTAGTGCATAAAACTAAGTTCGGAGTTAATAGTGAGTTTAAGTTATGAATAAGCGCATGAGAATCCAAGAATTTTAGTTTAAGTAGGACTGCAGGACAAACATGGAATACATAGAATGCAATTTAGTAAAATTAGAAGTAGAGATGGAGGTACTGTGAAAATTGAGGATCATAAAGTTTCTAAAGGTAACTAATTTCAGTATTTAGAATAGATTATTCATAGAAAAGAGAAGATTGAAGAGGATGTTATCCATAGGATTAAAAGAGATGGATAAAATAGAGAAATACAACCGATATTATGTGATTATAGGATACTTCCCAAGTTGATGGAAAAACTTTATAGATAGTGATAAGACTAGTTATGCTTTATGGTCTTGAATGTCGGCAATTAGAAAAAAACATGTGCACAAAATGAGTGCCACCAAAATGAGAATGTCAAAATCAAGGTTCGTATTGGAACCCGTATAAGGACCATCCTATTACAGTAGCAATATACGGTTCGGTACAATACAAGACAACATATCGAGTGTCGGTACCATACTGATACAGTACGATACACCCGTACCGGACAATATGGTAGACTATGGTTAAAATCATATGTGGTAATACAAGAAAAAAATAGAATAAAAAATGAAGTTATCCATAGAATGGGAGAGGTATCACCAATTGAGGACAAATTGAGCAAATGATGACTTATCTTAAATGGTTTGAACTTTGAATATGTACAATGTAGGCTAAGAGATGCACTAGTATGAATGAATGGTTTGATACATGTAAAAGGAAAGTGTTCTAAAGATTTGATGCATGTAAACTGAAAATCACATTGAATGAAGTAGCAAGTAAAGATTTGATATCTCGACATCTCTCAAAAAGTATGGCCCAAAACCAAATAGAATGGAGGAAAATGATTATGTGGACAACCCCAACTAGTTTGGGATTAAGACTTAGTTAAGTAGATTATCACTTTTGGCACAGCAAGTTCGGCATTTAGGAATGGAACCAAAAGTTGCATCCTAAATTTGCAAGGTGATAATAGTCAAGTTTTTTTATGTTGTGAAAATCATCAAGAAGTTTTGAGGACAATACCTCTTCAGGATGCAAGTGTAAAGAGCTCGAAAATATCATTAAAAAAAATTATTTGAAGCATTTTTAATTTAAGTCCATTGGTTTCTCACTCAGAACAAGATGTAAACATTCTTCCAGTGCTTGAGTCCAAACTTGAACATAGCTCAACAAAGCCATGACCGCCTACGTAGTCAGATGGCATTTGCAATGTTCTAAAGGTTTTGCCTAGATTTCTCCAGCCAATTAAAGAAAACATCCAGTGCAAGAAGAAAAAAAAAATCTTCAGCTCAAATGAATCCTCCTTTGAAAGGATCTGACTTTAGTTGCAATCTTTGTAGGATGGTAATTTTCGAAGATTAGAAGCTACATATGTGCAAGCCACAACACAGAAGCTCATAATACTATCAATCAAATAAAGGATTTTTGCTTCTTAAGAAATTGCTATGATGCCTAGAGTGCTTTTGTGTTGCAGGTTTCACTAGAGCTGGTCATGTAAACTAATTTCCTTTTAGCTTGATTTTTCACATATCTCTCCCTTTAAGGGAATGATGGCTACTTTCACTCATGATCTCTTCTTATTAACATCTCCAGTACTTTGCCCAATGCCCATAAAGAAAAAGAAAGAAAATAATGAAACAGAACCTTCTAAGTCAAAGGAATGGATCTATATACCTTACGTAAAGAAATTGGTGATTAAGGATGCAAAGAAAATTTAATTTTGCCAAATAAATTTGGAATCCATGTCCCCAGGAGAAACTGTGCAAGGAAGTATCTCAAGAATTTTACAACTTACAATCCAATTAATTAACATTGCTGAAATACCCTGATGTAATAAATTATTTTTGCTATATCTTCAATGTAAGAATGTACTAAATATCGAAAATGCCTCTTGCCTAGATGATCCCAAAGTTGTCGTAAAACAAGAATAGTAGAAATTTTCAAGGTCACATAAAACAAGACAAGGTAGGAAATGCGTGTACCAAACATTCTTCAATATCTTCATAATGGTAATCCTCTACATTGAATACTGAAGCATCCATGCTTTCATGAGTTGACTCTAACATAAAAGAACAATTTATATGAGTATATATCATTGCAGAAAATGTAAGCATCAACAATATGTTACAAGATTATACAACTAATGTCCACAAACAATAGAATAGCTCGCAAAGAATATCTAATAGTAACATTTAGTTTGTGAAATGTCATAATGACATTGAAAGCTTGGTAGATACATCAGTGTCAAGCTTGGACAAAAAGGATGATGGAGTGTCTGACAGTAGCAATTCTTTTTCCTTTTTCAAAAAGGGAGAAAGTGAAGTACAGGGAAACAAGATATTTTATGAATAAATAAATTAGTTGCCAGAAGTGTGATGCATATGTGATCTACAGATTGATGAATTCCTCTTTCAATGTAAAATGTACCAAAGACATTAATTCACTGAATTTTGTTATCTTTTTTGTTTATAATTTTCAGTTTTAGCAGGATAGTTGGTGGCTGAGATTAAAAAATTGTGGCACCTTTTTGATGGTTAGATTGAGCAATAATGTGGCAAATCTTATCTTGCCACATAAGACCATTTATACCAGTCCACAGAGAAATATCCACTAGAAAAAAGGATGTGCAGCCCCCACCCTTAAGTGGGGCAGCCATCTCATAAGAATACCAAGAGCATTTGAGAAATTGATTTAATTTTCTTATCTATTTAAGGCCTGACATGAAGGTTTTAGAGATTGTGAAACAAGAAAAAGGAAGTGAATTTGCTAAAGCCATCCAAAAATCCTTCCTCCTATTCTCAGTCTATTTTTTCTTATTATTTTTTCATTCTTTCTTTTGCAAGTTTTGTCATTATTCTGCTAGTTAATCTTGTATTGGATTTGAAAATAGATGCAATAAGCCTTTCCTTGATCTATACTGTATCTTATGATGGTCTCTCATTATTATCAACAATCTTCTGATTTCTACTTGAGATCTTTGTTCCTGTGTATACAGGAATTTCTGGACAGCAGTTAGATTTTTCCTTAAAACTCCGCTAGGGAATCCTTGGGAAAATAATGCAGTGTTGCAATTCAAGCTCTAAGATATTTGCATCAAGCAAAAAAATGGCAAGTAATGTTCAACTGCAAATTTGTTGAATTAGCTTAGCTCGTAAATATCCATAGGACTTAGTAGTCTATCTTTTGATTCTATAGTTCAATGAAGGATGTGATGTAATACTTTGATAAAAACTCTCACGAAGCACCTAATTAAGCTCATCGATGTCCCTTAGTTCGTGCTTTGCTTTGAAAGTTTTTACAAAAATTTGATGGATGGCTGTCACATCTTCAAAAATCAAAAGTCTTCTTTATGATTCCAGCAGCTCTATCAAGTAATAAAGGATCAACAAGGAATCTTTCTCCTGGATGAAGCTATTGATTTTTCAAGTTTTGAGCTAGAGAGCTTTTTATGGGTTGCCCTTTTGCAAGTGGATTCAATGCTGGGCGGAGAACAATTTCCATCACTTCTTCATCACTGTTTATTGATTTATTGTCTATTGTCATTTATTGATTAGAAGATGTAACAAAAAATATATGCTTAACTATGAAATATGAATTCTTTATTCACTAGCTAGGGTTCATGATTCCATTGGGGAAAAAATACATTCTTCAAATCTTAGCCAAACAAACTTCTTAAGCACATTAATCACTGCTACAAATATAGAGATATAAAACAAACTATCTCAAAAACAAACTTTGAAATGGAGCAAGGTACCAACATGTGTTTTAAAATGTTGTACGTAAGGCCCCATCTACATATGCAATCCCCCCTGGCGGCAAGGTTCGCCGAATTGGTACTGGAGAGTGCATCGGCCAACGATTAGTTTGGCATGGTATGGATCCATACCATACCATTCCATGCCATTTTGAGCTCCCTTTTTTAACTTTTCAAATTTCAAACAGAAGTCTACAAATGATTTGCCGAATTCAATTCAAAATTTGCAAATAAAAAAAAAGGGTTTCAATGCTTTGCCTCCTTGCTCCCCAATTCCACAGAGGATGAAGAGGGAGAGGGAGAGGGAGGGTGAAATAGGGAGAGGAACAAAGAGAAAGAGAGGGAGAGGAAGAGGGAGGGAGAGGGGGAGAGAGAGACCGAGAGAGAGGGAGAGGAAAGGAGAGGCCATTGGGGAGAGAGAGAGAGAGAGAAGGAAAGAGGGGCAGAAGTGTTCGAAATCATTATCAGGCATTGGGGATGCAGATTAAGGTTTAAGTATTGAAGGGAAGGTTCGAAGCCATGATCGAGGAGGGATTTTGGTCATTGAATCACTCAAAGGAGGGCAAACCAATTTGATAGGATGAATCATGCCAGTAGCTAACTGGTCCTGCTTAGTATGCACCAAACTAGCTAGCTTGGCATGGTTTAGCATTCCTTCCCTGACAATACCGCATTGCCTACATGTGGCCATATTGAATATGGGCCAAAAAGACCATGAACTTAGGACTGTGCAGCCATATATGTGTGTTGCATATACGACATGTTTAGAATTATAGAGCCAAATATATGCCCTCTTAGATGGGCCTATGCAAATGAAGCATGTTCCAAATGATGGTCAAATCAAATTTGGGTTTCAATTACATTATAACTATCACTATTAGACCATTAGTATTAAGTATGAAATAATAAGAATTAGTTGTTAGTATTGTTATTTTTAATTAAGATTAATTATCTAGAATATAATATTTTTGTCTTTATTGAATTTAATATGTTTTATTTATTTTTATATTTAAAAATATTAGCCACAAATGCATCCATGTTTGTGGCTAACATATTGCGTATACATTGTGCATTGCCTTGGCCACAAGAATACCGCGGCATTTCTTTTTAAAGTATCGGTACCAACTAGTAGACCAAGTTTGGCTTTCCTTTCTCCTTAAAAGAAAGTCCTGCCATTATCATATAAAAATTGCTTCAGGTCTGGAAAACTATCAAAATATAAATTCCTTCGTATTGCAGGCTATGAAGAGAAATCTTATATATATATATATATATATATATATATATATATATATATATTAACAGCCCATTCTACAAATAGCTACCATCAACCAAGGTTTTAAATTCCATAGGATGGGGCTGTCCCGATTTTTCTATGGAACAGAACATACTGCCATCCCACCCCATTCTGACACTTAGGACAAAGAATGTACCAATACGTCCGATTAGGATGCTAGGATACTAGCGGGACTATCCTAACCCGACACATGGGATGGTACCCCATCCCAATGTCCCGTAGGACGTCCTACCTAAAAGAATTGTGTCCTGCAAGCCAATCGCCAATCACATTTAATATGTGATAGGATCTTTTCTGTAATTACTCCCAACTCATGTATGACATTTATTATTAATTAATAATAATGAGACATTTTTATGATTCATCATTTGCTGTATCTTAATAATTTTTAAGATTATGATGAACCCCATAGATTAGGACAACGATTTTATGAGCATGAAGGGTTCAGATCAGTGAGACCTAAAATCTTAATCTAAAATAATTCTAGTCGTTGAATCATTGAGTCAGGAGATCAATGAATCCAAAAAGACTAGCATATCCTATGTATGCTTGATGGAGAGGATGGATAATCTCACAACCACTTGTGTAGGGATACTAATTCAAGGATATGAGTGCTCGTTAGGGTATGAGTACACTGATTTGATCCACCAAAAGAACATCTAATGAAAATCTTACTTGCATGTCAAAATATAGTTCTCTAAGTGGGAGTTGTGCAAGTGATCCTTAGACCTGAGATCACCATAGATCTTGGGCACATGAATCTATATTTTAGTTTAGTCAATTATGACTAAAGTCATGAACGGGGTGTTCTGGATATGGTGGATTGTGTACGAAGGTTGTGAGTAGATCAACAAAAAATCGATCACTCCAAGTAAGAAGAGATAACATCCCATGTATTCTTATCTTTAGATAACTCAGAAAGTCTTTGGCCAAAACAGTATAAAGATTAGAAAGGGTTTCTAATTCTTCATTAGAGTTACCATTGATTGATGATGAGTCAATAGAAATATGTATTTGAGTTTGACATAATTCTATACCCATGAACATATTCGGGGTGCAGGATGATCGAAGGATTGAATTGTACGGTAATTTACCACTGAAGGATATTTTGATAATTTCTATCAAATTCCACATCTTCCGAATAGGCATGACACGTTGCTAGACGTCAATCATGTCTTGTGGGTTTTCATGAATTAAAGTGATTAATTCATTAGGCAATTAGAAAGAGTTCTAATTTGACAACTCGGGTTGACATGAGTTTGATCTAAATCGATTAGATGGAGTCTAATCTAATCAGATCAACACACATCCAGACCTACTGCTGGTTAGATGTGGAGCCCATAGGGTCACACACATTAGGAAATTAACCAAGAACAAGTTTTGGTTGGTTGGTTGGACTAAAGGAACCAACTAGGGTTGCTAGGAAACATGCTAGCACATGTGGCACAAATCCTAGCTCCTTAATCAAGCTGATTTGATCAAAATCTTGTTGAATTAGCTAACCCACTTGGGCTATTAATTAAATTGGGTTAAGTTCTGACTTGAACCAGATTTATCTGGATTTTATTGGATATTTTTAGCCATTTGGGGTGCCATATATAGAGTCCAAGTTAGTTAGGACTCTATCAAGTCGAGCGCACAAAATGATAAGGCTAAAATTATTTTGATCGGTGAAAGGATTTTAAATCTTCTTCTTATCTGATCTCCACACCTATGATGAAGCCCTCTCAACCCTCTATCTGCATGGAACAAAGTTTAAAGTGTGCCATGGCCAGATGAGGCGTGAGACACCCTAAAGATCTATGCACGCACCGCAGTAAGAAACGCGAACAGTCACGACTTCACGCATTTCTTTCTCACGATTGGGATATTGTCATGCTTTAATTTTTATGCCATTAGAATCCTGATTCAAGTGGCTACCACGTGGCAAAATCTCAGAATTTTCTAAGATGATTTGAGGCGCATATGGCATCTCCTAATTGATGATATGCGTAGGAGACGCGAGAGAAGGCTGAATCATCGTATCTTATAATTAAGATTCCTTCTCAAATAAGACTCTTAATTTTTGATATGCTGATTAAGTGACTCCGTGAAAGAGTGTATCTGGACCCCTTCTGCGCCCCTTCTGTTGCTATAAATAGGTGGCAGCAAAGTGGTTCAAGGTATTCCCAACACTTTTTGATAGTTCTCTTCCTTGAGACATTGTCTTGAAATTAAGACAAGTCTGCCCCACTTTAAGACAAGAGCCTAGGAAAAGAATTATGAGAAAAATAGAGGAAAAAAGTGAGGGTTTAGGAGTCAAATCCAAGTCAAGAAGAGGCCAAGTCCAAGGTGCGGGTTTGATCAGATTGGATCAAACCAAGTTCTATTGATTAGAACTCATCAACAAGATTTTGGCGTTAGGAGTCCTGTTCCTGGAGCAATTTCCGTGTGGATCACCTGTGGAGGGCATACGTTTGTGTGTCTGCGGAGATTTGAGAATTTCGCGTAAGAGGTATTTATCTAAACTATTTAATTGCTTTATTAGTTGTTCATTAATTGTAATTAGTCAAGGGATCTTGGGTCTAAGATTTTGGGTGTTATGGATTTCATGATCATAAATTTTTGAAGTCCAGTATTCCGTTGCACT
This sequence comes from Elaeis guineensis, assembly GCF_000442705.2. Classification (NCBI taxonomy): domain Eukaryota; kingdom Viridiplantae; phylum Streptophyta; class Magnoliopsida; order Arecales; family Arecaceae; genus Elaeis; species Elaeis guineensis. The sequence continues at coordinate 28,000,877 of NC_025995.2, read as the reverse complement.
ACCCGAACCCAACAATGGTATCAGAGCCACCTTGATTGATTCAATTAATGATCAATTAGATGTTATGACATATCATATGCAAGTCATGTTAATATTAGTAGCATGGTTGTTGTTATACAATATGTATTGTTGATTGTCACTGATTAGGTGTTTCACCTAAATCCTAATTAATATTATAGACATGTTTAAATTTAGTTAGTCATCATTTTGTCATAAGGTTGTCCTAGCATAACAGTGGATATCTGCTATGTTGAAAGATTGTCCTAGAATGATGATATAACCATACACTTTTGGCACAGCATGCTATTGTTATGATTATCATGTTATGTTTTTTATGATATGTTATAGCTTGTGATATAGTTTGATAAAGTAAGATAGAATGTGTATTTGAGACCATTAAAGCCCTCTTAAAAATTATATTTAGTCGTAGTGTTGAAAATCAAAAGCAAATCCATTCAAAAAATGAGTGATCATTTGGTGTCTAAGAAAATAGTTCTGAGAAGGTAAAGAGCTGGTGGTTTTTAATTGGGTCCGTTTCTTACCTGGCCAAATCTTTTGGTGTTTAAGGCAAGAACGGGGGGCCTCCCACCTCTCCCCCACTTACCTGGCCAATTTGATTCATTGAAATCTTGAAGTGGAAATACTTAATGATTATGACACTACTAATGCCTTCCTTCATGCTAAGTCAAAATCATGTTACAAACTATGGTAGATTTGTTATATAACACAAGGCTTACTATAGGGATTAATGTGAGATTATCTTAGTGTATATAATGCTTTATGGCATATTTGATGATGTTGCTTTGTTGTGTAACACAAAAACAACATTATTCAAATATGCTTATATGGAAATGAAGGGTCTGACTAAACTAAGACATTATAGTTTATTGTGTAACACAAGACTATAAGTGTCTTAAAGGCAGGAGTTATGTTGAGAATTGCATTGGTTGCAATTGAAAAAGAAAATTTCCTACCCTTGAACTCATGAATGTTTGTTGTGTAACACAAGATATTTGTAAGGAATTGGGATCTCAAGCCCACTAAAGAAAGCAAGGTAGGGTTTCTCACTTACCATAGGTGAGGGCTATGGTGTTCGTAATAAAATAGTGGGAGACACAATTAGATTAATGTAGTCCTCATCTAGTTGTGTTTGTCATCTTGAGTGGTCTGCTTATACGTTGTTCTTTATTTAATGTAGATTAATTTTAATGGCTTCTTCACTATCACTGCGAGGCATTTTAGATGCCAACAAATTGATCGTCCTAATTATGTGGATTGGTTAAGGAATTTGAGGATTGTATTAACTCAGGAGGTCTCCTACATCCTCGACTCTCCAGATCTTGAGCCAATCAGAGAAGATGCTATGGAGGAGAAAAGGGTCACATATAAGATGTGGCAAAGTGACAGTTTGACCATCAAATATATCATGTTGGCCTCAATGAGCAATGAGTTATAGAGACAACATGAGAACATGGAATCTCAGTTTATATTACTCAATCTTAAAGAATTATATGGAGAGCAAAGTAAGATTGCTCGATATGAAATATCGAAGCAGTTGTTCCAAGCCAGAATGAGTGAGGGCTCATCCGTGCAGACCCATGTTCTAAAGATTATTGACTTAATCACTCGATTAAGTCAATTGGGGTTTGTCATGGATGGATAGCTTAGTCAGGACTTGATCCTGCGGTCACTTCCTGATTTTTTCTATCAGTTTATCATAAATTACCATATAAACAAACTAAATACCACCTTACCAGAGCTGTTAAATATGTTAAAAATAGTTGAGAGCCATTTCAAATCAAAAAAGGCTCCTCTTCTTCTAGTTGATAAGAAGAAGACAAAGATAGGAAAAAAGGGTTCTAAAAAAAAAACAGAACCTTAAAGGTAACATCCAAAAGAGGAAGAAAGTGAAGGACTTCACAAATGGTGCCTGTTATCATTGTGGTAAGCAAGGGCACTGGAAGAAGAATTGTAAGAGCACCTTGCAAGTTTGAAGCATGATGCAAATGAAGCATCGAAAGATTTGTACATGATTCAAACTAGTTTATCATTGAGTGCTTCAACTTCTAATTCATGGGTATTGGATACCGCATGTGGGTCTCATATATGCAAATCATTGCAGGGACTATAGAAAATTAGAAATTATTACCGATTTGGTCATATTAGTGAGTCAAGGTTACACAAGTTGTACAAAAAAGAATTCTTTGATTCTAATGATTTTGAATCATTTGGAACTTGTGAATCCTGTCTCATGGGTAAAATGACCAAGTCTCCATTCACAAGACATGGAGAGAGCAAATGAATTGTTACGTCTTATACATTCAGATATTTGTGGATCTATGACAACTCAAGCTAGAGGTGGATATTTTTATTTTATAACTTTTACAGATGACTTATCAAGATATGGATATGTGTATCTCATGAAATACAAATCCGAGGCCTTTGATAAGTTTAAAAATATCAAAAGATGGTCGAAAATCAAACTAAAAAAATATTAAAGTTCTTCAATCTGATCAAGATAGCGAATACTTATCCAGTGAATTTTTTGATCATCTTAAAGGACATGGAATTCTCTCTGAATGGACAACTCCTTATACACCACAGTTAAATGGTGTAGCAGAAAGGAGAAATTGTACTCTATTAGATATAGTGCGGTCCGTAATGTGCTTCACGGATCTTTTTGTATCTTTCTGTAAATATACCCTAGAAACAGCTGCTTACATCTTGAATAGGATACCATCTAAGTCAGTAACCAGCACTCTATATGAGTTATAGAAAGAAAAAAAAGCCAAATCATAAATATTTTAAGCTTTGAGGATGTCCTGCTTATGTCAAAAATACTTTTGGACATAAGTGCTAGGGTTGACAAATGTAGATTTATAGGTTATCGTCGAGAAGATATTGGATACTTCTTTTATCATCCTACTAAACAAAAAATTTTCGTCCGTAAGCATGCTGTTTTTTTGGAAAAAGAATTTGTCCAAGAAAAGAGATGTAGGAGGATGATTGAATCAAGTGAAGTTCAAAACCTACAATCTACCTTATCTTATCCTCAATATAAAATTCCAAAACCAATTGCATCTGTTGATCAGGAATATCCACAACACAAACCTCCTCTCCGAAGATCAAAAAAAGTACAGAATGTACCTCTAAAATATGATTTTGTCATTGAGAATGACAAGGAAGCCCATATCATTCAGGATGATGATCCTATGACCTATACAGAAGCTATCCAGTGTAGGGACTCTGATAAATGACGTGAAGCCATAAAATCTGAGATGAACTCCATGTACTCTAATCAAGTATGGACTTTGGTTGATCCACCTGAAGGTATAACCCCAATAGGATATAAATGGATTTTCAAGAAGAAGATTGGAGCAGATGGCCAAGTAGAGACCTACAAGGCTAGGCTGGTGGCAAAAGATTTTAAGCAAAGACAAAAAATTGATTATGATGAAACCTTTTCATCAGTAGCAATGCTCAAGTCCATTCGAATTATGCTTGTTATAGCTGCATATTATAATTATGAAATCTGGCAAATGGATGTAAAAACTATTTTTTTCAATGAAAATCTTGAGGAAGAAGTTTATATATCACAGTCGGAGGGATTTGTCTCAAGTGGGAGACCAAATCAAGTATGCAAGCTAATGAGATCCATTTATGGATTGAAGCAAGCCTCAAGGAGTTGAAACATCCGCTTTGATGAAACTATAAAGGAGTTTGGTTTTATCAAAAATGTTAATGAGCCATGTGTGTATAAGAAGACAAATGGCAGTGCCATAGTCTTCTTAGTATTGTATGTTAATGATATACTTATCATTGGGAATGATATCCCAATGTTACAATCGGTCAAAACTTGGCTATCTAAAAAGTTTTCCATGAAAGATTTGGGAAAAGTATCCTATATACTAGGTATAAAGATCTATAGAGATAGATCTAAGAGGATACTTGACTTATCCCAATCTAGGTACATCGACTTAGTGTTGAAAAAATTCAACATGGAGGTAAGTAAAAGAGGTTAGTTACCTATGAGTCAAAGCATACATCTATTTAAGAAGATGTCTCCTAAGATACCTGAAAAGAGAGAAAAGATAAATAGAATTTCTTATATTTCGGCTGTAGGATCAATCATGTATGCCATGTTATGTACTAGACCTGATATTGCTTATGCCGTAGGCATAGTAAGCAGGTTTCAGGTTGATCCGGAGGAGGATCATTGAAACACTGTGAAAAACATTCTTAGTATCTTAGAAGAACTAAAGATATTTTTCTAGTTTATGGAGGATCAGAGTTGAAACTAGAAGGCTTTACTGACTCTAGTTTTCAATTAGATTCAGATAATTGTAAATCCATATCAGGATATGTATTTACTCTGAATGATAGTGCAGTGAGTTGGAAAATTATCAAACAGCAAATTGTAGCTGACTCAGTCACTGAGACAGAATACATTGTCGTTAGTGAAGCAGCTAAGAAAGCTATCTAGATGAAGAAATTCATCACCAAATTGGATGTAGTTCTTGAGATTCAATATTCAGTGCCACTATTTTGTGATAACACTGGAGCTGTTGCACAAGCTAAGAAACCGAGGTCTCACCAAAAGTCCAAACATATCCTAAGGCGCTTCCACCTCATTCGTAAGATTGTTGAAAAACAAAACGTAGTCATCGAACGAGTACATACGAAGAACAACATAGCAGACCCCAAGGTTTGCTGAACCGGTACCGCCGGCCGTTTCGGCCGGCCGGCAGTATGGTTTCATACCGTACCGAACCGACGACCCGAACCGAAAGAAGAAAGTGAGAAATTGAGAGAAATAAAGAGAGAGAAAGAGGAAGAAAAAAAAAGAGAGAGGGGAAGGAGCCGGCGGGGCCACCAGACGGCCTTCGACTGGCCGCCGTGGCCGTCAGAGGGCGCTATCCACGTGCGCGGTGCCGCAGGTGTGAAACAAGAGCATCGCGATGCCCCTGTTTCGCAAATTTTTTTAAAAACATGATTTTAAGTGAAGTCGGCAAACGATTTGCCGGCTTCACGATTTTTGTTTTTTTTTAAAAAATTCTTAAGTCGGCAACCCAGTTGCCGACTTTATAAGTTTAAAACAAAAAAAAAAAAGAAAAAATCGAAACAGACGACGTCTGTTTCGAAAAAGAAGGGGGCGGAGCCGCGGAGGGGCTTCGCCCGCTCGACCGCCCTCAGGCCGTCGGCGTCGGCTCGTCGGCCACCGGGAGCCTCGCAACGGAAGCACCGTCTATCCGGTAGGTTCTTCACCCCCCTCCGAGTACTCTCTCTCTCTTTTTTGCTCTCTTGAAAGCCCTATCGGGCGATACGGGGCTCGGAAGCCCTCCGACGGCCGCAGCCGGCCGCGCCGGCCTCCGGTGGCTCCCACCTCCCTCTCTTCCCTCCCCTCTCTCTCTTTCTCACTTTTCGTTCTTTATTCGTCGGTACCGCCGGTGTACCGATTTTACCAGCCGAATCGTGCCGGTTCCCCGCCGGTCCGGTACGAGATGGGGTGTACCGGCCGGTTCGGCACGGTATGGCAAACCTTGGCAGACCCATTCATTAAAGTACTTCCTCAACAGCAACTTGATCACCACCTTGATTGTATGGGTGTTAAATACAAGGACGATTGGCTTTGATGCAAGTGAGAGATTGAAAGAATTGTGTCCTGCAAGCCAATCGCATTTGATATGTGATAGGATCTTTTCTGTAATTACTCCTAACTCATGTATGACATTTATTATTAATAAAGAGATATTTTTATGATTCATCATTTGCTGTGTCTTAACAATTTTTAAGATTATGATGAATCCCATAAATCAGGGCAATGATTTTATGGACATGAAGGGTTCATATCAGTGAGACCTAAAACTCTAAAATCCTAATTTAAAATAATCCTAGTCGTTGGATCATTGAGTCAGGAGATCAATGAATCCGAAAGACTAGCATATCCTATGTATGCTCGATGGAGAGAGTGGATGACCTCACAACCAGTTGTGTAGGGACACTAATACAAGGATATGGGTACTCATTAAGATATGAGTACACTGATTTGATCTACCAAGAGAACATCTTATGAAAATCTTACTTGCATGTCAAAAGATAGTTCTCTAAGTGAGAGTTGTGCAAGTGATCCTTAAACCTGAGATCACCATGAAATCTTGTTCACATGAATCTATATTTTGGTTCATACTTAATCATGACTAAAGTCATGAACGGGGTATTCTCGATATGGTGGATTGTGTATGAAGGTTGTGAGTAGATCAATAAGGAATCAATCACTCCGAGTAAGAGGAGATGACATCCATATATTCTCATCTCTAGATAACTTAGAAAGCCTTTGGCCAAAGCAGTATGAAGATTAGAAAGGATTTTTAATTTTTATTAAAGTTATCATTGATTGATGATGAGTCAATAGGAATATGTGTTTGAGTTTGACATAATTCCATACTTATGAGCATATTTGGGATGCAGGATGATCGAAGGATTGAATTGTATAGTAACTTGCCATTGAAGGATATTTTGATAATTTCTATCAAATTTCACATCTTTCGGATGGGCATGACATATTGCTAGACATCAATCATATCTTATGGGTTTTCATGAATTGAAGTAATTAATTCATAAGTCAATTAAAAAGAGTTTTAATTTGATAACTCGGGTTGACATGAGTTTGACCTAAATTGATTAGATGGAGTCTAATCTAATCAGGTCAACATACATCCGGACCTACTATTGGCTGGATGTGGAGCCCATAGGGTCACACATATTAAGAAATTAACCAAGAACAAGTTTTGATTGGTTGGTTGGACGGACCAAAGGAACCAACTAGGATTGTCAGGAAACATGCTAGCACATGTGGCACAAACCCTAGCTCCTTAATCTGATTTGGTCAAAATCTTGTTGAATTGGCTAACTCAATTGGGCTGTTAATTAAATTAGGTTAAGTTCTAACTTGGACCAGATTTATCTAGATTTTATTAGATATTTTTAGCCATTTGGGGCGCCATATATAGAGTCCAAGTAGGTTAGAACTCTATCAAGTCTAGCGCACAAAACGATAAGGTTGAAATTTTTTTGATCGGTGAAGGGGTTTTAAATCTTCTTCTTATCTGATCTCCATGCCTATGATGAAGCCCTCTCAACCCTCTATCTGCATGGCACAAAGTTTAAAGTGTGCTATAGCCAGATGGGGCGTGAGATGCCCCAAAGATCTGCGCACGCACGGCAGTGAGAAATACAAACACTCGCGACTTCACGCATTTCTTTCTCACGATTGGGATATTGTCATGCTTTGATTTTTGTGCCATTAGAATCCTGATTCAAGTGGCTACCACGTGGCAAAATCTCAGAATTTTCTGAGATGGTTTGAGGCAAATATGGCATCTCCTAATTGATGATATGCGCAGGGGATGCGAGAAAAGGCTGAATCACTGTATCTTATAATTAAGAGTCCTTCTCAAATAAGACTCTTAATTTTTGATACACTGATTAAGTGACTCCGTGAAAGAGCGTATCTGGACCCCTTCTGCGCCCCTCTGTTGCTATAAATAGGTGGTAGCAGAGTGGTTCAAGGTATTTCCAACTCTTTCCGATAGTTCTCTTCCTTGTCTTGTTAAGACATTGTCTTGAAATTAAGACAAGTCTGCCCCACTTTAAGACAAGAGCCTAGAGAATTAGGAGGAAAATAGAGGAAGAAAAAGAGGGTTTAGGAGTCCAAGTCCAAGTCAAAGAGAGGCCAAGTCCAAGTCAAGGTGCAGGTTTGATCAGATTGGGTCAAACCAAGTTCTATTGGTTAGAACTCATCAACAAGATTTTGACGCTAAGAGTCTTGTTCCTGGAGCAATTTTCGTGTGGATCACCTGTGGAGGGCATACGCTTGTGTGTCTATGGAGATTTGAAAATTTAGCGTAAGAGGTATTTATCTAAACTACTTAATTGCTTTATTAGTTGTTCATTAATTGCAATTAGTCGAGGGATCTTGGGTCTAGGGTTTTGGGTGTTATGGATTTTATGATCATAAATTTTTGAAGTCCACTATTCCATTGCACTATCTGAACCCAACACTACTAGGACCTGAATCCTCGCCATTAACTATCTTTTTTTTCTTTGCATATATAACATTAGGAAATTGTTAAAAATAACTTTTGTAAGCGAATTAGGGATTATTTCAACCTAATTTTATTCCTATATCAATTTTAGTTATCCTTTTGCAAACCCATAATACCACCAAGTTTAGAATGTTAATACCATTACTGATACCAGTCAAATGCCAATCTGGTATGGTAACAATACATACCATATTGTGCTGATGCACAGTTCAGATCCCAGCTATTAAGCTGACATCACTTTTTTTTCCCAATTTGAAAGGCAACTCAAGTACCAATACTTCACCAGTCCAATTAGGAATGGACCAGTACCAGAATCTTACAACCAGTTGATCATTTAGCCAAACAAATGGTTCCATATCTTTTCATGTATTCTTACTTCCCCTCAAAATTAGTTACCTCATATCATTTGATAAAACCTATATAACATTATGTGCTACCAAAATATCCACAACTGTAACCATTAAGCTTGTCCTAAACACCATTTACTTTATTTTATCCTGCACCAATGATTGTGATTTAAGGGCTACATCTGCCACATAATTTACCAGCTCCTTTCTTGATCAGCAAGAGAGTCCATGTTATCATGAGCCCTTTGCTCCTGATAACCTTTTAATACAAATCTGAACTCCTCTACTTATATATAATGTTATACCAAGTAATGATAAGTTAATAACTCAACTTGAATCCATCCACATCCCAAATATATGAACGTGTAATGCTCAAAATACTGAAATAGCATATATAGGTGACTCCCAAGCACAGAGGAGAAAACATAGAGCGGTGACTTGTGAGAGATTGCAGTCGTTTGTATAAGATCTAATTACAGCCTCTGATCTTCCCATTTCTTATTCTCTCTGTCCCTTCTGTTATCTTGTCTCAGTTCTTTTTCTCTCCCTCTGGTCCTTCATGGACTTGAGCTCTGTAATTCTGTTTAATTCACTCAATGAAAGTTGAAGGGTCCCATCTCGGCCCCCAACTTCATTTCAAAGAAAAAAAAAATTATATGTGTGACAAACTGAGCACAATCATCCACAAATAATACTAACACAGCACCCACAAATACCATTGTCAAGCTCCACTCAAGCATAATTACCTCTTTTATATAACAAGCCAAGCCAAGGCATCCTACTACCCAGCTAAGCTCAGCTTGTTTGCACCACCTGCTGCTCTGTTTTCTAAGCCTTTCAGTCAAATCCATCATTTTGAAACAAACCATAAAGAAACCAAATTCTCCAGATTTGGTACTTGTCAAGAATTAGTATGCAACCAAATGGAGTGTTCTTAGGAATGACTAGTCAATCATGAGGTTCCATCAACAGCCCATAAGCTGACTTTTTTTGGGAGTGCCAAGGATAACATTTATAGAGACACCTTTTCATAACATATACCAAACTGTTTACTTCGATCAGCAACTCCTTAGTCTCATTCTTTTCTTTTTTGTCCCCTGGTGTATGCTTAGCATTGTTCCACATGATTATGAAAGAAAAACTCTTCAAAATAGACCATTATAGTAGCAAATTAATTAAATTTGTAGTCAGAAACAAGGGTTCGATCTTAAAATACTGAAAGCCTGAAACTAAAGATACTGCATGAAATATGATTTAACAGAACTAACCAGAACATGGACCTGTGATGTCAATTCTTTCTGAAGATGAATCATTGTTAATGTGATTGTGAGAGCTCATATTGGAGTCCGGCTTCTCTACCCCATTTAATATTTCATTTACCTGAAACAATTATTAGACTACTTATTAAATCAACTACAACACATATGAGCGAAGCCAACAATATAAAACTTCAAAATTTCAAATAATGAACAATTTAGGTATTTGGTTAACATACTGCCACAGAGGTAGCCAAAAATGCTCCATTGTTTTCATGGCTAGGTTTGACTTTCTTATCAGCCCTGGTTGTAGGGATGCTATGTTGGTCTTCTATTATGATGTTGCCTCCACATTTTCCTTTAGATCTGCGTCCCTGAGTTTCGAATGTGCTCTCGCATTTTGGTGAACCTTCATGATTGAATATTTTGATGAACTCCTTTACTTTACCCTTTACTCTGCCACCAGGCATTTTATCTTCCATGCATATCGGGACATCTTGACTGCTTATGCTCATTACTTCAATGTAACCTACACTATTTTCTCTTCCAGCTTTCTCTTTAAATCCAACATTATCATTAACATTTCTTTGGCCTCTGGACAAGCCTCCTGTTTCCTCATCCTGTATAATTACATCCTCATGTCCTATGATCAAGAAGACAGAAGCTACACTTGAAATAGTTTGGAAAAGGTAGCATCCAATTTCATAATTACCAGCCAGATTATGTTTTACCTTGTTTTCTAAATTCATCATTAAACAGCTGGCATAGATTTCTTGCTCCAGATTTCCTTGTATCAAGTTTAGTCACAGGAACCTCCTTATTGGTGTTCTTGCAAGTACCTATATCATACAAAGCACCAGAAGAGACATGAAAAAAAGATAAGATTGGAGAAGAATAAAATGATGACTAATGCATGAATACCTGATTCTTTGACTGAATCACTGTGAAGGTCCTTCAGCTCAAACTTAGCAGGCAAATGGTTATCCACACTTGCTGAACCTGTATCAAACTTTCTCTCCATAGGGAAATCATTCGGCAACTTGGTAGCATGACTCTCACTTTGGGATTCTGATGCTCCAGTCACAGTTGATATATTGTCATCATCACTGGCTAGATCAACTCCATGTATCACCACTTCAGGTAATTTTCTAGGCCTGCTTACATTTTTATTTCTTTCTTCTGAATTATAAGGCAAAACCAGTTTTACTCCTTTGCCCACCCATCTGTACATGGAGAAATGGAATTGGCTGCTGCTGATATAACTTTCTAAGCCCAATGAGTCCTTTTGATATTGGCTTTCTGTGCTGTGCCAAGCAGAATCAGTGGTCTTTAATGACCTATTAGAAAACGGACGAGATAAAGGACTTTGGCGATAAAAAGCATGACTTTCATTTCTCAGATCAATTTGTGCTCGTACTTCTCGGGTTGTAAAACTAGAGACAGAAGCATTTGGGGAAGAGGGAAAGCTGAATACATCAGGAGCTTCATACTCATTTTTATATAGAGAATGATTAGTGGGAGATCCAAATGACGGATGGTCTATCCCTTTGGCTAACTTCACAGAGTGGCTGGAAATATTCAAATTTGTTGATGTCAATAGAAGGGAGGAAATTGCATGAATAAATAAATTTAAATAAAATAAAGAAGAAAAAGTATTCATCGATTATTTTTTTCCAATATGTGTGAGATCTAGGGCAAGTTTCACTTGGAAAGCGATACTTGTTGAGTGATTGAAAGATGCATGTGTGTTTCTGTGTTTGCATGTGTAATGAAAGGTTGAAACCCATCACAATGACCAAAAATTCAGATGGATATAAATAAAGGATGGCAAAGTTGCAATTATTTTGACAAGCAAGATGCATCTGGGTTGTCAGAGTGAGAATTTAAAAGGTTATTTCTCCTAATGTGGCTTAATTTTTACAAATATGGTGAACTTAAGCTGCAAAAATTGACAAAGAACATGAACTAAATATAGTACTGGGTGAAATGGAGCCTGTTTGTTTGCCCCCAATTGGGTATCAAAACTCAAGAGGCTAAGGGAGCCCATTTTGAGTTTGGCATCAACTGGAGTTGAATTGAATTCCTCCCTGGCCTGATTTAAGGGAGAAAAGGCCCAAAGTGGTCTCACCCTAAGGGGGAACTGAAGCCACTTCAATGAAGTGGGGCTCCTACTCAGCCACTTACAGCAAACCAAGCGGTCCTCAAGTTGAGCAAGATCTAAGCCTTACAAAATATATTTGGGACTGAAGCTGGGTGGAGTCTAGGTTCATGTCCAATTCAAAAAATAAAAAGACACATATAGTGTAACATTTTTTTCTAAATCTACTAGGAATAACGATCAAGTCCAAAAAATTATTATTAAAATAAAAATAAAATAAAATAAAAAAAACAGGGTGTTGGTGTGGAATCCTACCATTAATTTCGTCAACATAAGGGACAGTTTAACATTATTTAAGCCCTCAAATTTTCAAACAACAAACAAATGGCCCTAATATCCAACTATAAATCAAATAAGACAATGGGTGAGTGATTGAAGGGATAGACATTTCCAAATCATGAGGCTTTAGGTAAGCTAGGTTGGGCCGAGTCATGATGGGTTAGGTCATCTAATGTTTGGCCCATTTTTGACCCAATTAGTGCACAAGTAGGGTCAGACTAGGTCAAGTGAGTTCGGATCCTTTATGGTACAACATTTGCACCACAGAGTCCTGTAGTATCACGGATAACAGCTATGTCATCCATCTTAGAGATGGGTGGTTTTCATTCATCCTAAAATACGATAAGGCACCATTAGAACGGTACGTAGCTTGTCATGAAGATGGAGAGCCACTCATCTCTAAAATGAATGATGTGGCAGCCATCCACGGTGGTACAAGACTCTGCGATCGGGTCAAGTAGGATAAATATGATCCAAACCTAACGCGATTTTCTAGATGGGTCATATATCACACTGGACTCAAGCACTTAGCCCACAAGTGTAAAAGATTGGGTCCGGCCAGGGCTAATAAGGTCAAATCATAGGTTTGCCTAATTAGCAGGCAAAGGACAACTTGTTCAAGGATGTAAGAGTAAAGAACTAAACCCATAAATCCCCATCATGCCCTCTTCCACCATGTAGGCTTTCTCTCATCATAACAAAGAATTGATAGTGCCTCATTTTTAGTGGCCCAACAACATTTCAAAACGACCATTTCCACAAAAGTCTAATAGTTAGATATTTCTTATATAGTAAACAATAAAAGCAGTTTTTTTTTTTCTTTTTTCTTTTTTCTTTTATGTGATTAAAATATGTTCTTGGTTTATCCGTATTAATAGTGTAATAAAATAAAAAGTTGATGTGAACATAATCTTATCAAGGTATGCTGTCTTTGTACTGGACCTTATATTGGTGCCATCCTATCACCATGTTGGGATGCCTAGTAGAGGGCCAGTTAGGCGTACTGAGCATCAATACATCTCCTATACCATATATCGATACCGAATCGGTAGAATATAGTATGCCCTGTACCACCCGATTCTGTACAATATGGCATAACCTGGTCTTAATGATGTTAATATGTGATGAGTTGTATGATAAATCCATTTTTGTAATTATTAGCCTAGTTGTTGGTTGATGGAGCAAACACCACAAATGCTGCCAGAGACAAGCTAGGGATCGAAAGACAATGGAGGCCATCTTTAAGAGGTTTATAGAGCAATATTTTGTCAGTTTCCTGATCCTTGACAAGAAAATGAGATGGGTGAAAATCAAAGAAGCAATTATTATCTTGAGTGAACCAAAAGATGGATAACAAGTTTTTCAAAATAATTGGGACAAGCAAAATATTTAGTAAATACAATGGTCGATGTAAAGAGGAAAGAGAGGAAGAACCAATGTAAGTAATGGGCAAACCTGATCTGTCTCCAACCATAACCTAGTCTTGATCCCCATAATTAGATAGAAAAGAAAGATTAGAGAGAGGAGCAGTCATATGATGTGTGGCACCCATGTCGAGAATCCACATGTAGTCACCAATACCAAATGAATGAGGCGGAGCAGAGGCAACATGAACCTAACGTGGAGTATTGTCAAGCTAAAAAGCATGATTGAATCGTTGACGATGTACTCCTACTGTATGGCCATTTTTATTGAAAAGTTGACATCATAATCACCTTTGATTATTCCTGCGACAACCACAGTAAAAGGTATTAAATTAAGTCCATTATCCGCAGATTCAGTTTCTGTAGTGTCAAGCTACGGATGAGATCCTCAGCCATGAGGACCCGATGTTGAAGTATGTTGTGGCTGTCAAGGGGTTTGGACTAAACAATAGCAATGTGGGCCATAGGCCCAGCTACTGCTGAAAAGGCGGCATTCGGGAAGCTGCTCTGGATCGCCAAGCGTGTTTGTGTCAATAGCATGCCATGAAGTTCTGTGAGCGTCCTATCACGTATGAGCCGTATTCTGGACCAAGATCGTTGGTCACCTACTCTTACTGATCATAATGGGAAATAGGCTGTCCAATTGCAGCAAGAGAGTTGATCAAACCTTTGGCTTCTTGAATATACTAGGAGATCGAACAACTCCCCCTGCATAAGATTTGAAGTTGCAAACAAATGGTCTAGGCTTGAGCACTGTTGTGGGCAGCAAACAATTGCTCCAAGATTATCCAAGCTTCTTGTGCCAAACCAATATCCACCAGATGACCAAGCACGTGATCGACAACTGAGTTCATGATCCAACCCAAGGCAAGCTAATCTCTCATGATCTAGGTGTGATATTTGGGGTTGGGATTGGCCATTGAGATGCCATCCTTCTCAATGGTGACAGTGGTTAGTGGACATTGATAGGAACCATCGACATTATTAGCCTAGTTGCTGCACTATAAATCTTCAAGAATCTCCAAGATCATGCAACCAAATATTCAAAAAATCACCACAGAATATTCAAGAAATTACCAAAGCATATTTCTAGAATCTATTATTGTATATTTTCGATTAAGGCATTGCTATAGCCTACTTAGAATATTTGTAAAATCTTTAAAAATATAAGGATTCCTAAGTATTATATTAGGATCTATTATTATATATTTCCATCTTTGCATCCATTACCATTATAAGCAGATGTACAGAAACACTATAAAGTATACATAGACTTCCTCACCAACACAAATTGAAAGAGAGTTTCCCACAACACCAATTTTCTTTTCTTCATGGTATTAGAGCTCCTTTGACTTGCATCCATTGATCCTATCTTCCATCCACCTTCCATCCCCTTCCCTAAGCCTCTCTTCTACAGCTGTTGTTCTCCTATCCTCATTTTTCCTTTGCTCTTGCTCTCCTTGCCAAGCTCCATGGCCATCCTGTCACCTATTTCCTCTAAGTAGAATGGCTCTTCTTCCTCCGATCTTTGTTCTATCAGCATTAGGTTGGAAGGACCCAATTATCTTGTAAGGCAAACATGTTTTATTCCATATATAAGAGCTTTTGATCTGCTTGATTATGTTTGAAGAAAAAAACTAGAGTTGTAGGAAATTCTCTCTTAACATGTGTTGGTGAGGAGGTCTACATATCCTTTTATAGTATTTCTATACATCTGCTTAAAATGGTAACAGACACAAGAATAGAAATGTACAATAATAGACCCAAGAATATGCTTAGGAATTCTACATATTATTGAAGATTCTACAAATATTCCAAGAATATGCTATGCAATCCCTTCATGGAAAATATACAATAATAGATTCCAGGAATATGCTTTGGCAATTTCTTGAACATTATTTGATGATCTTTTGAATATTTAGCTGCATGATCTTAGAGACTTTTGAATATTTAGCTACATGATCTTGGAGACTTTTGAAGATTTATATGGTAACAACCGGGCTAATATCCCCCGCAAGCAAATAGGGCCTAGACTACTCATAATCGATGATACGAGGGACCTTTGGTTAGTATATCAGCTATCTACTTTCGGAGGAGACGAAACTAACATACGGTTGATTGTGAGTTATCCATTCACGAACAAGATGAAATCAATTTCAATACCTTTGATAAGGGAATGAAAAACAAGATTTGCTATCAAATCACTCACTTAAGTTGTCACACCAAAGTGGAAGAGGAGAGGAAAGAAAAACACCCAACTCATGCAATAACTATTGAATCCATACATGCAATAAAAGATCTAGGCCCACTCCATTATTTCCTAAGTGTTGAGGCTCACTCTATGCAAGATGGCTTAGTTCATACATGGTCCAAGTATATTTCTGATCTTCTCAAGAAGACTCCCATGAATGGCTCCAATCCTGTGACTACTCTGATACCATCTAGCTCCAAGCTCTCGCTACATGCAGGTGATTTGTATCCAGATTCAAGCCATTATCCTAGTATAGTTGGGGCCCTTCAATACCTTACTCTCACTCTTCCTAAATTGCCTATGCTATCAATTATGTATGTCAATAAATGCATAGGCCAACTATTGAGCATTGGAAGATTGTTAAATGAATTCTACGGTACATGAAGTACTCTATTCACACTGGACTTAAACTAAGTAAATTATCTAAGGTTACTTTACACGCATATTCGGATGTAGATTGGGCTAGAGACCCTGATGATTGATGATCTATAAGCAGCTATACGATATTTCTCAGCTCTGATATTATTTCATGGAGCTCAAAAAAACAACACACTATAGCCCGCTCTAGCGCAAAGTCCGAAAATAAAAGGTTGGCTAATGCTACGACCAAGCTTATATGGATTCAATAGTTATTGCATGAGTTGCATGCTCTTCTTTCCTCTCCTCCTATCCTTTAGTATGACAACCTAAGGGCAATTTATTTGACAGTCAATCCCATTTTTCATGCTCATACTAAACATATTAGAATTGATTGATATAGATTTTCACTTTGTTCATGAACAGTTTGCTCGCAATCAATTACATGTCAGATTCATCTCCTCTCAAGAGCAAATTGCTAATATAGTAACCAAAGGTCTCTCCCATCATCGATTTTCTACTTTTAAATTCAAGCTCAATGTGGAGTCTATGCCCTATTTGCTTGAGGGGCGTATTAGCGTAATTGTTGCCATATAAATCTTCAAAAAATCTGCAAGCTCATGTAGCCAAATATTCAAAAGATCACTAAAGAAAGCATATTCCTAAAATCTATTATTGTTTCTTTTCCAATAAGGTATTGTCATAGCAAATTCTTGGAATATTCATACAATCTTCATGAATATGTAGGATTTTCAGAGCATATTCTTAGGATCTATTATTGTATATTTTCATCCTTGTATCTATTTCTGTTCTAAGAAGATATACCGAAACACTACAAAAGGATATGTAGACCTCCTCACCAATATAGGTTGAGAGAGAATTGCCTACCAATAACTGTTGAATCCCAAGAATGCTATGGCAATCTCTTAATGGAAAATATACAATAATAGATTCTATGAATATGCTTTGATAAGTCCTTGAATATTCTTTGGTGATCACCATTTCTTTCCAGAAATATGCTTGATTTTGGTGAATTTCTAGATTACATTCTTTGCCATGCCATAATTTTTCAGCCATCAAATAAATTTGTTTGCTGATCAATATTTATCATTGTTAGGAAGGCCTCAAAAATGAAGTATTGATAGGCCAACAAACAATAAGGCAACCCTCGACACTAAAGTCATTACAAGCTCAACTGATTTCAAAGCCCATTAGGTGGGAAAGTATCATAGTGGTCTCATCATTCAATATGTTCAGATATTCGTAATTTTCCAACAAGATTATATTTTTTATCTGCTACCATCATCCATGTAACATGTAGAATTCTGGTTACTGATGTGTATAAATTATTAAGCTTATTTTGTTGGAAGCTCCTTGCTGTCAGATAATGAAATTTCAAATTTTCTTTATAAATGTCAATTGTAATGACAATGAACAATAAATTGAAAGATCCATCATTATTAAGAAATAATTCAGTTCCGCATCCCATTAAATAGCATAAGGCTACCATTGTTTTTTTTTTTTTTTAAATCATGGAAATGGGGACCAAGCAATACATTATAAGGAACAGAGTATAAGAAAAGACATACAATATGGCCTTCAATGGTGCATATTAACCAAGCTATTAGCTATATGAACATATTCTCGTACAAAGCAAATGTACATGCTAGACTTCTGCATGCCTTGTCAGTGACCTAGAGAGAAGCATAGATGATCCATTTTATTGAATCATCATTTGATCCATTGGACAGTTCTTGTCCATAACTTATTTAGTAGCACGGGTGATCCATTTTATTAAATCATCATTTAAAGTCTTGCACAGGCCTTGTGTATGACTGAAAGAGCAGCACAAGTAATCCATTCTATTGAATCATCATTTAACCTAACAGGTCTTAGTTGCTGACTTCTCGTTTTGATTTGAAACAGAAAATACCTCTTGCTATGATTCAAGTGAACCTTTAAAGTTCATATGCCACCATCCAAGTAAAAGTTAATCATGACTATTAACTAATTAATTTGCAAAAATCCCTCGTATTTCTATGTGTTGCAGTTAACTTTTTTGTATAACATGGTCCCTTTCAAGCATCAGAGCATCACGTGCATGTGCTCTATGTAACTTGGTTGTTGTTAATCAGTAAGAATCCATAAGCCATATCAACTAGATGAGGATTTTTTTATCAGTCAACCAGCTTGCAATAATAAGAAATATGATTAGCTAAAATGCATATATACATGAAAGTCCTCAGAGGCCTTAGGCCCTAATTGATCATTTAAATGAACCATTAGTGAAAAACTTGAGTTTTGGTTTAAAATCAATTTAAGCATGGCATAACTCCCTCGAGACCTCCACCTCCACTCAATCACACCCTAATTTTCTATCAATATAGAACTATTACTTCTAAATTGTTAATGATCAGTAGACCACATCGAGCATCTTATTACTTAAAAAATCAATTATTTAACTTTCCATAGGTGAGGGAATCGGTTCCAATCATAGAACACAAATCATTAGCTCCTGTTGGCCAACTTTCACTACCACCACTTGGATATAGGTGTGCTAGGCAACTCATCACAAATCGCGTGGTTAGGGATAGATGTGCAGGCATGCCACCAGCATCAGATTAGCCAAAAAAGAAAGAGATGATCGAAGGAAGATGATAAAAGTGCATAAGCCCAAATGCCTTGACCTTAAATAACTTTCCTTACCATCACATGCTCCATTCAAAAAAAAAAAAAAAAAAGGATAGAGTATGATAGGGTGTAGCAAAGGCTATAGTTGAAGTAATCTACTATTACCACTACTCCTAAGGTGAAATCCCAATAGTAATCTAAGAATGAGATAATAAAGATAAAAATAATTATGGATAAACCGGAATCATTGCTACGTCAAAATATTTCCGTCTTAATGGTACAATTTGATATCTACAAATGGCCCCTCGTAACTAGTATAATGGGTGATACTACTCATCTTAGATACTTGTCCTTGCCATCACATACCACATGGCCCACTATTACCAAACATGACAGGTAGTATTGCCTCTCCTCTCACGTCATGGGTAGTGGGAAGATGGGTGTAACCACCCCACTCCTTCCACGTTATGGGTAGTGGAAAGATAAGTGTAATTACCTTAGTCCTCCCATTTTATAAGTAATGGTAAGATGGGTGTAACTATCTATTCTTGAGCTCCACTCTACTAAGACCTTGTCACATAACTCTCACTCCCTTAGGTCTACACCACATTCATTTGGCCTATAGGCTAGATGTATCGGCTTGCACCTCCCTTAGTGTATTGGCTTTTAGATCATAATCAACTTGGATATAGTGTAAATTAAGGTTCGCAAATTCGATACCAGAATCCATGCTGATCAACCAGCGGTACGGATTGGTATGCATACCGGATTGGACCAGCACAAACCGACACAGGCAAAGGAAGCAAATCGAGAGGAGGAAAACAAAGATAGAGAGAGAAATAAAGAGAGAGGGGGGTAAGAAAGAAAAGGAAGAAGAGAAAGTCATCAGAGAGGCGATCAGACAACCTTCAACCGGCTGCTATGGCCGACGGCGCCGCACTCCACCACGGGCATAAAATAGGGGCGATGCCCCTATTTCATGGGTCTTTTTTTAAAAAAAATCGAAAAACGTGAAACCGATAATGGATTTGCCAGCTTCATTTAAGTGAAGCCGGCAATTAGATGAAGCCGACAAACTGATTGTCGATTTCACTATTCATTATCCTTTTAAAAAATACGATGAAGGAATGGAGGCTGTCAACCCGTTCCGCGGCTCCGTATGCACGGTTTCCACAATCCGGTGGCCATGGCGGCTACCCGGCAAACTCCAGCGGCCTCTCTATCGGCTGCACCTCCCTTCGATACGTCGCTCTTCCTTTTTCTCTCTTTTTCTCACTCGTTTAAAAGTCCTATCGGATGACAGTTGAGCCGCAGAGGCTTCCACGGCCCTCCGACAGCCGTAGCGGACCACCGTCAACCTCCGACAGTGTCTGCTCTCTCTCTCTCCCTTTCCTCCTCTCTCTCTCTCTCTTCCTCTCTTTTCCTCTTTCTCCTCTAGTATACCAGCTTCCCCGACTGAACCGTCCCAATTCTCCACCGGTCTGACTCAATATGGGATGTACCAACCAGTTTGGGTCGGTATGGAATTTCTTGGTGTAAACAATATCCTTCACAACCTATCAATCGATGATTCAAAGGATAATGGAATGTATCTAACACCACATCCATCGGCTTGACTTTTGGACTCAGATGTCACTTAACTTGGCCAATTTAAAGAGCATCAAGGATCTTGTAATGGTGAGACTTAAACTTGAGCAGCAAGAAGAAAGCATATAGGATCTACTAGAGGTAAAATCCATAGCTATGTTTGCTCCCCACTATATAGACTTAGAATATATACCAATCAGAGAAAAACTTGGGGCATCAATCGAGAGGATTGCCCCCAAGCCCTCATAATGGAGATGCTAATATTGTAAGGTTGTAACACTACTCCTACCCATTAACTAATCAGTTCCACCATCAAAGAATTGTGTCGATGAAGTCTACTGATCTTACCAACCTCTTGTAAATTGAGATAGTGAATTTTAAGCTCAAACATCAATCCAATGATGACCAAGTATCAACTCTAGTTCGATCTGGTATAATTTTGCATTTGATAGCAAAATTTCTGTGTTGCCTTAGTATGTGAACACTAAGAAGTCCATAAGATAGTCTTCGGCCTCTTCCTCCTAATAGGCTGAAATCCCAAAGTTGGTTCCTATAAGACCTCCACATTTCTATGCAAAAATTAATGGACTGATTCATTTGCTACAAAGATATAGGATTGACTAACTTTACCATAGTATACACCAGAATGTGCTATGGTTTCTAATATTGGCTCTTGATAACAAAAACAACTCTCATGACCTGTTCCAACAACGAGACCGAAGATGTCATGTATTGCTCCATAAGTGACCTTAGCATAGTAGGCAGTTTAATTGTAATTGCTTCGTTAATTTCTTTTAGCAATGGTCTGACAGCAGCTATACAACGATATCCCACTAGGCATGAGAGAGAGTGTGTGTGTGTGAGCTAACTTTCCTTTCGACCACTTGGAAATAGGTGTGCCAAAAAGCTCATGACCAGTCTCTTGGCTAAAGATAGATATGTGAGCATGCCACTGGTGTCAAATTAGCTAGAAAAAAAGAATGATCCAAAGAAGATGATAGAAGTAACATGGGTCCAGTGCCTTAACCTTCAAGGACTTTTGCTACCATCACACTACTCATCCAAAAAAAGATGGATTGAATAGGATGGGATGTAGTAGAGGCTACAAGTAAAGTAATCTACCATTACAACTACTCTTAAGATGAAATCCTAATAGTAATCTAAGAGGAAGATAAAGTAAAGATAAAGATAATTAAAGATAAGCTAGATTCATTGATGTGTTGCAACATTTCCTTCTCACCATTACAATTTGATATTTATAAGTAGCAGGTCATAACTAGTAAGATGGATGTCACCACTCATTTTGGATACTTGTCCTTACTATTATGTGCCACATAGCCCACTATTGCTATACATAATATATAGTAAAACCCCTTCCCTCACATCATAGGTAGTAGAAAGATAAATGTAATTATCTCACTCCTTCCACATCACGGGTAGTGGAAAGAAAGGTATGACTACCCCATTCCTCTCATATTTTGAGCAGTAGTAAGATGAGTGTAACCACCATCCTGGAACTTCACTCTACTATAGGGGTGTTTGGTTGGGAGTGGAGGACTGGAATCGGAATCGGAATGGGTGACTCCCATTCCAACCATTTAGTTGGGAGGAGTCCCATTCCGATTCCGATTCCGGGATGGAATGGGAATGGCTCAATCTATATAGAACTCAATCCCTACTCTACTCTTCTTTATGGATTCAATTTTTCATTCCAATTTCGATTCCGATTTCGGTCATGAACCAAATGCTTGAGACGATTTGGCCATTCCAATTCCGATTCCAAGCCATTCCGATTCCCATTTCTATTCTGATTCTGATTGCGAACCGAACACCTCCTAAGATCTCAATATAGGTCAATAACTTTCGCTCCCTTGGGTCTACACTACATTCATTATGCCTGCACTTTCTTTAGTGTATTAGTTTTTCCGGATAGGGTGCAAATAGTCGCAATAATTGAAAATTTCACATAGTATATTGATTCTTGAATTAATTTAAAAAATGTAACGAACTTTAACATAAAGATTTCTGTATCGCCAACTGGATTCAAAATGTCAAGGATGGGTAGGAATCGAACACCTGAGCTGCGCAGGCAGTGAGGAACTTCCAACATATGGTTCGCATCTAGCCAGGACAGGGCGGTTCGGGCTGAGGACCCGAGAAACAGGCGCAGATGGGTAAGAATCTCGGTCCTGCTTTCTCAATGTAGTACCTGAGGACTCGCTGCCCGGAAAAATGTCACTGAAGAAATCATCTCCCAGGTACCTCCTTCGAGCTGGGCTACTCATCTCCCCAAACACAGGCTTCTCCTCCCCGTCCGACCATGGCCGCCGTGACCTCTCGCCCTCCTCCCCGCTTCCTCTCCCCCTCAGCGAGGAACGCAATTCCAATGGATCCCCCCGGCTCCGACGACACTCATAAAATGAAGAACGCCTCGGGGGGCCGCCGAACACGTCGTGGAAATCCACATCGGAGTTCCGGTGCGCCGCCGAGTTCGGCGGGTTTCCGAAAGGGTCTCGATGGGCGTAGCCAAGGAGGGCGCGATCCCCGTCCGGGAGCTTCTCCATATCAGGATCCGAAAACCAAATGTCTTAGACGGGAAGAACTCCAATTACGCTTCACTCAATCCAAACCAATACACTGAAGCTGGGAGAGCTTGGATTGATCTGAGGAGGGTGGGGGGCAGAAGAAGACAAAAGAGGTAGGATTGGGGTTGGAAGTGGATCGGGGGACTCGTGGATGGGAAGAGAGGAAGGAGGGGAAAAGAGGAGACCACGAGGAATCCATGTTAGGGAACTCGAATCTCGACCACCAGTTTATTCTGGCCTACAAAGTTCAGCTCGAATGGCTCCAAAAACGAACGTCAAAGGAGAGAGAGGAGGAGAGATATCTAGTCTTGTCGAGGCTGGTAGGGATAGCGTGGGCCCACCGAGAGGTGGAGGAGGAAGGAGACGTGTTTCTGTCTGCCGCTGCTGAAATCCATCCCGGACCGGATATACATGACGTTCGATGGATCGTGATCGGATCTTTAAAAAAAAAAAAAAATTTACCAGAATTAGTTGGCTCTACTTTTGGCGTTCAAATCAGATTTTCCAGGATAGAAAAAAAGAGCAACGTCTATAAAATAAAGAAGAGATGAAAAATTTTTAAATATTTTTTTTATAAATGAGATTGGAACTTTGGAACGAGAGAAGGTCACAAAAGATTTTTTTCACCCCTTGCTCTTGAAAACCATGCCCGGCCATCTCATGTTTGAGAAATACTTGTGCAGAGTCTATAATAAATGCTATAGACTAAGCTAATAAAAACAAAGATCATAGTTGATAGATGGTTGGAAGTTGAATTATATTTCATTGATTATCTCATTGATTTCATTGATTACAATCTCAACTCAACTCCACTTCCAGCTATCCATCAACTCTGATCTTTATTTTTATTTGCTTAGTCTACAGCATTTTTATTTGCTTAGTCTACAGCATTTATTATAGACTCAATCTACATAAGAATTTTTCTTTATTTTTTAAGAGTTGATGAGTTGTGTCATCTCATAGCAAGTGGAGGTTATCTCTATTAATATTATGAGTTGACAGTTAGGAGATTTGAAGATGGTGTGATTTTGCTTATAACTATCCTCATATTTAAATAGGATGATGTGATCGAACTGTTGAAAGATCTCTAAAAGTCATTATGATAAGCCATTGTCCTCAATGGCCCGACTTGACAACTGCTTGAAGGCTTCGGATGGATGTTATCGTATGCAGCGATTGAATCAAAGATTGAGGAGAATAGGCCTCAAGAGCCAATCATGCACCGTCGGATGGCGTGATTTGGCGTGAACCCCGCCGATCACATGTAGGCAGCTATTTGTAGAGATGTATCTCATTGGAGAGCGTCATGATTTGTTGGGACGACGAGGAGGGTTAACCTTCTTCAAAATATTTTGATATAGTCATTGACATGACATATGATTAAGAGCAAAGATCAGTCAAAGATCTTTGAGGAAGAAACTTGAGTCATGGTATCCCTTAGATTGGTATCTGAGGTTCGGCTTCTCATCCTTAATTTTAATCTCGATCTTGGTCTTGCTCTTGACTTCAGTCTCAACCTTATCACTAAGATTGTGTTCATTTATTTCCGATTGATATTATAGTAACATTTCTGCATATCATCCGCTTCGAGCCCTTTTCTAGTCCATGTCTTCAATGTGACTATTGTATTACCCCCAACACTGTCAACATCCGGCATGCGGGCAGACGGCCTCAAGGTCGTGAGAAAATTGCAGGAAATGATCCGACCAAGATGGGCAACTATGGATAGGGCCGAGTCTTAGGATGCAATCGAGATGAGTTGAAGGTTGAATAGTTTGAAGCTCTGAGTTCAACTCAACTCAGAATATTTGAACTCAAAACTTGATTCGAATTTGATTGAATCTTAATATTTCAAGTTCGACATCGGCTAAATAAACAAAAATAATATTTAAGATCAATTTAATTAAAATTTGTTGGGTGTAAAATCTCTCCAGCCGAAGTTCGTGTCAGGAGTGACCCCTCGGAGATTCTACAAGAAAACTTCGTCCGGACTCCTATGAGGGCCGGACTTCGTCCCCAACTTCGGCTGCAGGCAAACTTCGTCCGGGCTCCTACGGGAGCCGACTCCGTCTCCAACTTCGGCTGCAGGCAAACTTCGTCGGACTCTTACGGGAGCCGGGCTCCGTCTCTAACTCCAACTGCAGACAAACTTCGTCCGAGCTCCTACGGGAGCCGGACTCCGTCTCCAACTTCGGCTGCAGGCAAACTTCGTCCGGACTCCTACGGGAGTCGGGCTCCGTCTCCAACTCCAACTGCAGACAAACTTCGTCCGGACTCCTACGGGAGCCGGACTCCGTCTCCAACTTGGCTGCAGACAAACTTCGTCCGGACTCCTACGGGAGCCGGACTCCGTCTCCAACTTCGGCTGCAGACAAACTTCGTCCGGACTCCCGGTCCTCTCCAACTTCGGCTGCAGGCAAACTTCGTCTGGACTCCTACGGGAGCCGAACTCCGTCTCCAACTTCAACTACAGGTAAACTTCGTCCGGACTCCTACGGGAGCCGGACTCCGTCTTCAATTTCTACTGCAGGTAAACTTCATCCGAACTCCTACAGGAGCCGGACTCCATCTTCAATTTCAACTGCAGGTAACTTCGTCGGACTCCTACGGGAGCCGAACTCCGTCTCCAACTTCAACTACAGGTAAACTTCGTCCGGACTCCTACAGGAGCCAGAATCCGTCTCCAACTTCTACTGTAGGTAAACTTCATCCGAACTCCTACGGGAGCCAGACTCCGTCTCCAATTTTAACTGCAGGTAAACTTCGTCCAGACTCCATGGAAGCCGGACTCCATCTCCAACTCCAACTGCAGACAAACTTCGTCCGGACTCCTACGGGAGCCGGACTTCATCCCCAACTCCGACTGGGGAAGACCTCGTCCGAGCTCCTACGGGAGCCGGACTTCGCCTCCAACTCCAGCTACAGGTAGGATTTGTCCGGGCTCCCATGGGAGCCAGACTTCCACCCTGAATTCCTGCTGAAGGTCTCGACCGAGGTTCCTCGATAAATGATCCCCATCCGAGCTTCCGTGGAAATCAGACTCCAACCGAACTTCAGCCGACAAGTCTGGACCACCTGACAGGCCGTAGTAATGGCCACGACTCTACTCCACTCCCTGCGGTGGATCCTACGCGGCTCCATTACTCCCTGGCAGGCCGCAGTAACGGCCACAACTCTGCTCCACTCCCTGCGGCGGATCCTGTGCGGTTCCACCACTCCCTGGCGAGTCGCGTCAACGGACACCGCTCCACTCTCCGCAACTGATTCCACGTGGCGAGCCATGGTGACAGCCACAACTCCACCCCATTACTCTTCATGATAAATTCCTCCTGGCCCCGTACGGCCCATGACGAGGCGATCATAAATAGTCGCTATCAATCCGCTGCTCCCCCCGTCTATAAAAGGGGACCCCAGATATATTATTCTCTAAGCTCTCATTTTTTACCTAGAAATTCTGCTAAAATTTTCGTTCGAGCACTCCATTCTTGTTGAGGCAAAGAACTGACTTGAGCATCGGAGGGTCTTGCCGGAGCAACCCCACCTTCGGTTTAGACTTCTTTTGCAGGTTCCAGCGGCGACCGCAACTCCTTGACTCCAGCTTCTCCGATGCAGGCGAATTTTTGCACCAACAGGATTGGCGCTAGAGGAAGGGCGAGCGAACCTTCACAGTACCCTTGTTCTTAAAGGAACGCTCAACGGGACCGCCTCTGGTCATCTTCTCCAACATCCACTCCTCCTTCCCCCACTGGATCCTCGCCCGATGCCTTCTCACGAAGCATCCACACGGTGACCCACGACCTCCGTGGTCAGATCTCAGGCTCCGACCTCACCTCCGATTTTCCAGGCCCCACATCCTCCGGCAATGGTCGCCGGCATAGAGCAATCGGACAATCGACCTCCGACGGATTTTGCCAACACCATCTCGGGAGGATCCCGGCAGGAAGCAACCAACGTACTGGCCGTACCCCCAAGCGACGAAAGATTGAGGAGCCATAACCTTTACTGAAGAAGATGCTCAGAGAATCCAATTCCCTCATAACGACGCGGTTGTAGTTTTCTTGAATATAGCAAATTACGACGTCCGCCGCATTCTTGTCGATAATGGAAGTTCGACCGATATTTTGTTCTACGACGCCTTTTCAAGAATGTCCATCCTTGACGGCCATTTGAGGCCGATTACCTCCCCTCTAGTAGGGTTTATCGGCGATGCTGTCCCGATGGAGGGAGTGATGACTTTGACTGTAGCTGCAGGTCGATATCCAAGATAATCCAGGGCTCTGGTGAATTTTCTGATGGTGAAGGCACCGTCAGCCTACAACGCAATCCTCGACCGACCTGGCCTCAATGCTCTCCGAGCTGTCGTGTCAACTTACCATTTGAAGTTGAAATTTCCTACCAACCAGGAGATCGGAGAGGTCAGAGGAGACCAAGCCCTGGCCAGACACTGCTACAACATAGCCTTGCAAAGAAGCAACCAATCTGACCCCTGTCCAGTTGATGGGCTGGATGCTCGCGATGACCTCACTGAAGAGAGGGGCGACCCAATCGAAGATCTGGTACCGATCCCTTTGAACGACGGGAATGCGAAGTATGTGACGATGATCGCTCCAACCTGGGGGAAGAGGTGCGGACGCATCTCATCAATTTTCTATGAAAGAATGCAGATGTCTTCGCTTGGGTTCCGGCGGACATGTCGGAGATCGATGCGGAAATCATGGAGCACCGTCTAGCCGTCGATCCAAAGCATCGACCGATGAAAGAAAAAATTCGAGGTCATGCACTAGAGAGGCAGAAGACGATAGTCGAGGAAGTAGACAAACTCCTGAAAGCCGGATTCATTAGAGAAGTCGATTATCCTGATTGGATTTCTAATGTTGTCTTAGTCAAAAAGGCAAACGACAAGTGGAGGATGTGCATAGACTTTAAAAAGCTGAATAAAGCCTGCCCAAAGGACAGCTATCCCTTGCCCAAAATTGATCAACTGGTGGATGCGACCTCGGGCCATGAGCTCCTCACCTTCATGGATGCATTCTCCGGCTATAATCAAATCAGGATGGCACCGAAAGATGAAGAAAAGACTGCTTTCATTACTAACCATGGCCTTTACTGTTACAGGGTCATGCCTTTCGGCCTCAAAAATACAGGCGCAACCTACCAGCGATTGGTGAACAAAATCTTCAAAGAGTAGATCGGTCGCAACATGGAGGTCTACGTGGATGACATGCTCGTAAAAAGCAAATCTTTCATGAACCACATCGCCGACCTCGAGGAGATCTTCAGCACCCTCCGAAAATATAAAATGAAGCTGAACCCGACTAAATGTGCTTTCGGAGTGACCTCAGAAAAGTTTCTGGGCTTCATGGTATCGGGGCACGAAATTGAGGCCAATCCAGAGAAAATTCACACCATCCAGGAGATGGCCGCCTTAAAGTCGATAAAAGAGGTTCAGTGCCTTACAGGGAGGGTAGCAGCCCTGAATCACTTCGTCGCAAGGTCAGCCGAACGGTGCTTACCCTTCTTCCAAACCCTCAAGCAGTCGAAGAACTTCTGTTGGACCCCTGAGTGCCAACAGGCATTCGAAGAACTAAGGAGCTACCTCGGCTCACCTTCGCTGTTGGCAAAGCCAGAGCCTGAAGAGGAACTGTTTTTATACCTGACGGTTTCTCCCATGGCTCTCGCGGCAGTCCTTATCAAAGAAGAAGCAAAAGTCCAACGGCCGATCTACTACGTCAGCCGTGCGTTGAGAGACGCCGAGACCAGGTATACTAAATTAGAAAAACTGACTTACGCCTTATTGATTGCAGCCCGGAGGCTCCGACCCTACTTTCAAGGGCACACCGTAACGCTGCTCACTGACCAATCGATCAAGGTGATTCTACACCGGACGGATACCTCTGGGAGGATGGCAAAATGGGCGATCGAGCTCACAGAATTCGACATCAACTATCGACCCAGGTCAGTAGTGAAGGCCCAGATATTGACAGATTTCATAGTGGAGTGTACTATCCCAGAGGAGGCCGAACCTAAAAATGCAAAATTGACGGCCTGAAGTCCCGACCGAACTCCCCCAAAGAAGAAGCAGGTCCCTCTGGTTGCTTTTGGGCCCTCTACGTGGATGGATCTTCCAACATGTCAGGCACAGGCGCGGGCTTGATCTTGATCAGTCCAGAGGGAGTCATCGTGGAATACGCTCTGCGCTTCGAGTTCTCCGCAACAAACAATGGAGCGGAATATGAAGCTCTGATCGCAGGACTGAAGATCGCCAAAAAGCTGGGGATAGATCGGCTCCAGGTCCACAGCGACTCTCAACTAGTAATGAGACAAGTCAACAGAAACTACAAAGCGCGGGAGGACAGCATGGCTAAATATCTTGAAAAGGTAAAGGAGCTCGTCTCCGCCTTCAGCAGCTTCAACATCAGGCAGATTCTGAGGTTGAAAAATACCAGGGCCGACCTTCTCTCCAAACTGGCAATGCTGGCTCCGGCCGAATTGCCCAAGGATGTTCTCTTTGAAGTTCTAAAGTACCCGAGTATGGAAGAATCACAGCCCGTGATAGAAATTGACCACGAGCCCAGCTGGATCGACCCACTAATAACCTATCTCAGAGACGGAGTTCTCTCCTAGGATGCAAAAGAGGCTCGAAAGCTCAGAAATCAAGCCTCCCGAAACATCCTTTATGAGGGCAAGTTGTACAAGAGATCATACTCTTTGCCCCTTTTGAAATGTCTCTGGCCTTCGGAAGCTGACTACGCCTTGTGGGAGGTGCATGAAGGAATCTACGGAAGCCATCTGGGGGCTAGATCTTTATCCCACAAGTTGCTCCACCAAGGATATTACTGGCCGACGATGCATCATGACTCGATTGAATACGTCAGAAAGTGTGATCGATGTCAGAGATATGCCAACATCCAGAGACAACCCGCCACCGAGCTTACACCCTTGAGTGCCCCATGGCCTTTTGCGCAATGGGGGATGGACATCCTTGGACCCTTTCTCATGGCGTCAGGGCAGAGGAAGTTCCTCCTAGTAGCGATTGACTACTTCACCAAATGGGTTGAAGCCGAACCACTGACAAAAATCACGGAAGCAAAAGTGCAAGATTTCGTCTGGAAGTCAATTGTATGCAGGTTCGGTCTGCCAAGGACTCTAATCACTGATAATGGATGGCAATTCGCGGGAGCAAGATTCATCAAATTCTGTGAAGATCTAAACATCTCCTACAACTTCACATCAGTAGCCCATCCTCAGGCGAATGGCGAAGCTGAAGTGACCAACAGAACCCTGTTGCAGGGGATCAAGACAAGGCTTGAAAAGGCGAAGGAAACTTGGGCAGACGAACTTTATCATGTGCTGTGGGCGTATCGAACTACCCAAAGACTGCCCACGGGGGAGACCCCCTTTGCTTTAGCCTTCGGAACGGAGGCCGTCATCCCAATTGAGCTTAAACTCCCATCGGCACGGGTCGTGGCATTCAACGAACATCATAATTCGCAAGGTCTTAAAGCCAACCTTGACTTGCTAGAAGAAAAGCGGGAGGTAGCTCAAGTTCGGATGACAGCCTACAGACAGAAAGTCGCCCGCTATTACAATTCTCGGGTCAAGAATAAAGCCTTTAGAGCAGGAGATCTAGTGCTTCGACGAGCCGCTGTCTCGCAACCTCAGGATCGAGAGAAGCTCGCCCCAAACTGGGAAGGCCCATATGAGGTCAAAGAAGTAGTCCGGCCCCGAACTTATTACCTCAAGGAGCTCGGAGGAGCAGACCTCCCGCGACCATGGAGCTCGAAAAACTTACAAATGTATTACCGATAACTTTGTTTTAAATAAAAATTGCATATCTACATGTCTCCCCTTTTGGCACTAGCTTATATCGACAGGGCAGTCAAAACAAACTGTGTCGGAAGTAGGAGGAAAACTTCATCTCGACAAAGTCGAAGGCCCGATTCTCTTTAGACCGGATGGGGGGAGAGGCCCTGCAACACCCGTATGCGCCCCCGCAGCCCTGTTAGGGACAGGAGGAGAACCTCGTCCTAACTTAAGCAAAGTCGAAGGCCCGGTTCTCTTTAGATCGGATGGGGGGAGAGGCCCTACAATGCCCATATGCGCCCCCATAGCCCTGTTAGGGACAGGAGGAGAACCTCGTCCTAACTTGAGCAAAGTCGAAGGCCTGATTCTCTTTAGACCGGATGGGGGAGAGGCCCTACAATGCCCATATGCGCCCCCACAGCCCTGTTAGGGACAAGAGGAGAACCTCGTCCTAACTTGAGCAAAGTCGAAGGCCCGTTCTCTTTAGATCGGATGGGGGGAGAGGCCCTGCAACACCCATATGCGCCCCCACAGCCCTGTTAGGGATAGGAGGAGAACCTTGCCCTAACTTGAGCAAAGTCGAAGGCCCGGTTCTCTTTAGATCGGATGGAGGGAGAGGCCCTGCAACGCCCATATGCGCCTCCACAGCCCTGTTAGGGACAGGAGGAGAACCTTGCCCTAACTTGAGCAAAGTCGAAAGTCCGGTTACACCTAGATCGGATGGGGGGAAGGGCCCAGCAACGCCCATATGTGTCCCTACAGCCGCGTTAGAGACAGGAGGAGAACCTCATCCTAACCAGAGATGAAACCTGTTACGACGAAAATAGGAGAAGAACCTCGCCCCGACATCAATTAAAATCTGGTCATTCAAGACCAGATGAGAAAAAGGGGGACCTTCCCAGCGGCCCCTTCGCAATAAGACCCTGTCCCGACTCCTACGGGAGCCGGACTTCGCCCTCGACTTTGATCGCAAGAAGACTCCGTCCAGACTCCTACGAGAGCCGGACTTCGTCCTCAACTTCGATCGCTGGTAAGCTCCGTCCGGACTCCTACGGGAGCCAGATTTTGCCTCTGACTTCAATTGCAGGTAGACTCCGTTCAGACTCCCACGGGAGTCAGACTTCGCCCTGACTCCACCTACGGGAGCTGGACTCCCACAGCCCCACCAAGAGCGGAGGAAAAAATCCCACTCGAAAAAGAAAAAGGGGAGAGGAGTTAAAAAGGAAAGCGATGGACTACGTCAGCGACGAATGAAAAACAAACAGCGTCAAAGATATAGAGAACCTCGTCTCAGCAAGGATTGGGTTCTTATCAAGAACCCCAGCTTTCGAGGAAGCTTTCGACGCAAGCCCGAGATGAGACGACTTCCTCAGGGTGACGGAAGCTCAGACCTCCGAGCTCGAGCCCGATGGGGGGCACCAAACTCGAGCAGCCCCAGACAAATCTGCGCCACGGACGAAAAAGATGGATCGATACGATGGCAATCGGGTACCTCGAACGACGCAAAGGCCGAAAAGAAGCTCGACAAGCGACAATTCAACACATGAGTAAAAGAGGTAGCAGAAAATTTCTTTCTCATATTATTCATCAAATATATATTATAGAGCCCTTAAGGTTGAGGGGGAAGGATAACTGAAAGGCGAGCCGACGTGGCAACAACCGGTAACCTATGAACGACGTCAAAAAAAAAAAAAAGAAGAGAGAAGAAAAAGAAGAAAAGAAGAAAAAAGAGAGAAGGGAATACAACAATAACAATGGTAAAGGAAAGAAGTTCGGCAAACAACAATTCGACGCAAAGTGCGGACGAAGTAACAAAATCTCCTTCTCATTTTTCGATTAACAAGATGTACGTTACAAGATCCGGAGGGCCAGAAAAGGAAAATATTATTACAAGACTCGAAAGGGATACACCGGAGGCCACTTCAAGCTGTAGACTTCTCTTTCCGGTTCTGTCCTTTCGAGCAGCATTTTCCAGTATGTGTGATAAGCCTCTCGGCTCTCGCCCCCCACCTCATTCCACTCCATCTCCGAAATCCCAACCCTAGGGGAAAAGGATGGGATAGAATTCAGGGGGCCGCAAAGGCAACGGCAGCGGCGACGACGACCTATTTCAAGAAGAACCGGAGTTACCCCAGAGGCAGCGATGACACCAAAGATATGCGCCACCACCGTGTGCTCCACGACAACCTCCATCCTAGGTGTTCCGGCAAGGTCGGCATGCGCTACTTCCACCGTCCCCGCAACAAGTTCTACTACCCCACCGTCAGCGCCGACCGCTTCTGGTCCCTCGGCCCCGACGACATCAAGAATCCCACCACAGCTTGTGACGACAACTCTGCCCCCTTGACCGGTGTCGCCCCGTTTAGCTACTCCGAAATTCTCAGGCGGAATGCCCTCACCGGTTGTCCCCGTTATTAAACTCCTGTTGTTGAAGGAATTCTCCCTCGAGCCCCCTTTAAGGCGATGGGAACCCCCAGCGACAGTTTGACAACCGGAGAACTCGCAGATCGCTGTTCTCCTCCTCGCACTCTTCCTGGTCCGTGGCATCCTCTTGAGGTTGGCCTCTGGGGCAGAGGCCCCGACGGGAGAACCCCTCGGAGAGACTCGGGGGATTGAAGACGGCGGAGAGCCGACGAAGATGGCAAAGACCGGTGCGAAGGATGCTCGGAGTCGGGAAGGGCACCGATGGAGTGGCTGAGTGGCTAAGCTCTCAGGCAGAAGAAAGGCGTCGACCGTCAGGCGAAGTGAAGCCCCTGAAGGAAAGGCGGAGGCTTAAATAAGCAACAGGGCCTGGCGCAGTTATGGTGGCAGGCATCCCTAGGCCAACCAGTACCCACCATGTGTCCCACTCACCGCGGCATAGGGTTGACCGTTCGCAGACTATTATGGCGCGACGCTTAGGATTACGTCCTGGTGGGAGTTCCGAAAGGACTCTTCAGGTCGCCCTAATCGAAAAAAGGCTCCAGCATGCACGCATTAAATGCCAAGATTTTTGAGGGCGATCGTGTGCAGAATTCGAGGAAACGACTTCGGCTGTAAAAATTTTCTGTACTT
>NC_025995.2:27954540-27962040 GCF_000442705.2 Elaeis guineensis | reverse complement strand
GTCCGACAGGCCTGGACCCTCTAGCAGGCCACAGCAACGGCCATGACTCTGCTCCACTTCCTGTGATGGATTTCATGCGGCTCCATCACTCCCTGGCGGACCACAATAATGGCCACGATTCTGCTTCACTTCCTGCGATGGATACCACACGATTCCTCCATCCTCTGGCAAGTCACGACAACAGACGCCGCTCCACCCCCACGACAGACTCCACGTGGCACGTCCCGATAATAGCTACA
Organism: Elaeis guineensis; assembly: GCF_000442705.2. NCBI lineage: Eukaryota > Viridiplantae > Streptophyta > Magnoliopsida > Arecales > Arecaceae > Elaeis > Elaeis guineensis. The sequence goes on along the minus strand of NC_025995.2, from coordinate 27,961,801 downwards.
ATTTCACTCCACTACTCTTCGCAACAATTTCACTGTCGGACGGTTACAAACATCGCTATCAGTCTGTTGCTCCCTCCGCCTATAAAAAGGGGATCCCAGATACGTTATTCTCTAAGCTCTCATTTTTTACCTAGAAATTCTGCTAAAATTTTCATTCGAGCACTCCATTCTTGTTGAGGCAGAGAACTGACTTGAGCGTCGGAGGGTCTTGCCGGAGCAACCCCACCTCTGGTTTAGACTTCTTTTGCAGGTCCCAGCGACGACCGTGACTTCCTCGACTCCAGCTTCTCCGACGCAGGTGAATTTTTGCACCAATAGGATTGGCGCTAGAGGAAGGGTCTGTGTCTTCGCAGTACCCTTGTTCTTAAAGGAGCGCTCAGTGGGACCACCCCCGGGCATCTTTTTCGGTGTCCTCTCCTCCTTCCTCCACTAGGTCTTTACCCGATGCCTCCGCGCAAGGCATCCATGCGACGATCCACGGCCTCTGCGGCCAGATCTCAGGCTCCGACCTCACCTCCAGTTTCCCAACCTCCTCCTACTCCTCCGGCAATGATGGTTGGCACGAAACAATTTGACCTGCTGGCGCAGCAGATCAGAGACCTCACTGAAGCTGTGCAGGCCATACAGCAGCAGCAGCAGCCACAGGCATCGGTGCACCTGAAAAGAGCATCACCAAAACACCAGAATCCGCGGTAGGGTGGGCCACTTGGGCCAGCCACCCCGTCTTTTCGGAAAGATGAATCGAGGGTGGAGAGCCCTCTGTCGGATCATGATTCCACCCCTGAAAGATCTCTACCCTCATTCTGTCAGAGGACCCTCGAGACCCGTAGTCGAGAGGATTTTCTGGACCGGAGGCTCCAGGAGATGAACCGACGGATCGAAGAACTCCACCACGCTCCATCCGCTTATGGTGAGGATATTTGCACTGACCCTCCTTTTTCTCAAATGATCATACAGGAATCGATCCCGCCAAACTTCAAACTCCCCGAATTTGAAAGCTACGACAAGACTTCGGACCCGGTTGATCACCTGGAGGCCTTTCGGATGATGATGCTGCTTCATGGCGCACCCGACGCCATTCTATGCCGAGCCTTCCCATCCACCTTGAAGGGAGCGGCGAGAAACTGGTACTCGATGCTGAAGTCAGGTACCATCTTTTTCTTCGATCAGATGAGCCACCATTTGTGACCCATTTTGTCAGTAGCCGGCGCCCCTGGAAGGGTTCGGAGTTCCTCATCAATATCAAGCAAAGGGAGGGGGAGTCCATTTGGGCCTACATCAACTGTTTCAATGTCGCCGCACTGGAGGTCCGAAACTTGGACCAGTCAGTAGCGATGGCCGCTCTGAAGAGCGGCCTTCAGAAGAATGACCTTTTGTTCTCCCTGGAGAAGAAGTACCTCAGAAATTTTGCTGATCTGTTGGCTCGGGCCAAAGGGTACGTTCGAGCAGAAGAAGCCTTCAAAATGAAGGATGAGGAGACTGCGAGAGAGCGACAGGCGGAAGACTCGAGTAAGCCCACAGTCGAAAAAGGGCCGAGGGAAGCTCGGCCGCATTCTCGAACTCCTCCCAGGCACAAGCGTGTCCATACTCCTCTCCAGGTACGTAGGCAGAAAAGTCCAGACCGCGGAGTTCGACGGGGTTCCCCATCGGGAAGATTCTGCAACTATGCCCCCCTCAATGCCTCGAAAACCTAAGTGCTGATGGAGGTCAGGGAGCAGCTGCCAAGGCCAGAAAGGATGCGCACACACCCTGCGAAGCACAATCCTAACAAGTTCTGCCTCTACCATGGTGACCACGGCCACGATACAGAGGAGTGCATTCAGCTCCGAGACGAGATCGAGGAGCTCATCAGACGAGGTCGCTCGACAGGTTCATTCAACGTCGACCTGAAGGCAGAGAGGATCGGCCAAGGGTCCTGCCGCAACCTGAACCGCCAAGGAGGGAGGAGCAACCCGGAGATCGACCTCCAATCGGGACCATCGACTCCATCATCGGAGGACCTCAAGGAGGAGCAGACCTTCCACGACCATGAGACTCGAGAAACCTGTAAATGTACTACTAACGACTTTGCTTTAAATCAAAATTCTTTCGACTTTGCATGTCTTTCCCTTTTGGCATGGACTTGTTACGATTGGGGATAACCCCTTCAAACAATTAAAACAAGGTCATGTTAGGAACAGGAGGAGAACCTCATCCTAGTATGAGTAAAATGAGAGTCTGATTATTTTAAGATCAGATAGGGGGAGAGACCCGTATAACGGCCCTTAAGTGCCCCCATGGTCATGTTAGGAACAGGAGGAGAATCTCGTCCTAACATGAGCAAAATGAAAGTCCGATTATTTTAAGGTCGGATCGGGGGAGAGGCCCATAAAACGGCCCTTAAGCACCCCCATGGCCATGTTGGGGACAGGAGGAGAACCTCGCCCTAACATAGGCAAAGTCAAAGGCCCGGTTCTTTTAGATCGGATGGGGGGAGAGGTCCTACAACATCCTTATGCGCCCCCACAGCCATGTTAGGGACAGGAGGAGAACCTTGCCCTGACATGAGCAAAGTCAAAGGCCCAGTTCTTTTAGACCGGATGGGGGGAGAGGCCCTACAACGCCCTTATGCGCCCCCACAGCCATGTTAGGGACAGGAGGAGAACCTCGCCCTAACATGAGCAAAGTCAAAGGCTCGATTTTTTTAGACCGGATGGAGGGAGAGGCCCTACAATGCCCTAATGTGCCCCCACAGCCATGTCAGGAATAGGAGGAAAACCTCATCCTGACATGAGCAAAATCGAAGACTCGATTCTTTTAAACCGAATGGGGGGAGAGACCCTCGCAACGACCTTTATGTGCCCCCATGGCCCCATTGGGAACAGAAGGAGAACCTCATCCTAACCTGAGCTGAGATCGACTACGTCAAGAACAGAGGAGAACCTCGTCCTGACGATAACAAAAACTCGATCGCCCAACATGATCGGATAAAAGGAAAAGTCTCCTCAACGGCACCTTACACCTCTACACGACCCCATGAAAAGCAAGGGAGGACCCTCACTCAGAAAAGAGGAGAAAAATTAAAAAAGAAAGCGACGAACTACATCGACAACAGATGAAAAATAAACTACACCAAAAATATAGGGAACTTCATCTCAACAAAGATGGGAGCTCCTACCGAACATCTCGATCTCTAAGAAGACTCTCGACACGACTAATACGAAGTTCAGACCACGAGCTCGAGCCTGTGGCCATGGACGATGAGAAAAGCAAATCAACGTGGCGACGATTGGGCACCTCCGAACGACACCGACATCGAACAAGTCAAAGACGTTGAACAAGTCAAGAGACAAAAGAAGTTCGGCGGACGATGATTTAATGCAATACGTGGATCAGGTAACACAAAATCTCCTTTTCATTTCATTCACAAAATATACACTACAAAGCCCAGCAGGCTAAAGGAAGAAAAGCAAAACAACAAGAACAAGACAAAACAACAAAAGAAAAAATATATACATGGGAAGATGGAAGGACAAAAAAAGCCCTAAGGGGGCCCAGCTCCCTCCGACCTCGGACTTTCGGCTTCGATCCTCGCCAGGGAACCCCTTAAATGTTCGACTTTCGCTTCCAATTCCCTCTCTCTCATTAATATCTCCATGTATCTTCGATGAAATCACTGGCTTTCATTCTCGCCTCTCGATGCCTTTTTCTCAGGACCTTGGATTCTGCCTCCGCATCCTTGACGGCCTGCTGCTCGCATACCAGTTGGATCTTCAATTGCTGTAGCTCGGCCTTCCCCTCCCCAAGAGCGATGGATAGTTCTTCTGCGGTCCTCCTCAAGGATTGGAGTTCGTCGAAATCCCGAGCGGAGGCAGATTGAGCCCCCTCAGTTAGCTGCCTTCGAAGGCGGGCAACCTCATCGGTCGCCATCCAGAGCCTCCCCCTGTATTCGTCTACCTGCTTGCGCCAGCCGGCCCGATATGCGTCATAGCTCACCTCGGTATCCTGGAGCTGTTGCTGGAGGTCGGAGACCTTCTTCGACCACTCCCGATCTCTGTCGGCCCAAGTCAAAAGCCGGGATGAACTCCCCTCCAGCTGGCTAATCCTCTCCTGGGCAGCTGACAGTTCCACCCTGAGAGAACTGATCTTGGCAGCTTGAGCCCAAATTTGATCGCTGGCGCACTTCTTGTATTCCTCAAGCTCCTTCTCAAAGTTCTCTTCCTCCGACTGTACTCCATGATCCCTTCACATGGAGATTCCGAAAGCGGGTGGCCTCCGCGGTGGCTTCAGAGTGGCTCTCCCTCAACCTGCGGAGTTCACCTTCCATCTTCTTCGACCTTTTCGTCAAATGAAGAACCTCCTTCTTCAGGCACTGGATCGTGGACTTCAGCGGAATCCCCTGAGGCAAGGGAAGCACTTCGACAGGGCGCTGCCATCGGGAGGTCAACGCATTAAGACGCAGCTCATTACAAAGAAAAGAAAGAAAGAAAGAAAAAGAAGAGAAGAAAAGTCCCCCACAAGGAGGAGACCAATTTTATTGACTGAACGTTTCTTGAAGACAAAAGAAAGAAGAAAAATGGCAATAAAGGAAGAATACAAGATTAGAGGTCTCGGACCTCTGGATCAACGGGGGGACTCGGCACCTCTGGGGGTGGTCCGCGGTGGCTGCGACGGTGGTGGAGGGTCCGACTTCATCCTCGGACGCCTCGTCCAAAAAGCTGAGGTTGAGCTCGGAGAATTTCATGACCATCTTCTCCTAGCAGAGCTCGAACCCTTTATTGAATGCGGCTTGGCCGAACTCAACCTTCAACTTCTTCATTCCAGTGGAAGCCTTGAACTCCTCCACCACTTGACCCTGGCCTCCGAGCCCAGGGTCGGGATCTGTTCCGTCATGTTGGCAACCTCGGCCTCTGCCCTCCTCACCATCTCCTCCAAGACGGCCTTCTGTTCCGCCGAAGTCTGTCTCTCTCTCTCAAGCACCTCTGGGAGACCGGCCGCCTCGAGGGCCATTTCTTTAAGACGGGCAGCCTCGGCCTGCTGACCTTCCACCACCTTGTTTATCGTCTCGATGTTGGCGAGGAGTTGGTGCCTGAGCTCAAGGACGACTGGAGGGTCAGAATGAGAGCTGAGAAGTTAATTAAATGAAGAAGCGAAAGGAAGAAAGGAGGATGAATCTGCTTACCTTGAGGAAGGCCCCCAGCGAGTCTCAGACTCGTTGTGTAGGATCGACGCGGACGATCCTCTGGACGACTTCGGGCAGTGAGCACCCATCTACCAGCTTTTTTATTAGATCCCTATCACTAAAGGGATCATCCCCCTGCTCCTCTTCAGAGCCGCAGGATTCTTCAGTGGCAGCCCGACGACTGCCGACCCTGCGGGCCAAGGTCTTCCTCCTCTTCCTCCTCTCACCCCCTGGCACCTCCTCAGGGCGGATCTCCGAAGCGGGGACCTCGGTGAGAGAACTCAAACCCCTCAAGGAAGCACGGGCGGCTGGAAGCTCAGTGTTTGCAAGGACGTCGGTAGCTGAGGTCGCTTGGGCGGGCGCAGCCGAACTCATCCCCTCCACTCTGGTCTTCTTCGCCAGCCCGGAGGCCGCGGCGCCCTTTCTTTTGAGAGCCTTCAGGCCCCTGGCAAGCATCTGTGCTTCTTCGCGTCCATGCCTAAAAAAAAAAAAAAAAAGAGAAAAAGAGAGAGAAGAGGGCGTGAAAAAGAAGAAAAGAAGAGAAGTAGGAGAAAGAGAGGAAAGGAAAAGAAAAGAAGAAAAGAAAAGGAGAGATGAAATACTGGCGGGATCCAGGGGGCTCAAGCCGATGTTGAACAGAAACTGCTCCTTCAGGAGGTTGGAGAGAGAAAGAGTTGGATATTTGAGGAGTTTCTGGGAGGCTTGATGATCGTCCCCCCCAGGCTGGGCGCCCGACGAATGGAGTCCCTCGGGGAGCCCCAAGGGGGCAACTCTAGCCTCAAGGTCGGGCATCGAATATAAAGAAACTTTTCCTTCCAGTTATGGATAGAAGAGGGGGCACCTTTCAGCAATCCCTTTCTACCGAACTGTGAGGAGAAGTACCACCAATTCTTCACCGTGGGATGACGCTTGAAGGTGTAGAAGTATCTAAACAAGGAAAGGGTGGGCTGGACTTCAACTATATGACAAAGAGAGAGGAACCCTATCAAAAACCTAAAGGAGTTCGGTGCAACCGAAGCCAGAGAAATGTCCAGGAACCGAAAAAGGGCAATGACAAAAGGCGGAAGAGGAAGCTGAAGTCCGGCACGGAAGGCCTCCTGGTACAGGCAGAAGCAGCCGGGGGGAGGGGCACTAGCCCGGTCGGACGGGCCAGAAAGTTCCAGTTCGTACTCCGACGAAACCCCATACTGAACTCTTATCAGTTGGAGTTCGTCCGGAGTCAGAGAACAAGGAATGGCGTCCAGTGCGAAAATCAGACGAGATTCAGCTCTAGCTATCGGTTCATCTACCGTCTGAGGACTCTGGGAGATCGAGACAGACGAACTCCTAGAGCCGCTAGAAGAAGAAGCCCTGGAAGACATCTAGAATCACACGAAGACTACTTACAGAAGCGAAATCCCTAAAAATCGAAAAAAATCGCGGACAAGGTCTCGGGGGACTGATGTGCAGAGCAAGAGGAAGAAAGATCAAACGGCAAAAGGAAGAACAAAAAGAGGAAGGAGTTTCGAGACTAACCTAAGCGATTCGGAGAGGTGCGAAGGTGCGAAAATGGGGACGGCTCGAGGAACGCCTAAGGCTGGAAGGGCGCTGAGAAAAATCAGAGTTCTTAGGGAGAAGAAGGGCGCCAGAACGAGACCATCAGATAGAGCGGGACTCTTGGAGGAGGAGTGCGGGTTTAAATAGGCCCCAAAATCTGGCATAATGACGATTGCGAATCCCCTCTAACCGGTCTCTTTTCGCCGCGTGTCCCACTCACCACAGCAGGCGGTTAAAAAGTGGCAGACGGCTGACAGAGCCTTTATTGCGCCATGCCTTGAGCACCGTTCTGCTGCAGGTTCCAAAAGAGCCTCTTCGGATCGCCTCGATTTGAAAAGACTCCAGCGCCTGCGCATTGAATGCCAAAATATCTGAGGACGATTGCGCGCGGACATCAAGGGAGCAACTTCGACTGTGACAATCTCTCCGTACTTCCTTCATTCGAAATTCGAACTCGGAAGTAGGGAGACTGGTGTTGGGTATAAAATACCCTCAGCCGAAGTTCTTGATAGGATTGACCCTCCCAGAACTCCTCCGACTTTCGACTGCAGATGGTATCTCTCT
>NC_025995.2:27856860-27946940 GCF_000442705.2 Elaeis guineensis | reverse complement strand
TCCAAAGATGGAAAGTAGAAGGAGGAGTTTCAGATCTGAGACGCTCTCAGGAAACTCAAGATGGAAGGAGGAAAGATATGAAAATAAAAACCCTAGAAGAAAGACCCTCTTCTTCTTCACGTTTTTCTCTCTAGACACCCAAACTTGCGTCTTTTATATCTCCACGACCCAAAGGTATTTCTCTTTGATTTTTGTATGGCAGAAAGGTCTCTCAAATATCTATCTCCTCTTAAAATTTCACGAAGAAACTCATCTTATATAGAGAGATATGATAGAGTCCTTGTCTAGGTCAAACACCTAGTCAAGGCTTATCCAAACATGGCAAGTAAAGGGACGCCCAACTCTTGAGCACCTCCTTCATATTTTCGTAGATGATCAACAGAAAAGGGTGCACAATGTAAACCCTAAAATCCACAAAAATTCCAAAAAAAATTTGGATAAATTCGGTGCAAAATTGAAAGAGTTTTGGATTTCTAAAACTCTATCTCATAGAATTCGAAATCCAAACTTATTCCTTTTAGATTTGATCCAAATCACCTTCCATGTAAGAAAGAAGAGAGGAGACCTTTTGTGAACGTGGGAGAGATCTGAGAGAGGGCTTTTGTCGCACAAAATAAGTGGAGATTGGCGTTGAATAAGAGAGAGGGCGTGGAGAAGGTTTATGTGGTGCAAGGTGGAATCCTAGTCCTACTAGGATTCTGTCTCATAACTTGTTTTAATTTGGTTTCCCAAACCAAATCAAATCAAAATTAGATCAACCCAATTAAAATAGGTCTTAACCCAATTAAGAACCTAATTTAATCAGATTAAATTAGATTTAAATCTGATTTAATTTTTTAATCAAATTAGAAATTAGATTGACCCAAGTCCTAGTTGAACTAGGACTAGTCTTTCCTTGCACTTGGCTTATCCAATAAACCAATTGGACTTGATCCAATCAAGCCCAAACCAAATCTAATTAAATCATATTTAATTAGACTTAATCTCAGCCCATTGGCTTAATCAAATTAAGCTAATTAGCAATCAAATTGCTAATCGATCCTCCTGCAACACTTGCACTGGGTTAAATATCAATCGTATTGATCATCTAACCCTAGAACGATTCTTAATCGTTGATCAACCATCCGATCGGATCATGAACTCTAATGTGTGTGACCTCATAGGTCCGAACCTAAGCCGGTAGTATAGGAACAAATTTTTATACCAATCGAAGTGACCATCTAGCAATGATACCCGACGACCGGATAGGTCGAATGTGTATAACAACATCCTTAGAACCCATGCGGATATAGTTTTTATATAATTCATCCCCTTGACCAAAATGATCATAGGACACCCCAGAGCTCAACTGTCAACTCTGATCAGGTTGTCCACATTGTATTTCAAAATATCAAATCCATCTGATGGATTACCCTGGCCAAGGTTTTGCTAAATTGAAATACAGCGACTCATTCTTCTCCAACTCTTGGAGTGGTCAATCCCATCTCGATCACACTCTGACTTTGCAAGTACTTGACTGTGCCCAGAAGCCTTCCGTCCCTGAATTAGAAATTCAGTTAGTCCAGTACCAAAGCACAGTGAGTTGCTTGCAAGTCACTGAGGTGATCTCAAGTCTAAGGGACACTTATACCTATATCCCATCAGAGACATTCTCGACAGTAGAATGCTCTGGAGTTGGTCACGTTCAATGATGATGTACCCTTACATCTCACCTGTACGCCATACCAGTGTCTCCACACTCCTTGGTTAAGAGGACAACCAACCCATATGGCCTACAGCGACCTATGCTCGATAGAAGCTGTCATCCTTATTAACAGCCTATCATTTGGTCGTGAACAGTTTTAAGGACTAATCGATAAATCCTCTCTTTATCGAACTTAAATAGTCCTAAGGACTTCATCATAACAACGGAGTTCATTAGAAGATGAAAGCTTATGATGAAAATGCCAAATATATTTTATTTATTAACAAATCAATTATAATACTTGGTTGCTCAACCGTCAACAGCTTGATGATTGGCTTTTTGGGACACATTTCCCAACAGATAAGACGTTTGACATTATTTTAAAAGGAGGAGAAGAGTGGGGCATGTGCAAGAAAAATTTTGGAGAGAAAATCTGGGCGTGAGAAATCCTTGTGTGCAAGGTGAAGGTCTATATCCTTCTGAGAGAAAAAGAAAGAAAAGAAATAAAAAGTATGCGCAGGATTTCAGTGAGTTCTTCAGGGTTTCAGCCTGGAGTTTGGAAAGTGAGAAGGTGAGCTACGAGTGTCGTGAGCCCACCAAATTTTAGAAAAATCTTCAACATCCTCTCAAGTATGTCTGCTAATGATCTAGAGTGTCCAAAGAATCACAAACATCGATGGAAGGAGTTCGATCAGCATCGACCGTCGAAAGGGCTCTACAACGAGCTAGCACTCGTGAGGAGTCGATTAGACCGAGAGCTTCATGCACACCTGAGGAAATTGAATGCATGAGCAAGATCCCTTATGCTTCGACAATAGGAAGCCTCATGTATGCCATGCTACGTACACGACCTGATATAGCCCATGTTGTGAGTGTCACAAGCAGATATCAGTCAAATCCAGGTGAAGAGCACTGGACTTCTGTAAAATATATCCTTAAGTGCTTGAGAAGGACTAAGGATATGTTTCTAGTCTTTAAGAATGGAGAACTCCAGATTCAAGGATTTACAGACTCAGACTTTATGTCTGATATAGATGATCGAAAGTCGACATATGGGAGTCTGTTCATTTGCAATGGTGGTGTAGTCAGCTGGAAGAGTTCCAAGCAGACGATAATTGCTGATTCCATCATGGAGGTAGAGTATATTACTGCATCAGAAGCTGCGAAGGAGGTATTTTGGTACAAGAAGTTTATCGCAGAGCTTGAAGTGATGTCATCGGATGCCATCCCTCTATACTGCGACAATAATGGCGCCATAGCCCTAGCTAAGGAGCCAAGGTCTCACTAGAAGTCCAAGCATATCGAGCGGTGATTCCATCTGATCTGTGATTACCTCGAAAAAAATTATGTCGAGGTTAAGAGAGTCGACTTCACAGATAATATGGCAGACCCACTGATAAAGCCATTAGGCCAGCAGAAGATCAAAGCCCACCTTGAGAAGATGGAACTTAGATATGTAGCCAATTGGCATTAGGTCAAGTGGGAGTTTGTTAGATGTGTGCCCTAGATGTCAGATTGGCTGACACATTCCTATACAAATGTAAGAATAAATTTATAATTTTAACTATAAATGAATAAAAGGATTATTCTACTATCACATTGTGTACATTATGTCTGCGATACATCTTTTGAGTTAGTAGGAATGTTAATTTAAATTTTAAAGAGTTAAAAATTTAAGGCATGAATTTACATAACTAACTCATAAACAGCTCCTGACCATAGGATCATTACGAGGATGGTGATCGATCCGAAAGGTTGGTGTACGATCGCTTTCTTAGAGTAAATGTGTCTTAAGTCAACGGTGTGGAGACACCGAGCGAGAGTATAGATATTCATTGAGAACGAGAGTACTGAGCATGACCACCTCGAGCAGTCATAAGGAAGTCTACCTTCTTGTCGATGACTAGCTCGATGCTATAGCTGTGCGTCTAGTTCTTTGACCTGAGGTGCATCGACAGTTCACCTTGAGTGTATTATAGTTTGACTACACCATAACTCGGTCTCCTAGCCATTCGAAATCCTGAGGTGTATGTTGGCTGTAGCATACTCATTGTAGGAACCAAATTGCATCAAGATGGGATCTATCAACCTCGGTAGATGAGAGGAGTAGTCCTATGATGATCGAAAGATCGAGTCCTTAAGCCCATGGCCATGGCAGAGTGAAATAATAGAAAAAAAATTTTCATTGGGATTTCACATCGAACTCGGATCGATCGATTGATTCATATGACTGATGTTGGGTTTGACGAGTTCACCTTAACCCTAATTCTGTCGGGACTCATGATAGAGGAACTCAATCACACAGGTAGCTGCACCGAGAAGTTCATCTTCATTTTTGATGGGTTGCTATCATATACTGCTAGATGTCACTCATGAATTTTGGAAGCAATTAGAATGATATTGATGATCGATCATTCTAAATTGTCTGAATCAGATGAGTTCTGATCCATCGAAAGGAGTTTCGATGATGTCGATGATGAGATCATGACATATCTCATTACCATATGAAAATGAACCTAACTGGATCACACAAACAAGAGTTAGGGTCTAGATGTCATCAATTGAGCTAGTCCAGTTCGATTGATTTGGATTAGATCCAATTAGGTTCATGAAAATCATGCTAGCACACGATTGAGCCTAACTTTCTCCTCGTGTAATCTTTTCTATCTCGATTGAGCCAAATATGATTTGACTCACACAGAGAACCTTGAGAAGGTTTCTCTCAGTCTGACTGGAGCTAGTCCAGCTCAAAAAATTTTATCTTAATTCATGAGATAAATTTAAGACAACACCTGTTAATTCCTGTCACCTGCCATTTCTATTTTAGGACATTGGTCAAACGTTGACCATAGACCTTGGACTGAAGGCCACTTGGCAAAAGGTCATTGGAGAGTTTTTGTGGAGTATCCACCTACTAATTTTACCCTCAAAGTGGGTGCCATAATCAGATATGGCATGCACCCCAATGGATAAGGATAGAGTCCCATGAGATGAGGACTCTATGCCTTGATCGACTCAAACTGTTGGGCGCCAATCTCACTGTGTTTATCCAGTGTTGGCACCAACAGTAGAAGAATTTGATGGAATTTTTATCTAATATGATCAAATGATATCACTCCACCAATCAAAATTTTTTTAAAATTAATTAAAATTTTTTGATTGGTCGAATGATGTGGCATTGCATGGCACAGCAGGGTCTATTTAAACCCTGTCTGTGCCTAAGGTTTAGAGAATCTGCTCAATACCTAGCAAAAATGTGAAACCCCTCCACTTCTCCATGCCCCCTCTGCTCCTCTCCCTCCCCTCTTCATGTCCAAGAGGTTGGGCATCCATCTGGTGCTTGTCCAAGGTGTGGTGGCTCCCTGATCAGAAGGCTGCAGGGATTTGTCGAGAAGCTGCTGCTCCAACTTCAGAAGATCTTTTGAAGATCTTGCAGATCAGATCTAGATATGATTTTTGGAGCAAAAATTTGTGAAGAGAAGGTGATCTAGATCCTACTCGAGTGGATACCGTAGAGGCCAGACGACTGTGTGGCTATTTTAGAACCTCGGGTGTTGCTGCGATCATCTACAGGGTAATCTAGTTACCCTAAAGGTATTTCTCGAATCCTCAAGTTTTAGACTTATTTTTAAATTAAATATTAGATAATTAGAATCAAATTTAATAGACTTTAGATCTAAAATAAAGTAAGATAATTTTTTTTTTAAATATTCCATCCCAGATCTCATTAGATCTGGAAGATCCTAAAAGAAAAAAGATAGTTTTTCCTTCAACTGGTATCAGAGCTAGGTTGATGGCTCTATTTCAGATCTAATTTAGATCTAATTTTTATTTTTATTTATCTGATATTAATAGATTTTAGATATCACATCAGATATGATAGGATCTGAAATCAAAAAAATTTAAAGTTAAATCTAAGTAGATCTAACATGTATGAGATGCATGACTAGACTAGGAGTAGTTTGATCTATGAATAGTCTTATAGATTTATATTTTTAATATGATTAAAATATAAATTAGCTCTAATTTATTCTCTACTTTTTTGATATTATAAATATTATATTCAAATCAAAAAATAGAAAATAAAATTTTAATTAATTCATAAGATTGATCTGCTGCATGTCTAGACTAGTTGTAGAATTGTTCTAGTAACTGTCTAGAATAGATTTTATATTGAATAGTTTAATTTAAATCTTATTTTTTAGATGTTACATGTGATATATTATATATGAAAGCATGCTAATTAGATCAAATTTTAATACATGAGATGTATGCAAAGTATGTATAAGTTAGATCTGAAATTATATATATGATATGTAACTTAGATCTAACTAGTTTTGTAGTTAAATCAATATTTTTGATTAAGGTGTTCCTCATGGCCATTCGGTCATAAGAATAAAGTAGGGTTTAAGACCCTCTCCTCCCATTCAATGGGGTGTTCTTATGGCGTGTAGGGGTGCTGCGCGTTCATCCTTAATCAGAAATCAAACTTACTTTTTTACAAAACTCTAGATCCTGAAATCTTAGAATTTATTTTACATATTTTATTTATGAACCCAAGACTTAATTAATAAATTAAGCTTATGAAATTAAATTAGGTCTAAAATTGAGAATTTCATATCTAAGTCATTTTCATAAAATTGAGTTCGGATTTGGGTAGCTCAATTAGGTCTAGCGGTTAATCAAACCGAACCAAAAGTTGGTTAGGTGGGATCATGAAAACTAATAATTGACCAACCTAATAGGATTAAGTCTAGATCAAGGTTGAATCACATTCATATGTGACTCGATCAAGTTAAGACCTAATTTGACTCAGTGGTTAGAGTCTGGATTGTAGACTAACCCAATTGGTTCTGGTTCGACAATTTGGTATCTAAGGTAAGTTGGGCAGATGCGACCGACTGATTTTTAATTGGGAGCTACTCGACTCGAATGCGTTCTTGTCAAGTTAATGGTATATCCCTCCCACCGGTCTCACTTACCTGGCCATATGTGTCGATCCAGTTCTGATTTGAGGTGACTAACAATTCGAGCTAACCCATGCCACTAGGTTAGTCATAATTGTTATGACTATGTCAAGTCAAGTTTAATGAGACCTAAATCAAATCTTCCTAAGAAAATATTAAGTCTAAGGTCTTCCACCATTGTGGATGTATGGGCCCTTCTCGGGGTTGATTGTTCTCGACTGGTTACAGTAGTTCAGTTGCACCGAGAAGACGCAACCATGTCCATTAGGCATTGGATGCTATGGATTAGAGGATGGGTTGTGCTCAATATTTCGGATACGGTGAGGGACTCAATCAGAAATCTAGTTCGTGCAAATGGTGGGTCTAACTTAACTAAGGATTGAAGCAATATTTCGGACACGGTGAGCTTCATGAATTAGAGATCAAGTTTTGGATGCATCATGATTAAAGAATCATTGGACAAGAGTTGTCCACTCATCGGTTGACCCATCACCAATAACTGTTAGGTTAGGTGGTAAGCCAATCGGTGAGACCGCACCTCCCACTAGAAATCACTAAGCACAGAGATTTTTACATCTCTACCTACGGAGTTTAGGGATCTGAGAAAATAGTAGGAGCCTAATTTATTTAAAAATGAAACTCCTAAATAAATTGGTTAAGTCTGATTACAAAATCTAACTAGAAACTTTTGACTCTCTACAGAAAATATGTCTGCATCCAACCCCCTGACCAAAATACTAGACACCCACAGATTGACTGGACCCAATTTCAAAGACTAGTTGAGAAACTACAGAATTGTTCTAGGTTCTGAGAAACTGACTCATGTCTTGGACCAAGACCAACCTGCCATGCCAGCATGTCGACTACTGAACAGAGAGCGTCTCTGAAAAAATGGATGAATGACGATAACAAAGCCAGGTACTACATGTTGGGTGCCATGTCTGATGACTTGCAGTGCCAGTATGAGAATATTATGACTACCCGCCAAATGTTGGCTCACCTATAAGAGTTGTTTGGTGAACAAACTCGCGTAGCCAAGTATCAAGTCTGCCAAAGACTTTTTAAGGCTAAAGTGCATGATAGACAGTCAGTCCAAGATCATTATTTGACAATGATCAAGGACCTTGAGGAGCTTGAGAAGCTCGATATCATCTTAGACAAAGATTTTCAAATTGATATGATCCTTCAGTCCTTGTCCGATGCATATGGTCAATTCATCATAAACTTCCATATGCATAAGATGCAGTGTATCTTGGCTGAGTTAATGAACATGTTGGTTACGGCTGAGCTTTCTTTGAAGAGTTCAAAAGGCTCAGTCCTTACTGTGGAACGGACTTCTTTCAAGAGAAAGTCTTTTGGAAAGAAGAAAAAATTTGTGAAGAAGCAGAAGGTGGATGAGAAAAGGAAGAAGACGGAACTGAAGAAGAAGGCTGCTGAAAAGGAAAAATATTTCCACTGCAATTTAGACGGCCATTAGAAACGAAACTATCCTCAGTACCTAGCCACCCTAAAGAATAAGAAGGATGGTCCTTCTGGAGGAATGCTCGTTATAGAATCTAATCTTACGATTTTCTCTGCATCCAGTTGGGTCCTTAACTCTGGTTCTAGTGCTCATTTGTGCACTTCTATGCAGGGTCTTGAGGAGAGCAGGAGGTTGAGGGATGGGGATATGATCCTACGCATCGGGAATAGAGCAAGAGTTGCTGTTGTAGCCGTGAAAACCTATCCTCTACGATTATCGTTAGGATTAGATTTAGTTCTTAGAGATTGTTATTATGTGCCTGTAGCAAGCAGGAATTTGATTTCTGTTTCATGTTTAGCACAAGAAGGCTATGTGATTAGCTTTCATAAGAACCATTGGAACATATTTTATAAAAATAATAAAATTACAAATGATTTTCTTATTAATGGTCTCTATCAGCTACATATTGATGTATCTGTATTTAATATCGAGAAAAATATGAATGTCATAGGAATTAAAAGGCCTAAAGATAGTCTAAATGATAGGTATCTGTGGCACCTAAGGCTAGGTCATATAGCGGAAGACAGGGTTAACAAATTGGAGAAATCCGAGCTATTGAGTCCATTGACTTTCGAGTCATATCTAATTTGTGAATCATGCTTTTAAGGCAAAATGATCAAGCTTTCTTTTGTGGGATATGGGGAAAGGGCCACAAACCTACTTGCCCTAGTACATACGGATGTGTGCGGCCCATTTGATGTGCCGGCTAGAGGCAACTATGTCTACTTCATTACCTTTATCGATGATATGTCTAGGTACGGATATGTGTTTCTAATGAAACACAAGTCTGAAGCCTTTGAAAAGTTCAAAGAATTCAGGCATGAGGTAGAAAAACAAACAGAAAAGCCCATTAAGATTCTTTGATCAGATCGAAGAGGTGAATACCTTAGTCGGGAGTTCCTAGACTATCTTAAGGACAATGGCATAGTCTCTCAATGAACTCCATCTAGAACGCCGCAACTCAACGGAGTTTCAAAATGAAAAAATCGGACCCTACTAGATATGGTCCATTCCATGATGAGCTTCATGGACCTTTCTGAGTTTCTTTGGGGATATTATCTTATGACAGCAATATATGTATTGAATAGAGTTTCCTCTAAAATCGTTCCTACCACACCGTATGAGATATGGCATGGTAAGAAGCCAAGTCTGAGTCATCTCAGAATTTGGAGTTATCCGGCTCATGTCAAGAGACAGCAGGCGGACAAGTTGGAGTTCAGATCTTTTAGAGCTCGATTCATAGGATATCCTAAAGAGTCATTAGGATACTATTTTTATATTCTGGAAGATCACAATGTGATTGTGAATCGATATGCTATTTTTCTTGAAAAATAGTTTATTCAAGATAGTAGCATCGGAAGAATAATTAAGCTCAAGGAGAATGTCTCCCAAGAGCAACGAGCTAAAGAACCTGAGGAATCCAATCAATTAGAATCAGTCCTAACACAACCTCTTCCACCTCGTAGATCGACTAGGGTTCCCATCCTCCTGAAAGGTACTTAGGTACTATACAAGAGGAAGTAGAGAAAATATTCCTCATGGGAAATGGGGCTTATGGTGATGACCCCAAGACCTATGATGAGGCGATATCAGACATCGACTTCGAAAAATGATTAGAGGCAATGAGATCAAAAATTGACACGGTGCACTCAAATCAAGTCTGGACCTTGGTAGATCCACCTGAAGGTATTGTACCTATTAAGTGTAAAAAAATCTTCAAGAGAAAGATAGGTGCAGATGGGAATGTGGAGACATTCAAGGCTAGGCTCGTAGCGAAAGGTTATAGTCAGTATGAAGGCATTAACTATTAGGATATCTTTTTGCCCGTAGCCATGCTAAAATCCATCTGTACATTGCTTGCTGTTGCAGCCTATTTCGATTATAAAATATGACAGATGGATGTGAAAACGGCATTCTTAAATGGATATCTTGAGAAAGATATCTATATAGAATAGCCGCTTGGTTTCACATCTAGTGATGATGATCACAAGATCTGCAAGTAACAAAGGTCCATTTATAGACTTAAGCAAGCATCTCAGAGCTGGAATACTCATTTCAATGATGTGATCAAAATATTTGGTTTCATCAAGAACGAGGAGGAACCATGTGTGTTCAAGAAGGTTAGTGGTAGTGCAGTTGTCTTCCTCGTACTGTACGTGGATGACATCCTCCTGATTGGAAATGATATTTTCATGTTGACCTCAGTCAAAATATGGTTGTCTAAAGAGTTCTCTATGAAAGATCAAGGAGAAGTCTCCTTTATATTGGGTATTAGGTATATAGAGATAGACCAAATAGGATGCTGGGACTCTCACAGAAGATATACACAGAAGAGATGCTAAAAAGGTTTAGCATGAAAAACTCCAAAAGAGGTTTAGTACCTTTTAGACATGGCATTCATCTCTCCAAGAAGATGTGCCCTAGCACACCTGAGGAGATTGAATGCATGAGCAAGATCCCTTATGCTTAGATAATAGGAAGCCTCATGTATAACATGCTATGTACACGACCTGATATAGCCCATGCTGTGAGTGTCACAAGCAGATATCAGTCGAATCCAGAAGAAGAGCACTAGACTTCTGTAAAGTGTATCCTTAAGTACTTGAGAAGGACTAAGGATATATTTCTAGTCTTTGAGAATAGAGAACTCCAGGTTCAGAGATTTACAGACTCAGACTTTATATCTGATATAGATGATCGAAAGTCGACATCTGAGAGTCTGTTCATTTGCAATGGTGGTGCAGTCAGCTGGAAGAGTTCCAAGCAGACGGTAATTGCTGATTCCACCATGGAGGCAGAGTATATTGCTGCATCAGAAGCTGCGAAAGAGACATTCTGGTACAAAAAGTTTACTGCAGAGCTTAGAGTGATGTCATCGGATGCCATCCCTCTTTACTGCGATAATAATGGCACATAGCCCTAGCTAAGGAGCCAAGGTCTCACCAGAAGTCCAAGCATATCGAGCGACGATTCCATCTGATCCGTGATTACCTCAAAAAAGGTTATGTCGAGGTTAAGAAAGTTGACTCCACAGACAATGTGGCAGACCCACTGACAAAGCCATTCGGCTAGCAGAAGATCGAAGTCCACCTTGAGAAGATGGGACTTAGATATGTAGTCAATTGGCATTAGGTCAAGTGGGAGTTTGTTAGATGTGTGCCCTAGATGCCGATTGACTGACACATTTCTGTACAAATATAAGGGCAAATTTATAATTTTAACTATAAATGAATAAAAAGATTATTCTACTATCACATTGTGTACATTATATCTATGATACATCCTTTGAGTTAGTAGAAATATTAATTCATATTTTCAAGAGTTGAAAATTTAAGGCATGAATTTACATAACTAACTCATAAATAGCTCCTGACCATAGGATCATCACGAGGATGGTGATCGATCTGAAAGGTTGGTGTACGATTGCTTCCTTAGGGTAGATATGTCTTGAGTCTACGGTGTGGAGATACCGAGCGAGAGTACAGATATTTGTTGAGAATGAGAGTACTGAGCGTGACCACCTCGAGCAGTCATAAGGAAGTCTACCTTCTCATCGATGACTAGCTCGATACTGCAGCTGTGTGTCTAGTTCTTTGACCTGAGGTGCATCGACAGTTCACCTTGAGTGTATTATAGTTTGACTACACCATAACTCGATCTCCTAGCCATTCAAAATCCTGAGGTGTATGTTGGCTGTAGCATATTCATTGTAGGAACCAGATTGCACCAAGATGGGATCTATCAACCTTGGTAGATGAGAGGAGTAGTCCTATGATGATCGAAAGATCGAGTCCTTAAGCCCATGGCCATGGCAGAGTGAAATAATGAAAAAGAATTTTTCATTGGGATTTCACATCGGACTCGGATCGATCGATTGATTCATATGACTGATATTAGGTTTGACGAGTTCCCCTTAATCCTAATTCAATCGGGACTCATGATAGAGGACTCAATCACACAGGTAGCTGCACCGAGAGGTTCATCTTTATTTTTGATGGGTTGCCATCATATACTGCTAGATATCATTAGTAAATTTTGAGAGCAATTAAAATGATCAATCATTCTAAATTTTCTGAATCTGAAGAGTTCTGATCCATCGAAAGGAGTTTCGATGATGTTGATGATGAGATCACGACATATCTCATTACCATACTAAATTGAACCTAACTGGATTACATAAATAAGAGTTAGGGTCTGGATGTCATCAATTGAGCTAGTCCAGTTTGATTGATTTGGATTAGATCCAATTAGGTTCAAGAAAATCGTGCTAGCACACGATTGAGCCTAACTTTCTCCTTGTGTAATCTTTTCTATCTCGACTGAGCCAAATATGATTTGACTCACCCAAAGAACCTTGAGAAGATTTCTCTTAGTCTGACTGGAGTCAGTCCAGCTCAAAAAAGTTTTGTCTTAATTTATGAGATGAATTTAAGACAACACCTGCTAATTCCTGTCACCTGCCATTTCCGTTTTAGGACATCGATCAAACGTTGACCCATGGACCTTGGACTGAAGGCCACTTGGCAAGAGGTCATTGGAAAGTTTTTATGGAGTGTCCACCTACTAATTTTACCCTCAAAGTGGGTGCCATAATCAGATATGGCGTGCGCCCCAAGTGGATAAGAATAGAGTCCCATGAGATGAGGACTGTATGCCTTGATCGACTCAAACTGTTGGGCGCCAATCTCACTGTGTTTATCCAGTGTTGGCACCAACAGTAGGAGGGTTTGGTGGGGTTCTTATCTGATATGATCAGATGACATCACTCCACCAATCAAAATTTTTTTAAAATTAATTAAAATTTTTTGATTGGTCGAATGATGTGGCATTGCATAGCGCAGCAGGGTCTATTTAAATCCTATCTACGCCTAAGGTTTAGAGAATCTGCTCAATACCCAGCAAAAATGTGAAACCCCTCCACTTCTCTATGCCCCCTCTGCTCCTCTCCCTCCCCTCTTCACATCCAAGAGGTTGGGCATCCATCTGGTGCTTGTCCAAAGTGTGGTGGCTCCCTGATTAGAAGGCTGCAGCGATTTGTCAAGAAGCTGCTGCTCCAGCTTCAGAAGATCTTTTAAAGATCTTGCAGATCAGATCTAGATCTAATTTTTGGAGAAAAGATTTATGAGGAGAAGGTGATCTAGATCCTGCTCGAGTGGATATCGGTAGAGGCCAGGTGACTACATGGCTATTTTAGAATCTCGGGCATTACTGCGATCATCTACAGGGTAATCTAGTTACCCTAGAGGTATTCCTCTAATCCTCAAGTTTTAGATTTAGTTTTAGATTAAATATCAGATAATAAGAATCAGATCTAATAGATCTTAGATCTGAAATAAAGTAAGATAATTTTTTTTTAAAAAAATATTCCGCCCCAGATCTCATTAGATCTGAAAGATCCTACAAGAAAAAAGACGATTTTTCCTTCAAAACCTAATCTAGATAGGTTAGGGTCTAGTATCCATTAAATCTAATTCCACTAGATTAATGAAACCTAGTTTGAGTCAGACTTCAATCAACTATAATCAAATTAAATTTGATTTAATTTGATTAAGATCCAATCTTAATATTTGATTAAATTAAATAATATGTAATAATTATAATTTAGTCCTTCTATAACTTACTAACTCTTAGTAAGTCTTCAATGTAACTTTTATATTTTTGTCCAATCATCAATCAAATTGATAATTAAGACCACTTACGATTTATGATTCAAAATCATGATTCAATAATTTGATCAGTCAAAATCTCTTTTATGTGTGATCCTATAGATTCTATTCTATCTAGTAGTGAGATATATTATGATCTCCATCAAAATATCATTAAAACTCTTTTCAATAAATTAGAATAATTCTAACTCATCAATCGAGAATTATTGATCATAAAAATAATTCTCATTGATTTCATAATTCATCAGTGATATCTAGCAGTATATAGTGGCAATCCAACAAAATAGAAGGATGAACCTCTAGGTGTAGTTACCATGTGATTCAATTCTTCTATCGTGGTCTCAATAAAATGAAGGTTATGGAAAACTCGTTAAATCTCATTGTCTGTCATATATTAGATTTAATTAGCTCGAGTTTAAATCATGAAATCTTACAGAGACTATTTTTCATAATTCACTATGCCATGGCCAAAATCTTATGAACTCAACTTTATAAATCACATAGGACTACTCCTTAACTACTAAAGTTGATATATTCCATCTAAGTATGCACCCTACTCCTATAGTGAACTTCTGTAGCCAACATGTACCATGAGAATCCAAATGGCTAGAAGACTAAGTTTATGTGCGATCAAACTATAGCAACTTCACTGTGTGTAGCTGAAGCATCGCAGATCTAAGAACCACTCATACAACTATAGCATTGAGAATGTCACTGATAGTGAGTAGACATCTAAATGACTTCTTGTATTAGTCACACTCAGCATCCTTGTTCCCTTACAAGCGCCTGCACTCTCATTCAGTGTTCCCACACTGTAGATTCGAGACTCATCTATTTATAAGAAAGTGATCTGTGCACCAATCTATCTGGATCGATTACTATTCCTGTGATGATTCAATGATTGGGAATAATTTAAGAATTAACCATCAATGACATATATCTCAAATTTTTACTTTTAAAAATGTGTCATTATCTATTAATTCCTTAGACGATTCATGGGCATATACACTATATGAATAGAATTAATTGTCTTAATTAATTAAGTCAAGTATAAAATTATATCTTAAAAGAATTAATGCGTCAGTTTAATTGACTTCTAGGGTATACATCTAATAATCTCTTACTTACACTAAAGCCAATCTGTCACAAACCTAAGCGCCATCGTCTCTAAGATGTGCTTTGGTCTTGGCTGGTCAAATTGTTTAGCCAGTAGGTCTATCATATTTTTGTGAGGTCTATTCTGATTCTCAAAGTCTTACTTCTCGAAATAGTCGCAAATAATATCATTCTTATTATGCTAAGAATTCTGATGAGACCTTGACTCCTTAACTAGAACTATAGCACCTATGTTGCTAAAGAATAATGTCGTGTCATCTTATAACATTACATCTAGTTTTGAAACAAACCAGAATACTTCCTGTTGGGTGTAAAACCCCCCCAGCCGAAGTTCGTGTCAGGAGTGACCCCTCGGGGATTCTACCGGCGTCCGACCTACAGCAGAAGAAAGACTTCGTCCGGACTCCTACGGGAGCCGGACTCCATCTCCAACTTCAGCAGCAGGAAGACTTCGTCCGGACTCCTACGGGAGCCGGATTCCATCTCCAACCTCGATAGTAGGAAGACTTCGTCCGGACTCCTACGGGAGCCGGACTCCATTTCCAACTTCAGTAGCAGGAAGACTTCGTCCGGACTCCTATGGGAGCCGGACTCCATCTCCAACCTCGACAGCAGGAAGACTTCGTCCGGACTCCTACGGGAGCCGGACTCCATCTCCAACTTCAGCAGCAGGAAGACTTCGTTCGAACTCCTACGGGAGTCGGACTCCATCTCCAACCTCGACAGTAGGAAGACTTCATCCGGACTCCCACGGGAGCCGGACTCCATCTCCAACTTCAGCAGCAGGAAGACTTTGTCCGGACTCCTACGGGAGCCAGACTCCATCTCCAACTTCAGCAGCAGGAAGACTTCGTCCGGACTCCTACGGGAGCCGGACTCCATCTCCAACCTCGAAGCGGGAAGACTTCGTCTGGACTCCTACAGGAGCCGGACTTCATCTCCAACTTCGACTACAGGAAGACTTTGTCCGGACTCCTACGGGAGCCGGACTCCATCTCCAACCTCGACAGCGGGAAGACTTCGTCTGGACTCCTACGGGAGCCGGACTTCATCTCTGACTTCGACTACAGGAAGACTTCATCCGGACTCCTACGGGAGCCGGACTTCATCTCCAACTTCGACTATAGGAAGACTTCGTCCGGACTCCTACGGGAGCCAGACTCCATCTCCAACCTCGACAGCAGGAAGACTTCATCCGGACTCCATCTCCAACTTCTACAGCAAGAAGATTTCATCCGGACTCCTACGGGAGCCGGACTCCATCTCCAACCTCGACAGCAGGAAGACTTCGTCCGGACTCCTACGGGAGCCGGACTCCATCTCCAGCTTCAGCAGCAGGAAGACTTCGTCCGGACTCCTACGGGAGTCGGACTCCATCTCCAACCTCGACAGTGGGAAGACTTCGTCCGGACTCCTACGAGAGTCGGACTTCATCCCCAACTTCGACTACAGGAAGACTTCGTCCGAACTCCTACGGGAGCCGGACTCCATCTCCAATCTTGACAGCGGGAAGACTTCGTCCGGACTCCTACGGGAGCCAGACTTCATCTCCATCTTCGACTACAGGAAGACTTCGTCCAGACTCCTACGAGAGCCGGACTCCATCTCCAATCTCGACAGCAGAAAGACTTCATCCGGACTCCTACGGGAGCCGGACTCCATCTCCAACTTCAGCAGCAGGAAGACTTCGTCCGGACTCCTACGGGAGTCGGACTCCATCTCCAACTTCAGCAGCAGGAAGACTTCGTACGGACTCCTACGAGAGCCGGACTCCATCTCCAACCTCGACAGCGGGAAGACTTCGTCCGGACTCCTATGGGAGCCGGACTTCATCTCCAACTTTGACTACAGGAAGACTTCGTCCGGACTCCTACAGGAGCCGGACTCTATCTCCAACCTCGATAGTGAAAAGACTTCGTCTGGACTCCTACGGGAGCCGGACTTCATCTCCAACTTCGACTACAGGAAGACTTCGTCCGGACTCCTACGAGAGCTGGACTTCATCTCCAACTTCGACTACAGGAAGACTTCATCCGGACTCCTATGGGAGCCGGACTCCATCTCCAACCTCGACAGCGGGAAGACTTCGTCCGGACTCCTACGGGAGCCGGACTTCATCTCCAACTTCGACTGCAGGAAGACTTCATCCGGACTCTTATGGGAGCCAGACTTCGTCTCCGACTCCAGCTACAGGTAGGCTTTATCCGGGCTCCCACGGGAGCCAGACTTTTGCCCTGAACTCCTGCTGAAGGTCTCGGTCGAGATTCCTCGACAAATGATCCCCATCCGGGCTTCTATGAAAATTAGACTCCAACCGAACTTCGGCCACAACTCTGCTCCACTCCCCGCGGTGGATCCTACGCGGCTTCACCACTCTCTGGCAGGCCGTAGTAACGGCCACAACTCTACTCCACTCCCCACGGCGGATCCTACGCGGCTCCATCACTCCCTGGCAGGCCACAGCAACGGCCACGATTCTGCTCACTTCCTGCAACGGATCCTGTGCAGTTCCACCACTCCCTGGCGAGTCGCGACAACGGACGCCGCTCCACTCCCTGCAACTGATTACACGTGGCGAGCCATGGTGACAGCCACGACTCCACCCCATTACTCTTCATGATAAATTCCTCCTAGCTCCGTACGGCCCACGATGAGGCGATCATAAACAATCGCTATCAATCCTTTGCTTCGCCCACCTATAAAAGGGGAACCCCATATACATTATTCTCCAAGCTCTATTTTCTATCCCAAAACTCTGCTAAAATTTTCGTTCGAGCACTCCATTCTTGTTGAGGCAGAGAACTGACTTGAGCATCGGAGGATCTTGCCGGAGCAACCCCACCTCCAATTTAGACTTCTTTTGCAGGTCCCGACGGTGACCGTGACTCCCTCGACTCCAGCTTCTCCGGCGCAAGTGGATTTTTGCACCAACAGGATTAGCGCTAGAGGAAGGGGTCGCATGTCTTCGCAGTACCCTTGTTCTTAAAGGAGTGCTCAACGGGACCGCCTCTGGTCATCCTCTCCGACATCCACTCCTCCTTCCCCCACTAGATCCTCGCCCAATGCCTTCTCGCGAAGCATCTACACGGCAACCCACGGCCTCCGCGGCTAGATCTCAGGCTCCGACCTCGCCTCCAGTTTCCCAGGCCCCACATCCTCCGGCAACGGTCGCCGGCATGGAGCAGTCGGATAATCGACCTCCGATGGATTTCGCCAACACCATCTCGGGAGGATCCCGACAGGAAGCAACCAATGTACTGGCCATACCCTCCAAGCGATAAAAGATTGAGGAGCCCATAACCTTTACTGAAGAAGATGCTCAAGGAGTCCAATTCCCTCATAACGACACGGTTGTAGTTTTCTTGAATATAGCAAATTACGACGTCCGCCGCATTCTTGTCGACAATGGAAGTTCGTCTGATATTTTGTTCTACGATGCCTTTTCAAGAATGTCCATCCTTGACGGCCATTTGAGGCCGATTAGCTCCCCTCTAGTAGGGTTTACCGATGATGCTGTCCCGGTGGAGGGAGTGGTGACTTTGACTGTAGCTGTGGGTCGATATCCAAGACAATCCAGGGCTCTAGTGAATTTCTTGGTGGTGAAGGCGCCGTCAGCCTACAACGCAATCCTCGGCTGACCTGGCCTCAATGCTCTCCGAGCCATCGTGTCAACCTACCATTTGAAGTTGAAATTCCCTACCAACCAGGAGATCGGAGAGGTCAGAGGAGACCAAGCCCTGGCCAGACACTGTTACAACATAGCCTTGCAAAGAAGCGACCAATCCAACCCCTGTCCAGTTGATGGGCTGGATGTCCGCGATGACCTCACTGAAGAGAGGGGTGGCCCAATCGAAGATCTGGTACTGATCCCTTTGAACGACGGGAATGCAGAGCATGTGGCGATGATCGGCTCCAACCTGGGGGAAGAGGTGAGGATGCGTCTCATCGATTTTCTACGAAAGAATGCAGACGTTTTCGCTTGGGTTCCAGCGGACATGTCGGGGATTGACACGGAAGTCATGGAGCACCGTCTGACCGTCGATCCAAATCATCGACCGACGAAAGAAAAAATTTGAGGTCATGCACCAGAGAGGTAGAAGGCGATAGCCGAGGAAGTGGACAAACTCCTGAAAGCCAGATTCATTAGAGAAGTCAACTACCCTGATTGGATTTCCAACATTGTCCTAGTCAAAAAGGCAAACGGCAAATGGAGGATGTGCATAGACTTCAAAAAGCTGAACAAAGCCTGCCCAAAGGACAGCTACCCTCTACCCAGGATTGATCAACTTGTGGATGCGACCTCGGGCCATGAGCTCCTCACCTTTATGGATGCATTCTCCGGCTATAATCAAATCAGGATGGCACCGGAAGATGAAGAAAAGACTGCTTTCATTACTAACCGTGGCCTTTACTGTTACAGGATCATGCCTTTCGGCCTCAAAAATGCAGGTGCAACCTACCAGCGGTTGGTGAACAAAATCTTTAAGGAGCAGATTGGCCGCAACATGGAGGTCTACGTGGACGACATGCTCGTAAAAAGCAAATCTTCCATGAACCATGTCGCCGACCTCGAGGAGACCTTCGACGCCCTCCGAAAATATAAAATGAAGCTGAACCCGACTAAATGTGCTTTCGGAGTGACCTCAGGAAAGTTCCTGGGCTTCATGGTATCGGGGTGTGGAATTGAAGCCAATCCGGAGAAAATTCGTGCCAACCAGGAGATGACCGCCCCAAAGTCGATAAAAGGGTTCAGCGCCTTACAGGGAGGGTAGCAGCCCTAAATCGCTTCATCGCGAGATCGGCCGAACGGTGCTTACCCTTCTTCCAAACCCTCAAGCAGCCGAAGAACTTCTGTTGGACCCCTGAGTGCCAACAGGCAATCGAAGAACTAAGGAGCTACCTCAGCTCACCTCCGCTGTTGGCGAAGCCAGAGCCTGGAGAGGAACTATTTTTATACCTGGCGGTCTCTCCCATGGCTCTCACGGCAGTCCTTGTCAAAGAGGAAGCAATAGTTCAACGGCTGATCTACTATGTCAGTCACGCATTGAGAGATGCCGAGACCAGGTATACCAAATTAGAAAAACTGACTTACGCCCTGTTGATTGCAGCCCGGAGGCTCCGACCCTACTTTCAAGGGCACACCATAACGCTGCTCACCGACCAACCGATCAAGGTGATTTTGCACCGGGCGGATGCCTCCGGGAGGATGGCAAAATGGGTGATCGAGCTCACAGAATTCGACATCAACTATCGATCCAAGCCAGCAGTGAAGGCCCAGATATTGGCAGATTTCATAGTGGAGTGTACTATCCTAGAGGAGGCCGAACCTGAACAAGGTGAAATTGACGGCCTGGAGTCCCGACCGAACTCCCCCAAAGAAGAAGCAGATCTCT
The DNA here is from genome assembly GCF_000442705.2 of Elaeis guineensis. Classification (NCBI taxonomy): domain Eukaryota; kingdom Viridiplantae; phylum Streptophyta; class Magnoliopsida; order Arecales; family Arecaceae; genus Elaeis; species Elaeis guineensis. Next base: position 27,926,592 of record NC_025995.2, on the reverse strand, counting down.
CTGGTTGCTTTTGGGCCCTCTGCGTGGATGGGTCTTCTAACATGTCAGGCGCAGGCGCAGGCCTGATCTTGATCAGTCCAGAGAGAGTCATCGTGGAGTATGCTCTGCGCTTCGAGTTCCTCGCAACAAACAATGGAGCAGAATATGAAGCTCTGATCGCAGGACTGAGGATCACCAAAGAGCTAGAAATAGATCGGCTCCAGGTCCACAGCGACTCCCAACTAGTAGTGGGACAAGTCAACGAAACTACGAAGCGCGGGAGGACAGCATGGCTAAATATCTTGAAAAGGTAAAGGAGCTCATCCCCACCTTCAGCAGCTTCAATATCAGGCAGATTCTGAGGTTGGAAAATATCAGGGCCGACCTTCTCTCCAAGCTGGCAACGCTGGCTCCGGCCGAATTACCCAAGGGTGTTCTCTTTGAAGTGCTCAAGTGCCCGAGTACGGAAGAATCGCGGCCCATGTTGGAAATTGACCACGAGCTCAGCTGGATCGACCCACTGATAACATATCTCAGAGATGGGGTTCTCCCCCAGGATGTGAAAGAAGCTCGGAAGCTCCAAAATCAAGTCTCCCGATACATCCTTTATGAGGGCAAGTTGTACAAGAGATCATACTCTTTGCCCCTTTTAAAATATCTCCGGCCTTCGGAAGCTGACTACGCCTTGTGGGAGGTGCATGAAGGAATCTGCAAAAGCCATCTGGGGGCTAGATTTTATCCCATAAGTTGCTCCGTCAAGGATATTACTGGCCGACGATGCATCATGACTCGATTGAATACGTCAGAAAGTGTGACCGATGCCAGAGATATGCCAACATCCAGAGACAACCCCCACCAAGCTTACACCCTTGAGTGCCCCATGGCCTTTTGCGCAATGAGGGATGGACATCCTTGGACCCTTTCCCATGGCGTCGGGGCAGAGGAAGTTCCTCCTGGTAGCGATTGACTACTTCACCAAGTGGGTCGAAGCCGAACCACTGACAAAAATCACAGAAGCTAAAGTGCAAGATTTCGTCTGGAAGTCAATCGTTTGCAGGTTCGGTCTGCCTAGAACCCTAATCACTGATAACGGCGGCAGTTTGCGGGAGCAAGATTCATCGAATTCTGTGAAGATCTAAATATCTCCACAACTTCACATCAGTAGCCCATCCTCAGGCGAACGGCGAAGCTGAAGTGACCAACAGAACCCTACTGCAAGGGATCAAGACAAGACTTGAAAAGACGAAGGAAACTTGGGCAGACGAACTTTATCATGTGCTGTGGGCGTATCGAACTACCCAAAGACTGCCCACGGGGGAGACCCCCTTTGCTTTAGCCTTCGAAATGGAGGCTGTTATCCCAATTGAGCTTAAACTCCCATCGGCGCGGGTCGTGGCATTCAACGAACATCACAATTCGCAAGGTCTTAAAGCCAACCTCGACTTACTGGAAGAAAAGTGGGAGGTAGCTCAAGTTCAGATGGCAGCCTACAGACAGAAAGTCGCCCGCTATTACAATTCTCGGGTCAAGAATAAAGCCTTTAGAGCAGGAGATCTAGTGCTGCGACGAGCCGCTGTCTCGCAACCTCAGGATCGAGGGAAGCTCGCCCCAAACTGGAAAGGCCCGTATGAGGTCAAAGAAGTGATCCGATCCGGAACTTATTACCTCAAGGAGCTCAGAGGAGCAAACCTCCCGCGACCATGGAGTGCGAAAAACCTACGAATGTATTATCGATAATTTTATTTTAAATAAAAATTGCATATCTATATGTCTCTTCTCTTGGCACAAGCCTATATCGACAGGACAGTCAAAACAAATCGTGTCAGAAGCGGGAGGAGAACTTCGTCTCAACAAAGTCGAAGGTTCGGTTCTCTTTGGACCGGACGGGGAGAGAAGCCAAGCAACGCCCATATGTGCCCCCACAGTCCTATTAGGGACAGGAGGAGAACCTCGCCCTAACTTGAGCAAAGTCGAAGGCCCGGTTCTCTTTAGACCGGATGGGGGGAGAGGCCAAGCAACGCCATATGTGCCCCCACAGCCCTGTTAGGGACAGGAGGAGAACCTCACCCTAACTTGAGCAAAGTCGAAGGCCCGATTCTCTTTAGACCGGATGGAGGGAGAGGCCAAGCAACGCCCATATGTGCCCCCACACCCTGTTAGGGACAGGAGGAGAACCTCGCCTAACTTGAGCAAAGTCGAAGGCCCGGTTCTCTTTAGACCGGATGGGGGGAGAGGCCTGCAACGCCCATATGTGCCCCCACAGCCCTATTAGGGATAGGAGGAGAACCTCGTCCTAACTTGAGCAAAGTCGAAGGCCCGATTCTCTTTAGATCGGATGGGGAGAGAGGCCCTGCAACGCCCATATGTGCCCCCACAGCCATGTTAGAAATAGGAGGAGAACCTCGTCCTAACATGAGCAAAGTCGAAGGCCCGATTACACCTAGATCGGATGGGGGAAAGGCCCGGCAGCGCCCATATGTGCCCCTACAGCCACGTTAGGGACAGGAGGAGAATCTCGTCATAACCAGAGCTGAAACCTGTTATGATATAAATAGGGGAAGAACCTCCCCCTGACACTAATTAAGGCCTGGTCATTCAAGACCAGATGAGAAAAAGGAGACCTTCTCAGCGGCCCCTTCGCAAGAAGACTTCATCCGGACTCCTAGGGAGCCAGACTTCGCCCCCGACGCCAATTGCAGGTGGACTCCGCCCGGACTCCTACGGGAGCCGGGCTTCATCCCCAACTTTGACTGTTGGTAAACTTCATCCGGACTCCTACGGGAGCCGGACTTCGCCCCTGACTTTAATTGCAGGTGGACCTCGCCCGGACCCCTACGGGAGCCGGACTTCGTCCCCAACTTTGGTTGCAGGAAGACTCTACCCGGACTCCTACGAGAGCTGGGCTCCCGCAACCCCACCAAGAGCAGAGGGAAAAATCTCACTTGAAAAAGAAAAAGAGGAAAGGGGAGAGGAGTTAAAAAGGAAAGCGATGGACTACGTCAGCGACGAATGGAAAACAAACAGCATCAAAGATGCAGAGAACCTCGTCTCAGCAGGGATTGAGGTTCTTATTAAGAACCCCAGCTTTCTCTCAATGCAAGTCCGAGATAAGACGACTTCCTCAAGGTGACGAGGAGCTCAGACCTCCGAGCTCGAGCCCTGATGGGGGGCACCAAACCCGAGCAGCCCCAGGCAAATCTGTGGCCATGGATGAAAGGATGGGTCGATGCGATGGCAATCGGATACCCCCGAATGACGTGAAGGCCGAAAGAAGCTCGGCAAGCGACAATTCAACACATGAGTAAAAGAGATTGCAGAAAATTCTCTTCTCATATTATTCATTGAATATGCATTATAGAGCCATCAAGGCTGAAGAAGAAGGATAACTGGAAAGGCGAGCCGACGTGGCAACAATCAGTAACCTCCGGACGACATCGAAAAAAAAAAAAAGAGAGAAAGAGAGAGAAGAGAATACAACAATAACAATGGTAAAGGAAAGAAATTCGGCAGGCTGCAATTCGACGCAAGGTGCGGACGAAGTAACAAAATCTCCTTCTCATTTTTCGATTAACAAGATGAACGTTACAAGACCCGGAGGGCCAGAAAAAGAAAACATTACTACAAGACTTGAAAGGGATGCATCGGAGACCACTTCAAGCTGTCGACTTCTCTTCCCGATTCCGTCCTTCTCAGCAGTATTTTTCAGTGCGTGTGATAAACCTCTCGCCCCCCGCCTCATTCCACTCCATCGTCGAAACCCCAACCCTAGGGGAAAAAGGAAGGGATAGAATTCAGGGGGCAGCGAAGGCAACGGTAGCGACGACGATGACCTGCTTCAAGAAGAATCGGAGGTACCCCGGAGGCCGCAATAGCGCCAGAGGCATGCGCCACCACCGTGTGCTCCACGACAACCACCATCCTAGGTACTCCAGCAAGTCGGCATGCGCTACTTCCACCGTCCCCGCAACAAGTTCTACTGCTCCACCGTCGGTGCTGACTGCTTCTGGTCCCTCGGCCCCGAAGACGTCAAGAATCCCGCACAGCTTGTGACGACAACTCTGCCCCCGTGACCGGTGTCGCCCCATTCAGCTACTCCAAAATTCTCAAGCGGAACGTCCTCACCGGTTGTCCCCATTATTAAACCCCTGTTGTTGAAGGAATTCTCCCTCGAGCCCCCTTTAAGGTGATGGGAACCCTCAGCGACAGTTTGACAATCGGAGAACTCGCAGGCCGCTGTTCTCCTCTTCACACTCTTCCTGGTCCGTGGCATCCTCTTGAGGTTGGCCTCCGGGGTGGAGGCCCCGGCGGGAGAACCCCTCAGAGAGACTCGGGGGACTGAAGACGGCAGAGAGCCGGTGGAGATGGCAAAGACTGGTGCGAAGGATGCTCGAAGTTGAAAAGGACATCGATGGAGTGGCTGAGTGGCTAAGTTCTAAGGCGAAAGAAAGGTGTCAACCCTCAGGTGAAGTGAAGCCCCTGAAGGAAAGGCGGGGGCTTAAATAAGCAACGGGGCCTGGCGCAGTTATGGTGGCAGATATCCCCAGGTCAACCAATGTCCGCCATGTGTCCCACTCACCGCGGCATAGGACTGACCGTTCGCGGACCATTATGGTGTGATGCTTAGAATTACGCCCTGGTGGGAGTTTTGAAAGGACTCTTCGGATCGCCCTAATCAGAAAAAGGCTCCAGCATGCACGCATTAAATACCAAGATTTCTGAGGGCGGTCGTGTGCAGAATTCAAGGAAGCGACTTCGACTGTAAAAATTTTTTGTACTTCCTTCGATCGAAACTCAAACTCGAAAGTAGGGAGACTGGTGTTGGGTGTAAAACTCCCCTCCAGCCGAAGTTCGTGTCAGGAGTGACCCCTCGGGGTTCTACCGACGTCCGACCTATAGCAGCAGGAAGACTTCGTCTGGACTCCTACGGGAGCCGGACTCCATCTCCAACTTCAGCAGCAGGAAGACTTCATCCGGACTCCTACGGGAGCCGGACTCCATCTCCAACCTCGACAGCAGGAAGACTTCATCCGGACTCCTACGAGAGCCGGACTCCATTTCCAACTTCAGTAGCAGGAAGACTTCGTCTGGACTCCTACGGAAGCCGGACTCCATCTCCAACCTCGATAGTAGGAAGACTTCGTCCGGACTCCTATGGGAGCTGGACTCCATCTCCAACTTCAGCAGCAGGAAGACTTCGTCCGGACTCCTACGAGAGATGGACTCCATCTCCAACCTCGACAGCAGGAAGACTTCGTCCGGACTCCTACAGGAGCCGGACTCCATCTCCAACTTCAGCAGCAGGAAGACTTCGTCCGGACTCCTACGGGAGCCAGACTCCATCTCCAACTTCAGCAGCAGGAAGACTTCGTCCGGACTCCTACGGGAGCCGGACTCCATCTCCAACTTGACAGGGAAGACTTCGTCCGGACTCCTACGGAGCCGGACTCATCTCCAACTTCGACTACAGAAGACTTCGTCCGGACTCCTACGGGAGCCGGACTTCATCTCCACTTCGACTACAGGAAGACTTCGTCCGGACTCCTACGGGAGCCGGACTTCATCTCCAACTTCGACTACAGGAAGACTTCGTCTGGACTCCTACGGGAGCCGGACTCCATCTCCAACTCGACACAGGAAGACTTCGTCGGACTCTATGGGAGCCGGACTCCATCTCCAACTCGACACAGGAAGACTTCGTCCGGACTCCTACGGAGCCGGACTCCATCTCCAACTTCACAGCAGGAAGACTTCGTCCGGACTCCTAGGAGCCGGACTCCATCTCCAACCTCACAGCAGAAGACTTCGTCCGGACTCCTACGAGAGCCAGACTCCATCTCCAACCTCGACAGCAGGAAGACTTCGTCCGGACTCCTACAGGAGCCGGACTCCATCTCCAACTTCAGCAGCAGGAAGACTTCGTCCGGACTCCTACGGGAGCCGGACTCCATCTCCAACCTCGACAGCAGGAAGACTTCGTCCAGACTCCTACGGGAGCCGGACTCCATCTCCAACTTCAGCAGCAGGAAGACTTCGTCCGAACTCCTACGGGAGCCGGACTCCATCTCCAACCTCGACAGCGGGAAGACTTCGTCCGGACTCCTACGGGAGCCGATTTCATCTCCAACTTCGACTACAGGAAGACTTCATCCGGACTCCTACGAGAGCCGGACTCCATCTCCAACCTCGATAGCGGGAAGACTTCGTCCGGACTCCTACGGGAGCCGGACTTCATCTCCAACTTCGACTACAGGAAGACTTCGTCTGGACTCCTACGGGAGCCAGACTCCATCTCCAACCTCGACAGCAGGAAGACTTCGTCCGGACTCCTACGGGAGCCGGACTCCTACGGGAGCCGGACTCCATCTCCAACCTCGACAGCAGGAAGACTTCGTCCGGACTCCTATGGAAGCCGGACTCCATCTCCAACCTCGACAGCGGAAGACTTCATCTGGACTCCTACGGGAGCTGGACTTCATCTCCAACTTCGACTACAGGAAGACTTCGTCTGGACTCCTACGGGAGCCGGACTCCATCTCCAACCTCGACAGCGGGAAGACTTTGTCCGGACTCCTACGAGAGCCGACTTCATCTCCAACTTCGACTACAGGAAGACTTCGTCCGGACTCCTATGGGAGTCGGACTTCATCTCCAACTTTGACTACAGGAAGACTTCGTCCCGACTCCTACGGGAGTCAAACTCCATCTCCAACCTCAACAGCGGGAAGACTTCGTCCGGACTCCTACGGGAGCCAGACTTCATCTCCAACTTCGACTGCAGGAAGACTTCGTCCGGACTCTTACGGGAGCTGATTTCGTCTCCGACTCTAGCTACGGTAGGCTTTGTCCGGGCTCCCACGGGAGCCGGACTTTTGCCCTGAACTCCTGCTGAAGGTCTTGGCCGAGATTCCTCGACAAATGATCCCCATTCGGGCTTCTGCGAAAATCAGACTCCAACCAAACTTCGGCCACAACTCTGCTCCACTCCCCACGGTGGATCCTATGCGGCTCCACCACTCCCTGACAGGCCGTAGTAACGGCCACAACTCTACTCCACTCCCCACGGTGGATCCTATGCGGCTCCATCACTCCCTGGCAGGCCGCAGCAATGGCCACGATTCTGCTCCACTTTCTGCAACGGATACTGTGCAGTTCCATCACTCTCTGGCGAGTCGCGACAACGGACGCCGCTCCACTCCCTGCAACTGATTACACGTGCGAGCCATGGTGACAGCCACGACTCCACCCCATTACTTTTCATGATAAATTCTTCCTAGCTTCGTACGGCCCACGACGAGGCGATCATAAATAATCGCTATCAATCCTTTGCTCCCCCCGCCTATAAAAGGGGGACCCCAGATACGTTATTCTCCAAGCTCTATTTTCTATCCCAAAACTCTGCTAAAATTTTGTTCGAGCACTCCATTCTTGTTGAGGCAGAGAACTGACTTGAGCGTCGGAGGGTCTTGCCGGAGCAACCCCACCTCCGGTTTAGACTTCTTTTGCAGGTCCCGACGGCGACCGTGACTCCCTCGACTCCAGCTTCTCCGACGCAGGCAGATTTTTGCACCAACACTTCCTAAGCTCGCTCATAAGCAACAACATCGACTTCTAAAATTTGCAATGATTGTTATTTGAAACTCTTCCAATTTATTGAATCTCATTGCTTAAGAAAATACATCCTGATGTAGGCTCTCTACCATCAACATCAAACTTAAATTTTGAATCTGTGAGTCTTTGTATCCTCAACTTTTCTTCTCCTCTCAAAGACCATAAACATATCCTAAGTGCTTCTCAAGTCTTAGAAGTATTTTTCATAGCTATCCAGTCCTCTCAGCCTGGATTCTATCGATATCTGCTCGTAATATTCATAGTAAAGTCTATATCAGATAATGCACATAGCATGACATACATGAGGCTCCTTTTAGCCAGAGCATAAGGGATCTAGTTCATATGCTGTATCTCCTTAAATATGTTGAAACACATCTTCTTAGAGAGATTAGTCTCATACCTATAGGATAGAAACCCTTCTTGTAGTTTTCCATGCTGAACTCTTTCAGCACCTCCTCTACGCACATCTTCTGTGAAAGGTCTAGCATCCCCTCAGGTCTATCTTATAGATCTAGATCTATCTCATAAATCTTTATTGGATGCTTCCCAAAGGTCCTTCATGGAGAATTTGTTTAAACAATCAAATTTTTAAACTGATGTTAGTATAGAAATAACTTTTCTAATCAAGAGGATATCATCTATATATAATACGAGGATCGTGACAATACTTCCACTGACCTTCTTATAAACACATATTTTTTTCATTTCTGATGAAATCAAACGATTTGATTACATCACTTTTATGTTTCCTATCTCTCACGAGGAAACTTCCTCTATATCCTCTATCAAAACACCTAAGTATTTTTTAGTAGAATCAGAGATTGAACTGGATCTATGAGATAAGGAGGGACTACATGTACTGACATAATATGAATAGGTTCTATAGGTTCTATGACTCGTTGCTCTTAAAGACTTTCTTTTTGAGCTCAATTTTTCTTCTACTATCCTATCTTGGATAAACTATTTCTTCAAGAGCATAGGATATCGGGCCATAATCACATTGTGATCCTCTAGAAAAAATATAGTATTCCTAAAATTTTGTAAAATACTAGAGACTTGCTAACCTCTAACTTGATCCGTATGTCAACACTTAACATAGGCCGGACATCCTTAACATGCCACATCTCATATGGCATGATAGGATAGACTTAGAGGAAACTTCATTAAGTAAAGCATATTTCTAAAAAAAATAAGAAAAAATCAGTGATGCTCATCTTAGATCGGACTATATTGAATAGAGTTCTATTCCTACTCTCGAACATCCTGTTGAGTTGAGATGCATCAAGAAGAATCCATTATGAGACTATACCATTTTCTTGAGATAGATTAGAAACTCTCACTAAGACAGACATCTCCGATCTTATTGAAGAATCTTAGGATTTTTTTTTATATATTTTTTTACTTCATATTTGAATTTTAAACTTTTTAAGACTTTAGATTTGTGTCTCACACATATACCCATATTGTGAATAGTCACTAATATAAGTAATAAAGTAAAAAGAATTATCCCTGACCAGCTCATCTAATGGGCTGCATACATCAGAATGTATCAGAATAAGTATATTAGTGGTTTTCACCCCATATCCCACAAAGGGTAGTTTGGCCATCTTTCTTTGAAGGCAAAATTCATAAATAGAAAATGACTCGACAGTCGATGAGCCTGGGAGCTCATATCTTTTTCAATTTATTTATTCTGTCCTCTTCAATATGATCAAACCTAAGCTACCACATATATTTTAGGTCTATCTCATCTTTAGATCTCTCAAATCTAACGGCACTCACTATCTGCTCAGATACCAATATCGAGCAAATTCAACATACCTTCTGAAAGAATATCCCCTATTCCTTTTCTTTAGGGTCTTCAGGTATATAGGAACCCTTCCCTTTGAACACTTTAAAGTCTCATCAAAAGTCATCAACATGTCCAACAACTTAGACAAGGTGCAATCGATTTTGTTCATATGGCAGTTTACTGTAAACTGCCTATATGAACTAGTAAGGAATTGTAGGATCATATCTATTCTCAATTCCTTATGTATGGTCTGCCAAGCTTCTCAAGCTCATCTAAGTTCATAATCATTGTCAAACAATGATTATGAACTAATTATCCTTTGATCAAATTCGGATGGTTTGGTAACCTAGGGATGTTATGGTTAGCTCAACTTTTTGAAACTTAAAATCTTTTTAGGTTTCTGAGCCAGTTTTTATAACTTGATCGGTTAGTCAATTGGTTCTAAGTTTGTGAGGATTAGAAGCTGATTTTTATTAGAAAATAGGGATTCTAGTTAAATATTTGTACTCAATTTTATATTTGTTCTTGAGATATTCAGAAACAAATAGACTCTCACTATTTTTTTGGATCTCATACACTCCCCTATGGAGATGCGAAAACTCCTATGTAACTAGGATTCCTAGTGGGTACTGTGGTCCCACCGATATGCATGTACTTCATCGTGTCCAATTATTAGTGACACGCTATATCGATGAGTGGATAACTATTGTCCAATACTTTTCAAGCATATTGCAGTGATTGATCTCTAAGTCATAAAGCCTCATCATGCCCAGTTATTGGCCTAATCCTTAGTTAAGTCAGACCCACCGTTCAATGCATAGGTAAAGCTATCATTAGGTTCCTTATCGTGCTCAGTTATTAGGTTCAATCCCATCATTACCTAGCAACATTTCAGGCTAATAGGATGATTACTTCTTTCTGATGTAACTAAAGTACTATAATCAATCGAGAACAATCAACACTAGTAGGACGCCCACACTCTTACAACGGTGGAAGACCTAGAACTTAATATTTATGAAGAGATTTAATTTAGGTCTCTTTAATTTTAATTGCTTATTTACATCTGATGTAAATCCATAATTAACATGGATCTACTAGAGAGATCCTTACTTGGTTCACCAAGATCGAATCAATACGTACTTGCAACATACATGGTAAACTCAAACCTAGGCACCCAATAAGAAACATAATCGACAAAATTAATCAGATAAGTTCAAAATTGGTGAAGACTCTCCGTATAAATATAAGGGTCCTAATTAAGTAACCACCATTTATCCCTTATCTTAGACACTAATCGATCAACCAGTTCAAATTGGTTCAGCCCAATTAATTTATATCATCAAAAATTATAAATTGCTAACCAAATAATTGTGCATTCATGATACAACCCTACGCTTAGGATTTGTAGTGATTCAAGGTGATCACTACATATATCCATGAAAGCATGCACATGACTATCTCATAGTCCTTATGATTATCTGATAATCCTTATGATTATCACGTAATCTTTTATGTTCATATAACAATTTCTTATATTATTTGATCAATCTCTTTTCATCCTAGGATAATCATGCAGCATACTGACCTTCATTATGCTAGGACAACCTTATGTCAGGATACATTTAGGTTGAGTCAACTAATTTTATCTTATGTTCAATCAAATTATCCTAATTTGAATGTATCTAAACTATTATTGATCACATTAAGACAGGTCTCTATCTACGAATATCATCTCATACATGAACATGTAATAAAGATAAATTTAGATCTAATAAAGATTTACATCATATATAAATTAGATTTAGAATTTTAGATGCATGAACATAAAGATAAAATTTATATCTAAAAATATTTATTAAGTAAGACATCACATGACTTTCATTAATCATTAATTTTAGATTTATTATCATAAAAATTAAATTTTTAAATATAAAAATTAATTTTCAGATCTGGAGCATAATGCATGAACATAAATTAATCTAAATTTTAGATCTGAAAATAGCTTTTCAGATTCTGAAATCCATCGCATGAATTTCATCCATTCAGATTTTAGATCTGAAAATAGATTTCAGATCATGAATTTCATCTTCTCGATCATGAACATTCTTAATTTTAGATCTAAAAATTAGATTTTCAGTTCTAAAATCATCTTCATAAACAATTAAATTTAGATCTTCATATCGAAAAATAATTTTTTAGATCTGATATCAAGATCTTAATCTTGCATTAATGAGATGGCTCTGATACCACTGTTAAATTTTGCTATTACATGACAACAGATATGCATGTAGAAATTTTAAAAATTTTAAATATAAACAAAGTAAGCAGAAAAATAGAAGTTCCTATATTACTTCAACATTGTTCTAGGACAACCATTCAATATAACATTCTACCGTTATGTTAGGATAACCTTATATCATAACAATATTAAAATAATTTTTTAATTAGATCTAATCTAATCTAGCATATATAGAGATCAAATCTCATGACCTAACCATCATCATATATACAAGATAAAATTTAAAAGGAAGGATCTGAATTTTATCTTTGTATAGATAGATCTTCACCACGATCCGATGATCTAAGCATATCTTCGAGGTCTTTCTGTAGCCGCACAAGTGTTCGACCTCTATGGATATCCATCGAAACTGATCTGATCAGGAGATCTTGATCTCACTAGGATGCTAGCTCCCTTGTAAAGATCACTCCCTGGATTATCGAATCGGTTTAATCTTTTGATTCTCTTCTCAAGAGAATCAAATAGATCTATAGAAGAAACTCAAAATCAGATCAAATCTATTTTTTTTTTTACTTTTCTCTTCTAAGAAAAAAATCAAGATCTACAGAAGAAGACAAGAGATCAGATCTCTTGTTCTTCCTTCTTGTCTGACCCTTGACTAGATCTTAGGAGAGGAAGAGAACTGTCCATCTTATGGATCTAAAAAATTAAATCTGATCAAATCTGATTTAATCATGTCCAATTCTTGGACATCTTTGAGAGAAAGAAAGAGGGAGACATATCCAACTCTTGAACATAAGAAAGAGATAGAAACTTACCTTACAACAACCAACTTTTGGTTGTAAGAATTAAAGGATAGGAAGAAAAGGCACCCACCTTTTCCACATTAAGAAGCCTAATGCCCAAGCCATGGGCATCCAACCTTTTTCTCCATGCCAATCTCTATCTCTTGGGCATCCAAAGATATTCCCATCTCATGAGGAGGCACCCATAATTATCCTCTATTTAAACTATAAGGTGCTTAGGGTTTAAAGTAGAGATAGAGTTGAACTAGGATAGGACTCCTCCTATTAGTTGCCGCCCACCCTCTTTCTCCCTTAATTTTTTTCTCCACATCCCACATAACTCATACACACCCTTCTCAATGTGAAGACCTTGGGCATGGATTCATATAGGGTGTGGGACTCCTCATTGGACTTGGATAAAGGGTGGTTCAAATCCAAATCAAGATTGGATTCCAATCAGGTTCAGATTTCAAGATAAATCAAACATTTATTAAGTTCAATCTTATTAGATTTATAAAACTCAATCCAAGTTAAATTAAAATTATATCTAATCAAATTAAATCTGATTTAATTTGATTAAGATCCTATCCAAATCAAACACGACGAAAGATTAGGTCAAACCTAATCTAGATAGGTTTGGATCTAGTATCCATTTAATCTAAGCCCATTAAATTAATGAAATCTAGTTTGAGTCAAACTCAAACCAAATATAATCAAATTAAATCTGATTTAATTTTATTAGAATCTAATCTCAATATTTGATCAAATCAAATAATATGCAATAATTATAATTTAGTCCTCCTATAACTTACTAACTCTTAGTAAGTCCTCAATTAATTTTTATATTTTAGTTCAATCATCAATCAAATTGATAATTAAGACTACTTATGATTTACAATTTGAAATCATAATTCAATAATCTGATCAGTCAAAGTCTCTTTTATGTGTAACCCTATAGGTTCTATTCTATCTGGTAGGAAGATATATTTTGATCTCTATCAAAATATTATTAAAATTTTTTTTAATAGATTAGAATAATTCTAACTCATCAATAAAAAATTATTGATCATCAAAATAATTTTGTTGGTCTTAAATCTATCAGTGACGTTTGTAGTATATAGTGACAACCTAGCAGAACAGAAGGATGAACCTCTAGGTATAGTTACCGTATGATTTAGTTCTTCTATCGTGAGTTCTGACAAGATGAAGGTTATAAAAAATTTGTCAAACTCCATCATCTGTCATATGTAAGATTTAATTAATTCGAGTTCAAATCATGAAATCTCATGAAATTTTTTTCCATAATTCACTATACCGTGGCCACGATCTTATAAATTTGACTTCATAAATTATATAGGACTACTCCTTAACTATTAAGATCGATAAATTTATCTAAGTGTGCATCCTACTCCTATAGCAAACTTACTATAGCCAACATGCACTGCAAGGTTCCAAATGGCTAGGAGACCAAGTTTATGTACAGTCAAACTACAGCAACTAATTCACTATGAGCAGCCGAGGCACCGTAGGTCTAAGAACCACTCACACAATTATAGCATCAAGAATATCACTGATGAGTGAGCATACGTCCAAATAACTTCTCATATTGATCACGCTCAGCATCTTTATTTTCTAACAAGTGCCTGCAGTCTCGTTCAGTGTCCCCACACTATAGATTCGAAACTCATCTATCCATAAGAAAGTGATCCATGCATCTATCTGGATCGATCACCATCTCCATGATGATCCAATGATCGAGAGCAAATTAGAAATTAACCATCGATGACACATATCTCAAATTTTTAACTCTTAAGAATATATATCATCATCTATTAATTCCTTGGACGATTCATGGATACATACACTACATGAATAGAATTAACTGTCTTAATTAATTAAGTCAAGTATAAAATTATATCTTAAAAAAAATTAATATGTCAGTCTGATTAACTTCTAGGACATACATCTAACACATCCGACCTAACCCCTAACAACGGTGTGGTGTCATGCGCAAGATATCGTTATCCTTGACAACAGCTTGGTGTCATGTGGAAGATGCATAAATCTCGACTAGATGCTGTATATAAATCTGCAGTCTCTGGTACGGTGCTGCTTTCTGAAATGTCGCTCATAAAATCGATCGTGGTTGCCCCTCACATCCATCGAAAGTCGCATGCACGTCTCAATTGAAAAGAATCAAATCTCTGAATCTTCGATCCATCCTACCTGTAGTACTCTCTTCACCCGACCCAAGGCTCGGACTTGGGAGGAGGAGGTATGTGTTGGAAAAAATTTTGTTTGGGCCTAAGATAAGAAGAGATCGAGGGTTTAGCATGTTTTCAATCTAACCAGCCCACTATCAGCATTAAAAAATCGAGGGCCCAGTATGTCTTCAATCTAACCAGCCTACTATCAGTGCTAAAAATTCTTCATCAACTACTATTGGGGTGATTTTGTACTGACCGAAGATGTGAGATGATGGTCTTCAATCATGTCTCGACTTCTGTACCACTGCGGATATCATTATGCTTTAGCCAAATAAAGTCCATTTGACTGAACTTGAAAGGGTCGGTAGCAAACTTCTCTATGCTCCTTTCAAATCAGGCCATTATGAAAAGACATCATGGTGCATGTCAAGTCACATCAAACCATTAAACTCCAAGGGCTTAAACCAGGAGCACATGTGAGCTCCTAACCAATTAGCCGCACACAGCCTACAGGTTCCATGACAGCCTTGGCCCAGCCTGATCGGTGCACTGCAACCTAAGTGAGTGGCTCCGAGCGATCTCTCCATCGGCCAATCCTCCCTCGGTTAATCATTGATCTTCCACGACTTGTGGTTTTCTTCTGGCTGGGGGCTCCCCCCCAGTTACAACTGACCTTTGGTTGGTCATCACTAATTGACCGACCAATTCTTGACTGCCGATCCCAGCATCGGCCTCTACTCCCAGTTTTGGCCCACAAGAAGCCTCTTTATAGGCCCATCACGTCATCCACTAAAAAATGGAAGTAATTATGAGTAAGATAAACCCCCCATACTCTTCACCTCTTGCTATCGACTTGTGCCATTAATAAGTGGGGCCCTTACGTGCCATGAGGTGACTATTCACCAAACTTAGGAAAGCCTAAAGGCCATACATGGATTTCAAGGATACTCAATTAGAGGGTAGAAAATCTCTGACAATCAATCCATGCTCTCCCATGACTCTAGCCTCCCTTATAAAAAGAAGTAAATAGGAGAACCCCAAGGTACGCAACATTTTTCTCTCTTAAATGCTCTCCTTTCTCGCCTATCGGTTAGATTTTTGACTTGAACGTCGGAGGGTCTCTATTGGAGCCATCTCTGATCGAAACTTTTCTTACAGATCTCGCCCCCGATGGTCCAGTGCTTTATCGACTCCAACCACTCTGACGCTCAAAAAAAATTCGCACCAATAGAAGCCATATTAGCTATTGCATCATCATTTATTGCTGACTGATTTAACTAATGTGACTAGGCTGATCTGATTTTTTTGACTTTCTAGTTGATCCATTTTTTAACCGATTTTGGATCAGTTCCTTATATTTTTAGATGTGCTTTTTTTGCATTTGGCCTCGATTTTTTGTAAATCTATCTCTATATTAGCTTTTTGCCTCTACTTCATTTATTTTTAGAGATTCATGATTGCACATGGATGAATTTTATGTCTTTATCTATTCTATTATTTTGGATGGATCCAACTATATTTCTTTTGTAAAAAAAAAATTCTAGTTTCTTAAAAGTCGACAAACTTTGGCAATTTGTTGTTGGAGACATCTTCAATCTATTTAAAAATCAAATGAGGATGAAAAAAAATTTTATAAGCAACTTGAGGACCCTAACAGTAAAAATCAGTAGATCATTACACAATTCAGGAATATATCAGTTCATTCTATTCATCTTCAATTTGCTTAATTTGAAATAGTTAAGGAGGTTTGAGATTTATTGGCTAAATGGTATTCCACCTCAAGCATTGCTCATCTATATCAACTATTATTTGACCTACATTGTATGATGTAAAACCTTAAAAAGTTTATTCATGAGTTTCTTTTTAAGATGGATGATATATGAGATAAGTTAACTCAATCCAAGCATCAGTGGGACCATGACAATGATGCTAAAAAATTTGCTTCCTATAGAGATCACATGTGCTTGATATAGTTTCTCATGGCTCTTTGAGATAATTTTGAACTAGTAAGACAACCACTTTTTCATTGTCGTATTTTGCCATCTCTTGACTCTATTAATAGTGATATTATATATGAAAAAATATGACTTGATTTACTCAACCCTCAATATATTGATCCTGTTCTTACTACACCTTAAGTCTCTATAGCTCAGATAGTTTATAAGTATTGCCATAAGCCTGGTCACTATATGATAAATTATCTAAATAGAAGATGTAGAAGATATAAAATTTGTTAGAAGACTGGCCCACACTATATTAATGACTATCCACAAAATCAAAATAAGCAATATAAATTTAGTTGATCCAGAGGTTCTTAATCAAAATCCGACAATCAATTGTAACCTATTTTTCATTCTATGATTGCTAAAATTTTCTATATTGATAACCCATTCTTCCACACCTTCTACCTCAATCAATAACCTATCTATCAATTGTCTTGAAGATCTTATCAGACAAGTTCTGTCTAAATATGATACTTTGAGTTTGAATACTCTTTCTGTTACTTTAGATAATTTTTGGGATTTTTATTCCGTATGTTGCACTCACGTGACTTCAAATTCTACTCTTTTTCAATTAAAAACACCTGATTCTCTTGCATTATCTATTTATGCTATGGATGGTTTTATTATGCATGCTAGTCATATAGGTCATATTTGTAGCTCTTTATTATCCCTAATTAACATTTATTTGATTCCTAAACTTACTTTAAATCTTGTTTCTATTGGTCAATTATGTGAACTTGGTCTTGATGTCTATTTCTTTGGTAATGGTTGTTATATATAGGTTCATTAGATGGATAGCTATTTGAGACCAGCAATAAGGTTAGATGCTTGTTTAAGCTCATGAATCTCTATATTCTATCTTAGGTCTCTTCTCAACTTTCTTCTCATCCATTTGCCTTAACCTCATCTAGTTAAACTTTTGAGTCTTTGGCACTCTCATTTAGGTTATGTGTCTTTAAGTAAATTATATACTTTAGTCTCTAGTGGTTTGTTAGGATCCATTAAGAATAAAAATTTTGATTGTTTATCTCATCCACTTGCTAAACAAACTACTTTATCTATTAATAATAGTGATTCTATTTCTTTTGTACTATTGGATTTAATTTATTCTAATGTTTGGAAACCTTCACCCTATGCACTTTGGAGGGTCAAATTATATATTTGTGATATTTATCGATAATTACTCTCATTTTACATGAATATATTTCATATAACATAGATCTGAGTTATCTAAAACTCAAATCTCCTATCATATTAAGGTATTTCATTCAACAATACCATAAAGCATAAGAAAATAAATTTAACTTTCTTTATCAACAATGCACCATTCCTCAACGTTCTTGTCCAGGAACATCTTGACAGAATAAGCATGCTAAATTTATATAGGCATATCTTGGAGATTGTTCATGCCTTGCTCATATCCCTTTTTCATCTTGAATAATTTTGGGGTGAACCAACTCTTACTATTTTTTACACAATTAATCATCTTCTCTCATTCATCCTTCACAACCAATCTTCATATGAATATCAATATAGTATCTCACTTGACAATAGTATTCTTAAACTATTTGGTTGTACATGTTTTATTCTTCTTTAGCCTAAAGAACATATAAAACTAAAATCTCATACACGGTTATGTTATTTCCTTAGGTATGGAATTAAATATAAATGGTATGGATATTGAGATCCTATTTCAAATCAGCTTTGTATCACTTGCTGTGTTCTTTTCTAGAACCATAAAATGTTCTCCACCATAACATAGTTTCATACTCCTTCATGTCATCCTTGATTTTTTAGTAATCCTTTTCTTGAATTGTTTTCAAAAGATTCTATTGATAGTTCTTCTAATGATCTCATTCAAGCCTCTCCTATAGTTTCTTCTGAGATGTCAGCTCTATCAAATGATCCTAACAACAATCCTTCCTCCTCTACCAAGTCTCTCTACCAACTTTTCTTCTCCATCACTCTGATATTCTATTAAAATAAAAGAACCATCTATTCATCTTTGTGATTATCATTATTTTTCCATCCTTAGTTTCTTACACGAGTCTCAATCGTATTGTGAGGCTAGTACTAATCCTATTTGGTGATAAGCAATGGTAGAAGAATTGCAGGCATTGAACAAAACTCATATATGGGTTTTGATTGATCTACCTTTTAGTAAGACTACTATAGGTTGTAAATGGGTTTCTTAAATCAAGACACTATCAAATGTATCTGTGAAGTGATATAAAGCCTATTTTGTAGCAAAAGGCTTTATACAAAAATATGATATTAATTATGAGAAGACTTTTGCACTACTTGCTCATTTAACTTTTGTTTGAGCTTGCTAGTAGTAGCAGCTGTATAAAAATGGAGATTTTATTAGATAAATATAAAAAAAAAATTTCTAAATGATAATTTTACTAAAAGGGTATATTTGTAGCCTCCTCCTATTTTTGATCATCTTTCATATAAAATCTATTGACTTCAGAGAGCTTCGTATGGTCTTAAGCAGGCTCCATAAGCATGTTTGCTAAGGTTAGTACTACTATTAGTCAGTTTGGCTTCGCTTCCGGTGCATATGATTATGCATTCTTTATTTGTTAAACAACTTAACAGACTATTTTTTTTTGTTACTGTATATTGATGATATGATTATCATGGATGATGATCTTGGTGGTATTTCTGATCTTAAACAACTTCTCACTCAATATTTTGAAATAAAAGATATTGGTCCTCTTAGTTATTTTTTCAATATCGAGGTCCCATTTAGCCTTGATGGATATTACCTTTTCAGGGTTAAATATGCTTTTAATTTAATTTTTAAAGCTATCTAACTAATAGTAAAATCACTCCTATTTTTCTTGAGTTTTAATGCTAAACTCACTATTCTTGATGGTACACCACTAAGTGATGATACTCTATATCGATAATTGATTGGAAGTTTAGTTTATCTGACTATCATCTGTCTCGATATTATATCTGCTATTTGTCTAAATTATCAGTTTTTATCAACACCGCTCACCAATGATCATACAATTTATATTAAGGGTACGTTATTTCATGGTCTCCATTTTTTAGCACTCATCTCTTGACTTATATCCCTACTTAGATGTTGATTGTACAGGTGATCCTATTGATAGATGCTCCACACTAGCTAGTATTTCTATTTGGGTTTCTCTTATATCTTAGTGAAGTAAGAAGTAAATAGTTAATGCTAAATTTAACATTGAGATCAAGTATTATGCCACTTTAGATACTACTCAAGAGCATATTTGCTTATATTGATTGTTACAAGATATAGGAGTTAAATATTCTAGTGCACCATTCTTCTCTATGACAATTAGAGTGCTATCCAAATTATTCACAATGATATTTTTCATGTGAGTACTAAATATATTGAAAATGATTATCATTTTGCGTGCCAATACATTGCTCATACAAGAAACTCCTTTCTATCATATTAGTTGATCAGCTTGTTGATATTTTAAGTAAAGCATATCTACCTAAACACTTTCATGATTTGGTTTTTAAACTCAAGTTGAGTTCCATTTTGCCATCTTGAGTTTGAGAGGGAATGTTGGGCATATTTGCCATTGATATTATACTAATCCAAATATGATTGATATTTCCTTTGATACACTTTCTTTCTTAGCTACATGGTTAGGCTATATTGATATACATATTATTGTAACAATAAAAAATACATAAAATAAACATTTCTTTTCTTTCCCTTATTTTGTCATTGAGAAACTATGGAATTATAAAAATCATTAGAGGGACCTAGTTACTAGTTAGTTTCTTAATTTTGTCCATATTGTGAAATAGCAATTTTTCAATTTTTAGGTGAACTTAAAAATGTTGTAGTACATATTTAAATTATTTAATAGATAAAATTATACTAATTATTAATGTTTAGCTAGTAATTATTTTGATTCTTTATGGAGAATCTATCTTTATTGTGACAATTTGGTATCAATCAACAATGTATAAGAGAAGAAGGCATTACTAACTAATATGCCTTGGAATTGACTATAACCTATATGGTAGATCGATCAAGCAAAGCCTACTATAAAGCCTTTGCCCTAACCAATAAGCTCCCACAGCATGGCTAGTCTATAGGCACGTGGAGGTGCTTAGATCTCCTCCTATCTGCCTATAATCCCAAGATGACAAACGGTTTCGAAAATCATGGGATGTGCGAGGGATTGGTGCATAGGAGAATCACTCAAGCGACATCCTCTGAACATGCAAACGATTATCTAAAACAATTAGTCCACATATTTCGAGATTCCACAATGATGATGGGTACCAATCTCCATCTATGTAAATTGCTCCAAATCAAAGCCTGTGACTTTAGTTTGAAACTCTAAGTCTTAGTTGCTCTTTAGTTTTTTCTACTCCACCATTTTCACAATACCTCCACTATTGTTTTGAGAGTTATCTGACTTAGGCATCGAAAGATCTTTTATTCGACACTCTGCAATACAAAAGCTCTTTTGTCTGTGGTTCTTTAGGACTAGACCTAACATTGGAGTAAAGGTTTGACCATGACCTCCTTCATTCTGCCAATACTCAGATACAATCAGTCCATCGATGATCATATCCGAGTCCTAACAATCACCATCTAGTAGCTAGGGAGGCACATCAAGATCTTGACCAACCCCTTAGTCTACACAGCACCTCATCAAGCTCTTTAATATACCAGCCAGCTCAACAGTCTAGTTAGACCAGCTCTCAGCGGCAATAATAACTTTCAGAAGTCAATGGGCTACATAATGCAAGCAAAACTCTGCATTCAAAATTGTTAATCAACTAAATGAAGTTTCTATTAAATTGGTCAGACAAAAAGAAACGTATACTATAAAAGAAACCTTGATTTGGTCATATGATTCATTTTTAGGAGCAAAAGAAGAGCTTGCCTCATGTCTCAACCAATAGAAGAGAGGCTAAAAATAAGCTAACTTTTATATCAGTTCAGTGTAGCTATCCCAGATCTATAATGCTATTGCTAAATATCATATTTTTTACTGTTTTTGGTTGCTGATTTACACTCAAAAAATAGTTTTGGTTGTTGATTGATATTTTAATGCATGACATCATGGGAAGCGTATAACGTGCTTGTATATTTAATACATGATGAAATCTATGTTAAATTGGTTAAGTGGTTAACCATATATTTAGGTTAATATGTTATAAAAGTATCTAATAGTTAAATAGGTTTACTATAGAACTTAGACCTAATATGACCTGTACATTAAACAAGTTAAGCATTTTTAGCTAGGTTAACTGCTTATTAAATATACCAATTTTGATCTGTTTGGTAAATAGGTCAATTTCAAGTTTAGGATTTTCTAATCTAACTGATATATGATCTGATCCGCATATGATCTGATCCGATTGTCATCCCTATATGCTTGGGTATTACTTTTTCCGTCGCTTGGGGGAGGAGGGGGTTGTTTACACAGTACAAGGATTCATTAGGCTAGATGTAAGTTAAACTATCAACTTTTTCGGCAACTAACTAGATTAATGAGAAACGGAGTAAGTTGGAGAGAAAAAAGAAGGCCAAACAACACCCTTTCGTAAGATTAAATAACTCTTCCATTATGTAGGTTAAAGAGTTAAAATAAAACATAAAGAATTTATATTGCTTATGGTTGTAGGATAAGTTAATTCGATGTAAATGATTCAATTTTCTCCTAACTTACTTTACTATGAAATAAACTACTCCATTACTTCAAGAGGGGCGGAAATAGTTTTTCTAATTGTTAAAATATTCACTTTGTCCTCGGAATAAAACAATTATTTTTCTAACACTTGATGAGTTAAAGGGCAATTAAATGAATTAAAGAGCCTTTACTGCATTTAGCCCTCCTTTAATCTCCGGTACATATTAGACAATGAATTTTTAGAATTACTCATTCATCTAGATACTTAAACGAGTACTTCATTAGAAAGATAAAATATCAGGATGACTCTATTTCTTGTTGTTCTCCAACATAATAACCACCAAGAGATTTGTTATTCCAAGTGCGATCCTCCGTGTTCGGATGCCTGGCGGCCCTTGGCATGCGCCCCGCACTTGCCGGTTTGCGGGTGATGCGGCGCGGGAGGATCCGGCCTGCGTCAATTCTACCATTTACATATCATGGCCTACACTTTGTATCCTCTGCCTCCGGTCTTCCAGCTAATAAATATCCAAAAGGCACGACGGCAAAATATTCTCCTCGAGCGCAAAAGGATATCGGTCTCCCTTTCAACCCCGATTGGTTTCAGCACCGCCATCCAGACCAAAAATATGTGACCACCACAAACGACCGGCTGCTGGACGGTCTAGGCAGGTACGCGGGCCCACATGGATGCGATGCGCCTACCTGATTGGCGGGCTCCCTGTCCCGCTTTTTTTGTAGTCGTTTTAGTTCTCGGATTTCAGAAATTAGTTTGTGCCCTAATCTCCACGCTCCCTTTCCATCCGTATTTCGGGGCCTTTTGATTCAAGGTTTTAGCTTATTTATACTCTTCGCAGCTTTGCTTCCCTTCTAGGGTTTTAGAGCTCCGGTCTGTTTTCGTCTCCTCATCCCAAAACCCTAACCCTAGGAGTCTTCTCCTCTGTTCTAGCCATGGATAGATACCAGAGAGTGGAGAAGCCGCGGCCGGAATCCGCCATTAACGAGAATGAGATCCGAATCACCACCCAAGGCCTCATCCGGAACTATGTGAGCTATGCCTCCAGCCTCCTTCAGGTATATCCCTCTTTCTCTAGCTGTCTCTTTGAGGTATATGGATAGAGCTCTGGAATCTATTTTAATCTCGTAGTTTTTTGGTTGTCGATCGGGGTTTTGATCGTATGGAAATCTCCTCTGTAATTCTGTCGGCATTTTTTTCCCGATCTTTCCCCGTGGGTTTCTTCCGGAGCCCATTTTTCTGTATCGTTTCCGATTGGGTTCTGAGATTCTGATTTTTGTTTTCCTTGGACTCCAGATGGCAACGATGTATCCATGTAGTCTGTGCCATTTCTTTTCTTTCTTTCTTCTGTTTTGGGATGGAGGATAAAATGTTTTTTTAGTGATATTCTACGTTCTTATGCTGGTTGTATTCTTGTGTGGTACGATGGTTTTCTAGGGTTACTCTATTCTCTTATGAGCTGCTGTACTTTGTTTTATTAGCACGCTTTGTCATTTTATGGACTTTGGCTGTTGTTTTTTCATTTGTTTTTGTTTCTGGTGGGCAGCGATGTTTGGATCATATTATGTATGTTGGTTCCCCCCTTTCTGCCCATTAACTTCTCCGGAGATATTTCACCATCATAATGTTCTTCGACTAATATTATATTGACGGTTATGTTAATTAAACACTCTGCAGCGTTAAATTTCTGGGTATTTGTTATTTAAGTTCTCTTTTGACCAATAGGTTTGTCTATTTCTTTTGATGTCCTGTCTTCTTAAAAGTATGTAACTGATTTGAGAAGGTATAATTTCACCTGCTTGAAGTTATGTGCAATCATATGAATGTTGGTATGTAGATAGCTTCTGCCTATGGGGTGCATCATATTAAAATTAGTTGTCCCAGTTGGCCATTTATGATGTTCATTAGAAAATGAGCATTGCTAGTGTGTCATTTCCATTTTTTTTTCGGTGGCAAATCAAGCTTTTTGAGATTTTTTTAAAGAAAAAGTTGTAAGTTATGCCAGTTATATGAGTATGTCATAAATTTATCCATCTCTTGCATCACAAAGTTCCTTAATCAAAGTAGAACTTTCTCTTTTTATTCATGATATATTGTTTTTTAGTGACGAATCTACTGTTTTCGTTTGTTACTGATGACACAAGGAGTGTTTGCTGCCTTTTGTTGCACCTTTTCCATTTACTGTTTTACGAACCTATTTTGAGCATGTATTCATTTGCTTGAAAAGTTTAGTTTCATACCGATTCTAGACTACACAAATATCTAAATCATGTATTATGATGCCATTTTATTTCTCTATGAATTATCAGGTTTTATGTTGACTGATAGGGAGTAGAAGCATCTTACTAGTGTGGCATTGCTAAGGATCTAGTCTTGTGATGATATAGAGATACTAAGAGCGTCTTGTTGGCATGGCAATGTTTAGGTTCTAATGCCATCATGATATTATGCTATACGACTTTGTTCTACTTGTAGTTTGTATCATTGTGCAATCTCCTAATTGCCATTCCATGTATTGAATTTCTTTGATCCTACCTTGTATAGTTGTATCCTGAAATTTTGAAATGGGTATATATTGCAAATGTGTAGTCCATCTGGATTTGCTGCACTAAACCCATAAAGGAGGACTTAAGTGGCATAAGATAGGTTGAGAGGGTCAATTGATGAACAAGGCTCATGCAATTCATAAGTTTTACAGAAATGTTATGTGGACATGTGACATGGGTATCAAATGTTCAAGTGTTTAGGGGTGTTTGATACAAGATCTTTCAAAAGATTGGGTATGGGGCACATGCCCATGTTATATATATGTGTACTTGTATATGTTTAAACATATGTATATAATTAATAATTTTTTGGATCACTTGCTTTTTAATATGATAGAATCCATAAATTTTTTGCTAGGCTTTATATTAAATTAGGTGTAAGTGCTAAAAGTTGATATGCAACTATAAATGACATCATGATCCAATGGTTTGGAGTGTCCAGGATGCATGCAGTATCTAGGTCCCCAAGTGTCTGAACACAGCACAAACTGAGGTTTTGAAGTGTCTAGGTAACACTTTTTGCAATCCAAGGTGAAGATTTTACCTATTGTGATGGATATTTTAAAAGATTATGCTGGTTGGGTGCAATTTTTAGTAGTGCTCAATGAAAACAAAATCTCATAGTATAGGTCCTTAATAGATAATATTAGTCTTATTTCTTTATGATTTTGTCTTTGGATTGTCTAGAATCTCTAGATGCATGGAAGATTAGATAGTCTTAGGCTGACATGTACTATGTTTAATGTTTGTTATGCTTATCTTCTTTAGGATTTATGTTATATGAGTAACTAAGGATGGTACATATCTCCCTATGCTTAACATTTGAACTTGCAAGCTGTTGTTATTAATTGATTAAAGAAACAGAGGAACCAAAAAAGTAGAATAAGTACTGTAAATTGGAATAAGTTTTCAAAGTAGAGAAATATACATTCTATTTGGAATGATCTACAAAGATTTTTTTCACCCCTAAATATAACTTTTCTAGATCTTAAGGTGGCATGTGATTCGGGGTTAAAGGAGAGGAAGGATAAATGGGGGGATAAAAGGCCCCTTTCAACCCATTTATTCCACTTTAAACCACCAAATTTTAGAAAACTAACTAATTATTTTGGGGGTAAATGGTTAACTTGTTATGGGCTGAAGTCTAATGTGTATGGCCTAGAAAGTATAGGTAAATAATACTGAACATTAATGTTTTATACAAGATTTTAAATCTCGTGGGAGAGGGCTATTTCATTTTTCCCATGGAATAGATGCGCCATTACTGACGCTTCCCCCCCCCCCCCCCATGCGAAAAAAAAAAGCCACCACACCCCTTGGACCCATCCTGATACTTTAGATAGGGGACTCCCAAGACATGCTTATCAGAAGGCTGGGACGATGGTGGGACAGTCTTGTCCTGACACATGGTATGGTACCCCATCTTGGTCTCTCACCGGACTTGAATCCTTGGTTTTATATGTCTATGACAGTTGGAGCAAGTTTCTCTCACTGCATGTCTATTTAAGCCTTAATTGTCATTTTCGACATACCCATTTGGGGTGGGGAAACCAAGATCGATCTTATATTCATTTTTCATGTATTTTTTTAAAACAATACAAGTCAATGAGTTTTTAATTGAATTTGTATCCATGCACTAAGTCAGCCGAGGATTGGAGGATTTGAGCAAGAAATTACTGTTCCGCAAATTTTAATGAAACTGCGAGAAACTAAAAAAGTGACATGTTGATCATGATTGTCCATGTTGAATCATGTGTTCCGATATTTAGCAAATCTGGTACCTTTAACATAAACCAAATCAAAACCTTCATTTATTTATTAAATGTAATTCAGTTTGTGAGTGCTTGAAGCATAGATGCGAGGTAATTTTTTGTTTTTTTAGTCATTAGAAGTGTTGTAGTCTGTAATTAACGTCGAGGGTGATATAAATCATCATTATGGTTCTTAGTTTTATGCATTTTAGATGCTGCTAATGATCCATTTCTTATGTGCCTTTCACTATTTGGGCTCAAATCTTATTTAAAGCATGAACCCAATATATCGAAAATGCATAATGCATTTTTAGAATTTAGATTACATCATTGATCATGATTTATGATGTCTAAAATGCCTGAAAACCCAAAATTTACTATTTTAGAAAATTGTGACGTGTATTAAATGTTTAGAAAATGTATAGTTTGATCTGTAAATTGTAATGATATCCATCCTGTCTTTTCCCTGCTATTTAGCTCCAACATTCTGGAGTATCATTCACTTATTTTGATCTAGGGCCACCTCAGATTTCACTCCAAGCTTCTCCATGCCTTTCCTCATAACCTTCATCCATGTTACCCTAGGTCTTCCCTTCTTTCTCCTTGAACCTTCAACACATTAAACAGATCTTATTGTACATGGGATAGAGCACCTCTCCTTTTTTTTCTTCTGGTAGTAAGGTACCTAGATTATGGTTAGAAATATCCAACCTTGGTAATCTTTAGTTTATGCTTGCTTTTGGATGCAGGGATTTTGAATTTTGCTGTGAGTTCTGAACTTACGCAGTTAATTGTGGATTTTTGTACATTGGTTCTATGATATCATTAATCTTGTAACCAAATTGTTTATAGGTTTGGAGCTCCAAAACATTTGACTTTTGAATTTTAATCCTTTTTTTTTTTGAAAAAAAAAAAAAAGATAATGACCAGCAATGTAACTTTTCCGGTTGGATGATCCATAATGTGTTTAGCTTGGTAAATTTTGGGTTTGAATTCTTCTTGAGGATTTGCTTGTGCACATAAACTATAGTACAAACTGTAATACCTATCAAGTCTTGGCCAACTGCATGAAGTTGGCTCTATAAACCATAATTTGTTGAGGTTTATTCCCATTAAGGGTTGCCTTTGTATTATTTACAAGGTTTATGGTCCTCATGTTCTTAGTTGATTGCTTAGGTCTTACCCTCTTTATAGACCCTTGGATGGGTTTGAGTAGCCCTCCTTGCGAAAGTCTTTTGAAATATTTGCTCCATATACACATACTATCTCAATTAGTTAGTTCTCGGTTGATGTAACTCCTATACCTCAAGATATATATTTATCTTCAACTTGTTTCGTTATTTTCTAGGCATTCATCTCAACATTTTCATTTCTGTCATCTTTGTTGGTATGCCATCTTATGTTTTCTCCAAGTTGATAAAATCATCTGCATTCTAGTTAACATTTCTTTATATCTTTCCACTAATTGCATAAGCATCAAGATGATCTCTATCATTGACCTTGCATGGAATTACAGAATTGATTAACATTTGTTGTTGCCATTTTCTGTAACTTTTGCTGTGGCTTGTTGCTGGTCAAGAAGCTTAATTAAACAATAGCCGCTGCAATTTTGTGCTTCACCGTTTTCCCCCCTTCTTGTATCTGGATTTCATTACAGTTTGGCTAGATAAAGGACAATGCTTGAAAAGTTGAGTATACTGGCTCCTTACTGGCCAGTACCTACTGTACGGGCCTTAGGTCAGTGAAGAAGCCAACGAGGCAGGGCCTGGTATGCTCATGGATATGCCAAACTGAGCCATGTACCACCCTTATCGGCTTGTTTTGAGCAGATTGGGCCTGAATCAGCTTTGAACTGCACCAAATTGAGCGGTATTGCCCAGGGCTACTTGGGATATCCAAAAAAATGTATAAGTACTACAATTATTTGATGCCTATAAGCATTCGTACACAATTGCTTAATTGTAAGACTAGTTTATTCTTTTACTAATTAGGAAAATAATAGGATGCTAAAAGCTTAAGTGTCAAAATTAACATAAAAATCATTCTCCTAGCTTACATGATTGTCTCAAAAGGACCTAGGTTGAAAAAATTTAGGAATTTATTGAAAGAAAATAAATTGGATTATAGATAATATAATATAGCAGTGCATGTTCTGATAATTATTAAGAAACTATATGGTCTACAAAACTTAATCGATATTTGCTTAAGATAACATATTTTTATAAGATTAGTGAACTCTTAGATATATAAACAAAATCCTTTTACCAAAATCAACGGCTCCTCAATATTGCTATTATACATATTCTGTACACAAACTGTAATGTGAAAATGAATTTCGTCCTTTATCATGTAGTTTGTATTTCTTTGATTATGTAGACACAAGATTTACATAATTTAGTGATATTGTATTGACTTGATAATCAAACTGATTGTAATAATTGTAAGTTAAGGGCTATTAGCAAAATTCGTGATAGAATGTAATTGTTATTGTTGTCAACTTCATAACCTATTTCAAAAACTTCAGATTACATCAAGTTGGATGACTAGGCACTCAAACAGATACACTTGCCTTATCAAAGAAATAAAGCATAAGAAAACTGCACAAAAAATGTGGACCAAAATTGATAGTACCAAGGGTATATGAGCCATGTCAGGACCATGAGGCTAACATGAAGACGTTGTGATTCATGACAAAAGAGGGAGCAATTAAGACATGAGGAGCCAATTATGTTTGAGCATTTATTCTGATATATTTTGGTTCTTTCTTGTACTAGCTATGATCTGTGTCCAGAGAAACAAATTTTGTTGAGAGTCTGTTACTAGATTCAATGATTCTTATACTTTTGAAGGTTATAATCAAGGTTCGCCCTGATGGTGTGCTGCCCCATATTGGGCACACCTTACTAGTATTAGTATTGGGACCGAATTGAGATTTGGTACATGGGTTTACTGAGTCTCAATATGCTGAATTAGCCCCATATTGGGCATACCGACATTGTACTAGCATGGTATTGGGATAGGGTCTAGTACCAAGATTGTGATCCTTGGTTATAATTAGTCAGTTTGAACTTCAAATCAATGAATTGGGGTGTCTGTTGGAGTGTTGAAGCCCTTCTTGACTCATCTGAAACACAAGAAATAGAAATGAAATTAATATTTGAAAGATATTATCTTTAGCTATTTCTAATATGTGAAATATGGGAAAAAGGAGTTGCTGCCTTCTTCCATAAAGAAGGTTGTAGAGAGAAATTATTAGACATGTTCTATGAAATCTGTATACATCACGACATTTGATTCTAGATTATTGTTTCATTTATAACACTTTTTTTTTTAAAAAAAAAGATAGCATTTGGCATCGCTTTTTGTTTTTAGTTTTCATTTTCTTGAAAAAAAAGGACCAATCCAAGTTTATTTTTCTGAAAATTGAAGACCCAAAACTTGTTCAGTAGTCAGGTTAATTTTACGGCAGCAGTGGTGGCTTGTATTGGTTGATGGCTGGTGGGTGGTGGTGGGTGGCTTTGGTTTTCAAAACTTTGAGAACCAGATTTTTTTTTTTTTCATTTCCACAATTTCTAGAAACCAAGAGTTTTCAAAAAATTGAAAATAGAAATTGGGTTACCAAACAACATTTTTGCATTGATTTCTGTGTCTGAAAAAAATTGAAAACTGGAAACAGGAAGTGATGCCTAACAGGGCAAAATAATGTAGAGTGGGCACAGAATGTTTTTTTTTTTCTTTTTTTTTTTTTTAATTTTACTTTTGCAGTTCCATTCCTGGTTGCTCCTAAGGTAGGTCATTGTACTTCCTACGTGAGGAGGTTTGAAGTATGCATTGGAGTTAATTGAAGGTTGACTAGTGACAATTTTATTCCTTTCTGGCAAACACCTGTTGCTTTGCAGAACTTACTAATGGTCAAGTTCTGTTAATCTTGTTTCATGCAATTTTGATCACATCATAATCATGAATCTGTGAAAACCTTGCTCATGAAAACTAAAAGTATCAGTCTTGTTCAAGGAGAGGTACTTTCTTTCATCTATCAAAAAAAATATAATGCAGAAAAATTCTGCCTCTTCATTTCTTCACCTACTAATAATTTCTTTTTTCTTTTTTTCACTGGATGAGATCTTGTAATTATTTTCCTTGGATGTCTCTGTATGTATTGATACATGTGTGCAGTCCTTGACAGTATTCAAAAACTAATTTTATGTTTTGTCTTGGCGATGTTGTTTTGATCAGGAGAAAAGGGTCAGAGAGATTGTCTTAAAGGCAATGGGACAGGCAATCAGCAAGACTGTGGCCGTAGCAGAGATTATAAAGGTTGATTTTCACTTCTCCATGTGATATTTTGTATGCTGTTATGCCTGAAAGCTGCTTCACCCATTTATTTTGAATGCAGAAAAGGATTCCTGGGTTACATCAAGATACAGCTATAAGTTCAGTCAGTATCACTGATGTATGGGAACCGATTGAGGAGGGCCTTGTACCGTAAAGTTTCTTATTCCTCAACTAGTTAAGTAGTTACAGATTTGAATAGACGTTAGTGATATATTTCATAGTATATACCTTCTTGCAGATTGGAGATGACGCGCCATGTTTCCATGATATCAATATCTCTGTCATTCAGAGAGCTCAACAAGAACTCCCCTGGGTAATTTATTTGATACTTTGTAGACTGTCTTAAACCATATGGCAGAAATATTCTTTCTGTGGAGCTGATATGTAATTGCCAATCTACTTAGTAGGTGTGACCCATGTAATTTTAATGCTGCTTTGGTTTTTGTCACCATTGTGTGGTAGGTATCAAGCTCCATTGCATGCAGAGCAGCCAAAGCAACAGCAAAAATTCCAGCAGCCACAGCAATACCAACAACAGCAGCAGTATCAACCCAGACAAGCACAAGGTCAACTTAATGAAGGTACAATCTGTTATTGGTAAAACTTTTGATGATTGAAACCACTGATAATTTTATATTTGTTAAAGATTCATATGGACGTGTGCGTGGTCGAGGTAGAGGAAGAGGAAGGGGTTGGGGTAGAGGAGGATATGGTGGATATGGCGGATACGGCAACAATCCAGGTGGATATGGAGGATACGGCAACAGCAATGGTGGATACAGTGGATATGGCAACAGCAATGGTGGATATGGTGGATATGGCAACAACAATGGTGGATACGGTGGATATGGCAACAGCAATGGTGGATATGGATATGGCAACAATCGAGGTAGTATAATAGTCCACTCATTTTTATTTACACAAAATTCTTAATCGACGTGTTTGGTTAGATGCTTCATCAGGTGGCTTCCTTGGCTGGCTTATAGGGTGCATCTTAGTTTAAGCTTATATAACTTCTAGCCATAAATTGAACAAATTGATTGGAAGCCAGAATAGAACCCAGAGTTCTCTCACAAGAAACATCATTAAACTGACATTCTTTGAGTCTAGATTTCACCTTTATTCTCTTTGATTTCTTTTTTGTTAATGCCCATTGAATCTTCTGTTCATGGTAGAAAATGGTGGATATAACTGGAACTGGGGTCGAGGTGGTGGGCGAGGTAGAGGTGGTTGGGGCTATCGTGGTAAGCCTTCGATGATCATCTTTGTGTCTTGCATTGCTATTTTACATGATTTTAAGGTATTACCCATGCACTTCGATAAATTCGGCTAATGAATTTGAGATAACTGCAAATCCTTAAAATTCCCTCTGCTTATAGATTTCTGTGACATTCAAAGTACTCCAGCAAATTCACATTTGGTGAGTTCAAAATCAGTGTTGATCTCATGTTGCCTCAGTCATAACTCGTGAATCTCTGACACCAAATTAATTCAGTCGTGTACCCTGGTATCTCAATTTTAGATGTATGATCTTGCAACTTTGTTATAAAGGACTTACCCTAATGAGTTGGATTTTTGTCTACCATTACAGAGCTCAGGCTGGGTTGAGCCATGTCAGGCTTTACCTAAATTTACACATGCTTAGGCTTATCTGATTTGAGCTTTGGGTCGGTAGTCGCGAATTTTGTCCCAAAATAGATTCGAGTTGGGTGACCAATGCCCTTGTTGTGTTCTTGAGCTTGACCATGCATAGATATGTACAACACAAGCAAATTTTATGGTATGGACGGGCGGGCATTTGAGTAGGTGTACTTACATGTCTCATGCATATACATGCCTACCTGTGGACATAGGGTGGGAAGAAGGTCTTTTCATCTAGTGCCACAACCAATTATTGGGCTTACAAAATGGAAATCTAAACCATTATATATGATTTGTAAGGCCTATGATGCCCTGTAAACAAAGAATCATATGCTTTGAAAACCTTCTGCCTATGCATCAAGTCAACCTAAAATCTAAACACCGTTATGCCATTAAGATTATAAATTTGGCATGACTTGATGCATAAGCAGTGTCCAAAATATTGAGTTTTTGACATTTTAGGCATTGTGGATTACATTTGATGGTTTGAATTTCACCTTTATAACCCGCAACCAACAGTACTGCACTTGGTGTTGAGTTCTCTCATTCCACGGTGTATTTACAATTAAGGGTTGAAATTCAAACATACCATGATATATACCATGCTACAATGCGGTGTGTATAATCCTGTACTGCCCCGTATTGGCAAACCATTAGTTGATATGGGGGTGTATTGTGGTACATACGATACCGAATATAATCTTCCTGTAATGTGAAATTTCATTTAAATCATATTAAATTACACACCTCATACATATTATGCATGTGTAATTTGTATCTTTGTGATTCTGTTAAGCCATGTATAGCATCTAAATCACATTAAATGACATCCCTAATGATTATCTAACTCA
Organism: Elaeis guineensis; assembly: GCF_000442705.2. Taxonomy (NCBI): domain Eukaryota; kingdom Viridiplantae; phylum Streptophyta; class Magnoliopsida; order Arecales; family Arecaceae; genus Elaeis; species Elaeis guineensis. Next base: position 27,893,185 of record NC_025995.2, on the reverse strand, counting down.
TGATTTTGCTGACACTTCCAAGTCATATTAGGAGTATAAGAAATGAGTTACTTGTGTGCCACAAAAAGATGGTCATCTAATTTAAGCTGGAGTGGGTTTTGAGTGTGTGGGTGACACACACCCCCATCTTGTAGGGTGCCAAATCCCAAGCTGCCAGATGGATTGGATCCAAGTTAAGTTAATGTTGGATCTTTTTCTGTTTGTGCTGCCGGGTTATCATAAACTTGTCTGACTCTGCACTTATCATGATTCCTTCATCTTCCATCTTGGCTTCCATGAGGATGAGTGTGGTGTCTTTAAAAAGGGAGGGAAAAGAAGAGGGAGAGGTTTTGGAGGTTTCTAATTCAGAGACAGAATTTGGGATGAATATGATGGCTTTTGATTTCATATTTTTGTCCTGTTTACTCATACAATAAGCTGTGGCTCAAAAGGGTTTGATGGACCCTTTTGTTTGGGAAAAGTATTTTCCTAGTCCGGGCTTTCTTGTGGTTTGCACTGACGACCGTCGCTCTCTTCTCTTCTCCCTGTCCTTGATGGCCAGATGAAGAAATCAAAGCTCCTGCTTGTTTGTGTTTCTTTTTTGATGCCTTTACTATTCCTATTCCATTATATTATATTTTCAGAAAAAAAGAGAGAATACAAATGACTGCAATGTTTTCCTAAGATTATGTAAAACCATCTGTGGTGGTTGATGAGTGCTCTTGAAATCATACATGATATGAGCAGATTTGAGCTGCAGGTCTATGAGAGGGTGGATGATTTCATTCTGTTCTTTTATACCTCTGGGCGAGCAAGGAGCCACAAAATCTATGGCGGACCTTGGAAATTAGATAGAATGGATGAAATACAAGAGAGGGCAGCGAAGAGGGAGAAAGGCAGAAACATCATGATGATGTAAGGCACGAGTAGTTTAGGTTCTTCCCTGATGATATATTTGGAGCAGTTTAGATTTTACCCTATGAAACCAGTTGGGTTGAAGAGAGAGGTACCCATGTTATTGTTGAGTGGGGTGGGTTCTAGCTGTTCAACCAGCTGATGGTACAGGATGGGTGCCTTATGCTGCACCAGCAAGACACCTCAACTGGCTCAAGCTAAGCCATCTATCTATTTTTGGGACGGCGAAGACACCCAAGAATAATATTGTGCTGAAACAGAAAATAAAATCCTCTGGGGCAGTGGCGGAGCGTAAGAGGGACCAGAGGAGCCACTGCCCTTCCAAAAATTTTTAAAATATTTATTATCTATATATCTATATATATGGTGGTCTCTCTAATATTTTAATCTTACATATATTACGAATTTATCAATTTAAAAAAAGGTCATGTAATTAATTTATATATTAATTTTTATTAAAAATAATAAATTTTTTAAAGAAAAAACAGTTGTTTATTTATTTTTTAATCTTTTATTTATTCTTCAATCTTTAATGTGGAAGAGATTATTGAGATTTTTACGCAATCAAAATCATTTTGCAGATGAAATAAGGTAATATTTTTATTTATTTTTGTTTATACATAAAATTAAATATTTATTGATATTTTTATAATATTTTGGTTATATATCTTTATTTTATTATTTATTATAAAGTATTTTAAAATATTTTATTTAAAAATTATTAATAAATTATTATTTTGTCCTCCCAACATTTGATGTCAAACTCCGCCACTGCTCTGGGGATGAAACCAGCTACTCCACTTGGATATCTTTCTTAAGCTTTTAGAGGCCAGCTTGTTTTATTTTCGGTGTGCTACTAGCTTTTTATGCATTACATGCGCATGCATGAGGGGAGGCATATTGACTTTCCACACTGTTTCTTTGTATTGAATCCTTGGTTTTTCAGTAAATTTGATCCATAAAAGAATCTGCTATCAATGATATATACATCCTTTTGCTTTTGGCATGACAGGAGCGGGAGGCAGAGGTGGAGGTCCAGGAGGAAGAGTTTATGGCCGTGGACGGGGAAGGATGGGTGGCCGTGGGAGGGGGAATCAGGTGTGATATAGCGGTTATGGCTCGTAATGTTCTTGTGCATGCTTGTTTTTAGGGGAAAAGGATAAATAGTTATCAAGGAACTTGTTTGGGGCTATCAAATATGAGGTGGATATTTGTCACCGGGTGTCATGGTAATCCAAGTGGTTCTGCGTCTACTCTATTACATGTCAAAGTTTGCAGGCCAGGTTTCTTTGTTTGTTTCCTATGGTTGCCGAAGTTCTTATAGCATGCTGTAATTCACTCGCCAATTTCCCTCCCTGGTGTATTTAAAAGTTACATTTTTCATAGTGCATATCCCTTGAAACTTTGGTTCTACCTAGGCTTCCTTTTTCAGTTCAATTTGATTCGTTATTTTGAGCATTCAGCTTCTTAGTTTTCTTTTCCTTCCCCGTTCTTCCAATTTCCTTGAATGGCCTGTAAGAAACTGAAGGGAGTGGTGTTACCACGAGCTTTTCGATTGTTGGGTTGGCAAGGCCAAAATGACATGCTGTGAGGAGAAATTCTTTGTGCACCGTGGGTGGTGCGTGTCGGGCTGCACCGTCAGCAGTGATTGGCTCGGGTGTGGGGTTGGAGAGCAGTGTGAAATTTTTTTTTTTTTTTTTGTTCGGTCTCATGTCCGGGCCAATCATCGGACACCATCCATGGTGCACAGAGTTTCTCATGCTGCGAGTATAACTGGATGTCTGTAGGCTTCAGAGTCTGATATAGCAGGCCTTGGCTGAGTATTTGCTCTCCTGCATGTAATGAGTCCTGTGATGCACACGCACTATTACTGGGCCTGGTATGGGCTGCGTTTTAGGTTGGGCATTGATTTGCGCTCGAGGAAGTTAAGATTGGTCGTGGTTTAAATATTAAGTCTGAGTTTCAGGTTGGGTTTGAATCGATGCTGGAGTTGGTTTGTTTGGCTTTAATCTAAAGTGTAGGGCTGTTCGGGTCCGGGTTGTATCTTTCTCACGAGAGAAATAATTGCTTTTTCACGATATCAATCATTGGATCATGTCTTACACAGCTCTCAAAGCGCTGCAAGCATCTTCATTCCTCTGTCTGCATGGATGCATGATCCAAAGGGTGGATTCATTTTAAGGAAGCTGCATCCTTTTGCATGGAAGATGCGATCCTCCTCCAGGTTGTTCTCTATCTCCACAGCCACCGTCTTGACCTCTGCTTCTTCCTTTCTACCCAACGCCGCTTGGCCTGCTCCTTTGGAGGCGACATCCTTGTGGTTTTCTCCACTTTGTTTTCCTGTCTCTTTCCATTTCTTCATTGCCGCCTTCTTCCATGCCCTAACCTCCTAGAGCTTTAGCCTTGTTATTGATGATGGCTTTGTTACATATACTTTCTCCAGGTAAATAAAATGCCCTACGTCGGGTTTGGGCTCCTGTCCACAGGCTTGTTTTGGGTTTTGCCATCTACGTTTTAGGCTGCACTTGGGGCCGAGCGTGGGGCTAATTTTGGAAAAAGCGGGTCCGGCTCAAAATCTGAAATTTGTCTGTACCGAAAACCTGGGTTGCATGGAAACCCAACCTGATAACCCGACATGCACAAAACATGCAGACTCAAGCTTAGTTTTCTTCTGTGTTTGGTCTTTTATGAATTACTTTCTCTTTTTTTTTGAAAAAATTTCTTTCAATCTGTTGTACTCTATTCCAACAGGTCATGGAATTTCACATGCTTGTACAATGGCAAATGATTTAAATGGAGAAATTGAATCATTTTCCTCCAAACTTCTTTCATATGGCATCGGAGTAGGATGTATAAAATGATCTATCCTTCTTTCCTGCTCCTTTTGCTCGCTATGCAATGTTTCTTTTCAAATGGCTTATTTGAAAGATTCTATCTTGACGAACAACTGAACTCATGCACATTAATGCTATAAGTTATTAAAAATTAAATTACTAATTTTTATATTTTTATATATTATATTTTATTTAAAATTTTTACTGAATTTCGCAAAGAAAATCCACTCCAAGCTTGATTTCAAAAAAAAAAAAAAGGATGGGATTTTTTTTTTTTTTGCATTTTTTGCAGAATAATCCTGCATATAAGAATGGGGCAATGTTTAAACATATTTCATCATTTAAGTTTGAATGAAATAGATCTAAACCACTACCTTCATGTCCTTCATCATGAACTAAACGAACACACTGTGAACCGAGTGACGTATGCCATCACATGCATCAACTCCCGCATGCTCCTTACCATGTGGTCAAGCCATTGGATCTTGTAATCTGGTGAAGTTGTCCACAATTCCTCCTCTTTTTTATTTTTTTAATAAGATGGACAATCCATACAATTCTTGTGTGAACATATCCAATAACATCAGAAATAAAATATTCTTTAAAGATCTGGGGATCTTGCTCATATCAACCTATAAAGACAATCCCAAGTGGTTTGCAACAAAAGTAGCCATCTAATCGGCTGCCGAGTTCATCTTCCAACAAATGTGCTTGATAAACAAGTCCGCACAACCAGAGAATGAAGTCGCAATGTGCCGCAGAAGGGGGTGGACAGCCTCATTCCACATACACCCTTGAATCCAAAAAATCACTATGGCCAAGGCACCCTCAATGATCATGTGGTCGTCATGGAGGGTCTGACAGGCATGTGATCCTTGCCCACGCTACATGGAGCTCCATAGCGGGGACCAAGTGCTTGTAGAGGTGGGTGCCCCTCGCCGCAACAAGTCTGGATGCCGAATTTTGAATCACGTAACCGGCGCCTCCACTCCTACCCCGACGCTGCCATCAAACTTGACTTTGAGATACGATGGAGGAGGGGGCTCACAAGTGATGAACACTCGTTGGGATGCTACATGAGTAAGATGGGGGCCCTAGGTCTCAAAGTCAAATCAATCACCTCAATTGTCAAGGACAGAGTTCTCTCCAGAATAAATCTCATCGGACACCTCTTGATCTGAAACACCAGGTTGTTACTGGATAGTCAGATCTGTAGATAATATAAACTGCTCTGATGCCAACTATACTCATTGAAGTAGCCTCGGAACACCATCTCACATGTCTAGAAAACCTTAGATCGAAGCCTCGACTTGTGAGGCAAGGTGATGCATACTCGCTAGGTGCTATACTTGAGAAGCACTCGGGCATAGAAAGAGTGTGTGTGCAACTTTTCCTCCATGCTATAGACCGGACAAACAGACTGTAGATCCATCTCTCTCCCTCTCAAAATGGATCTGATCGGGAGTCGCCCCCAAGTGACTTTTCAAATCAAAGACTCACCCTTAGATGTACTTCAATCCTCCATATCCATCCAATATCCAATCTCCTAATGGTCTCCTTCCAATATAGGTGGTAGAGATTGGCTGTCACCACCCTCGGAATGTAAGAAGATCTCCAAACTCTGACATCTTGCATAATATGAATAGAGATCGGTAGAGAAAGCACGCACTCTACCAAATGGTCACCAAAAGTTTGGACAACCACCTCCACCTCCCAGCCTCTGCCTCTTTGAGTGAGCAGGTCATAGACCCTCATCGCGTTCCCAACCTCTATATTGATAAATATTGATCATCGACTCAACGACAGGTCAGCGATCTAAGAGTCGAACAAAACACTCATGGACTGGCCATCCCCCATAAGCTATGTCATTTGGATAATGACCTCAGGGCCCACACGCAAATCTCTTTCCACGAGTAGGAACTACTCCTAGATACATGGATCTCCCCCATGGCAGGCCAAGGACTATACCCAGCCCTCATCACTCTACTCCACCAACTATCGGGATCACGAAGAAATCGGGCCGCATGCCCAACAATCAGGGCCTCTCGCTTAGCAGTCAGGGACTAGATCCCCTGATGGGAACAATCTCAGCACTCCGATGTGAATATGAATAAGAGTTCTCTAAAAAGATAAATATAAATGAGATCAGCAGGAAGTCAAAGTAAGGCAGGCAAACAATATAGTCCTGACCAGGCCTAGGCAGTGAGCTATAACTGATGTCAGGGCCTACAGTAAAGAGGGAAGTAGTGATTGTAAGCTAAAGTGTCCGACTTGTATAGACCACCTTTTGTCAATGGCTGGCACAAAAAATCCCAAACTAATAGATGCACACCATCGGCCCCAAGCCTCGATCTCCAAATAAATCTTCGAAAGTATTGCTGGAGCTTTGTCACCATGATCCTAAGCAGAATAGTATTCCAAAGGAGATAGACTGGAATGGAACTAAGAATAGACCTCACCAGGGTGACTCTTCCCATCATTGAAAGAGCTCTAGCCTGCCAACCTTCAAGCCGATCCTGAATCGACTACTCCACCTCTACAAACTTGACCTTCTTGAGTCTGCAGCCTGACATTGAGACCCCTAAGTAATGCAGGGTCCCCCTATGCTCCAAGACCTCAAGAATGCCCTTGATCAGGTGCTGTAGCTGAGTTGGCATCTTTGGGCTAAAATATACTATGGACTTAAGGAGATTCACCCTTTGGCCTGAAGCTGAATATACTCTTCTAGCACCTTCCTGAAGCTAGCAGCATTCTGGACAGAAGTCCGATCTATTAGCAAACAGTCATCTGAAAAGAGTAAATGCAAGATCGGCTAGGCCTCTGAGCCGGTAGGTAAGGATCCATGTCTGACCCTTGAGACATAGCAAGCAGAGCTCACAAGAGATCGTTAGCACATAAAATAAAGAGGTACAGAGATAAGGGATGACTTTGCCATAGTCTGGCTGTGGAATATAAGAAGTCCGATAGTGTCCCATTGATAAGAATGGCAAAGCTCGGGCTGCAAATGCACACCATGATCCATTGGATCTAGTGGGTGTGGAAGCTAATATCTACCAAGGCCCACTCTAGGAAGCAACAACTCATGCAATCGTAGGCCCACTCCATGTCCAGCTTAATAGCTATAAGCAACTTACGAATTGAGGCACGACAAAGGTCATGCATAAACTCTTGAGCAATGAGGACATTATCAGAGATGCTGTGGCCGCCAACAAATCTCCATTACTCAGGATAGATAAGTCGACGAAGGATTGGCTTCATCCCGCCCACCATCAGCTTGGCACACACCTTATACAGGGTCATGCATAAGCTGATAGATTTGAAGTGACTCAGCTCATACGCATCCTGTCTCTTAGGCACAAGAGCAGTGAAAGTCTGCTTCCAAGCAGCAAACATTTGGGTAGTAGTAAAGAACTCCTACATTGTAGCCACCACCTCCATCTGAATGATGGGCCAAAAATATCTGAAAAAGAGCGATGGAAAGCCATCATGCCCTGGGGCCTTATCCTCCACCATAGATCAGACCATCCGTCGCACCTCATCAGAAGATACAACTCAGTTATCTCTCTGTTCTCCTACTCCATGACCACCTCACTGGGAGGGGGTGGCTGAAAGACTCCACCCCCTCCCAATGTCATTATCCATCTTGATCTGAAAAAGTGCATAATCTCCTACTTGATAGCCTCCTCAGCTAGCCAATGCCCATCAGTGTTTTTGATCACACGGATCTGATTCCTATGTCTTCGAATAACTATGGTCTGGTGGATAAATCTAATATTTAGTCTCATTCTTTGATCCACTGAACTCTGAATTTCTGCCTCCATAGAATCTTCTGCTGCCTTAGAAGAGAGCGGTGCTCCAACAGACATCCTCATGGTCCTCACACTCTGAAGCTTTGTAAGTGCTACCTCGAGCCTTCTGAAGATATCCCCCACCTAACCCTATTCCACTATCGTAATCATCGCCTGGTCAGCTCGAGTCTCAGGATCACTCAGTACTTGGCATCACCCCTCATCGGTAGTCTCCAGACCTCCCTCACAATGTCCCAAGATCAGAGGTAGGATATCCAGAACTTCTCAAATCAGAATGTTAAAAGAGAATGGTCTCCAAATCTATCCTAGGCAGGTGGTAGACTAAGTGACGGAAAAATCTCTGGATCCAGCTGGCTATCATGAGAACTCTATCAATTCTCTTCCAAACTTTGGCACCCTTTGACAGTTATTGCACCAGATGAATCTTGAGCCGACAAAGCTAAGATCGATAAGACTAGTGGAGAGAATGAAATCTTTGAATTTTCTGGACTCAATATCATCCATAAATGACCTCCCTCCTCTTTTCTCATGGGGACCCATGATGAGTTGAAATCGCCGACAACCACAGTGGGAATGCTCTGATCAATCAGACACAACACCTCCTGCCATACAATCCTCCTTTCTTTGCTGTGCTAGCATACACACTAGACAAAAGCCAAACTAGATCATTCATTTCAGAAATGACAATGGACACTTGTTGGGTACAACTATGGAAAACATCTACCATAGCTATATTAGTTCTCCAAATAATAATAATCCCCCATGCTAGCCCTTGGGATTCTATAGTAATAAAACCAAAAGAGGCAAGAATCAATGTTTGGTTGATGATGAGTCTCGGAGACTCCATAATCACCACATCATCGGAATCCAGATCAGATCGATTGACAAAATCAAGACTTGGCTAAGCTTGCTCTCCTACTACAAAAAGAGCATTTTTTAGCTAGCCCTCAACAACATTGTAGCCCACTTTCAGGGTGCATTTGGTTTGGGGAAGTGGGGGTTTGGAATCAGAATCGGAATGGGTGACTCCCATTCCAACCGTTTGGTTGAGAGGAGTCCCATTTTGATTCTGATTCTGGGGTGGAATGGGAATGGCTCAATCTATATATAACTCAATCTCTACTCTCTTCTATGGATTCAATTTTTCATTCTAATTTCAATTTCGATCACGAGCCAAATACTTCGGAGGATTTGGTCATTTCGATTATGATTCTAAGCCATTTGATTCTCATTCCTATTATGATTTCAGTTGCGAACCAAACATCCCCTCAAACTATCCTCCACCAATACTCCATTCCCCATCGCATCCTTGATCCCCACCTCCCAGTTGCACGAGGGAAGCCCTAAAGGATTAGAGGGGGGAGTGGTTGACTGGCTATCCTCCCCCATGTGGGGTTCATCAGAGGATCCCTCCTGGCCAACAGTGGTCGCCGCACACTTGGGGGAAGATGGATGGAATTGGAGAGGCTCTTCTCTAGCCAATCGCTCGAAGGGTCCCCAAGGAGTTGGAAGCCGGTGAAGAGAGGGGCAGGATAGTGAGGTCCCAGTGGTTATGGAGAGGTTCTCCTCTGGATGGGATGGTGGAAGACAAGATCTGATGACCTAAGAGCCCGGGCCTAGCATCCTATGGCTAGGATCTCCTTCACTAGGCTTAGGGCTCACATGGCCCAGTGACTGCTCCCTACCTGGGCCTACTAAACTAGGCCCAGACGATAATGGTCCAGGAGAGTAGATTGGGCTCAAAGGTTGAGATTGCCTACTTGAACAAAAGCCCACCCGCCTTGGCCATGTACATGTCCTATAGGCTTGGGCCCACTTCCATAGCATCTTGGATCAGGCCCACCTCACTCAAAGTCTGAAATCTAGAACCCAGCTCCGTCGAGTTGACTCAGCTAGGTTTGAGCTCGCTCCCCTTATTCTCCAGTGAGTGCCGACAAGCAAATTTCATCGATTTCTGCCATCCATCGGAGTCTGGTGGTGAGCCCGATGAACTCTTCCTAGCACCCAATGAACTCGAACGGGAGGGGTTAGGGCTCGAAGAGTTTGGATTGGACCCCATTTCTTTTTGGGGCTTGGTCGGACCCCGAGTTGGGTTGGGTAGCTGAATTCAAGATGTCGCCACCCACAGGCCAAGATGCAATTACTCATCGACACAACCAGCTCACTATCCATCCACTCTCCCTTACCAACAATTGCGGTAGAGAAGAAATTTTCTTGTTGAAGGGAATGCCTACCAAGTGACAGACCTTCATGAGGGGACTGACACTCATCATCCATGTGCCCAAGCCGGCTGCATTGGTAGCAGACGGTCAAAATATTTTTGTACACAAAAGGTTGCCAAAAGATGCCATTGTCTCCTCAAATTGACACCCCCAGCATCAAAGGTTTAGATGAGTCCAGTTCCACATGAACCCTAGCAAAACCTATTTTCTGGCACCGATCTATGAATTCATCCTGGGCCATTGGTTGGCTAGCCTCTGAAGCAATATCTAGCAACACATTTGACTCCCAAAACTCTATTGGTAGCCCCAGAAGTTGCACCCAAACCATAGCTTGCTTCACCACATTGGTATCAGAGACGAAGCCAACAATCCAAGGCTCCACTGTGAGAAGTTGGCCAGCTATCATATGACTCAGATGAGTATTGCATTACAATCTTCTTCTGACCAGAATCGGATGAAGTGATGATCCTCAGCCAAGCCAAAGGGTTCTGGGTCATACGATAGTTTATGCCTCTCTTTGAACTCTTTGGCGATCCAGTCGGTCGGAACTCACCGACTGAGGCTATGAACCAGCATGGAGATCTTAACCCACTACCTCCTTGATTTATTCATGATTGCCTTTGAAAATTCAAGAACTTTCATGAAATATCATTGCAGCTCTTCCACCTCCATCGGCAATATTTTGTGCGCTATCCAACGAGCCTGCCTCGATGGTCCCTGAGCCACTCGAGCCTCGGACCTCTCCCCCACAGTCGCCTCCAGCAATGACCAGCTATTGCCACTCGGATCCTTTCCTTTCTCCACCATCAAAGAAGCCGCATCTACCTAGGAACCGTTCGATGGAAGGCCAAAGAGAAAGCATGAATATAGATGCACCACACAATTCCTTCAATCTTTAAATCTTGAGGAAAGATGGGATCTTGAAAGGATTCTTAGAGATTTCTTGTGAAAGCCCAAAACCTCCACGGATCCTAAATTATGAAAAAGAAGAAAGAAAATTGAAGAAGACTCCTGCAAGGAGTCTTCTTGCCCAATTGACTCCTAATTAGAGTCAAAATCCACCTCCGACTCTATTTAAAGGGAAGAAGATTTTTCTTTCTTTCGATCAAAGATCAATGACTCAAGCTGGCAAAATTGCCAAACTTTGCCTTCCGAAAGCTTTCATCGTGTCTGCAGGAATCACAGCCAACCATCATCAAAAATAAGGTAAAGATCATTTGAATCCTTTGCTAATCATTTTCCTCATCCTTTTAAGCCCTTAAAAGCTTGGATTCTGGCTGACTATTGTTAGATTTTTATTGGAAAAGTTCGAACTAGAAAATCTCCTATTTTTCTCATATTTTTGTTCTTCTCTTTTGGATCTTTCTTGCATCCATGTTGAAAATTATGTCCCAAAATCAACCATCAGTCTGTTGACAGTTGTGTTCATTTGTACTTATATATGAATTATTCAATAATAAAAGTTATTTGATATTTTTCATCACAAATGTTTACATCTTTAATATGAACTCTTGTATTATGATAAACCTTAAGACTAATTTAAATAGAAGATTTAGTCCTTAAACTTGTTCGTGACCAAATGATATGTTATTATTAAGATGATAATGATGTTAAGTGTAGGTCGTTATGTGCCATATGGGTTAGTTATCCTCTTAGTCAAGGAGTGTGGAGATACCGGTATAGCATGCAAGTAGAATGTAGGAGTATATTTGCACCGATGTGACCAACTATGGAGCACTCTGGTGTCAAGAGTAGCTCACAAGGGTATGGATATAAGTATCCTCTGACTTGAGATCACCACGGTGACTTGCAAGCAACTTACTGTATTTGATGTCAGACTACTTGAATTTTTAATTCAGTGATGGAAGATTTTTAGATGCAGTCAAGTACTTATCAAGTCGGTGCGTGAATCAAGATGGGATTGACCCCTCTGATAAGTAGGAGTTAATGCATCAGTGTATTTTAATTTAGTAAAATCTTGGCCAAGATAATCTATATGATGGATTTGAAAAATTGAAATATAATGTGGTTGACTATTCTAGGGTTGATAATTAAATCTGAAGTCACCTTAAGTATTAGGATCAAAGAAATTAATTATATAGTAACCATACGCTAGTAGGTTCTTGAATGTTGCTTTGCAATCATTCAGTTTATCTGGATGTCGGATCTCATTGCTAAATGATTACATCGATTAGTTTAGAAAGTTATTTTTTAGTACTGGCTTAGGTTTGAACATATGGGGTCACACTCAAAAGAAGTTACTATTTGATCATGTAGCTGATTGATGATTGAGAATCATTCTAGGTTGTAATCATCAATTCGATTGATGGTTAGCTTTATGCAAAAATTATAGTAAATTAATTCACTATAGATTAGTAAATTATAAGAGGATTGATGAGTAATTAGATTGCTAATTAGCTTAATTAAATGGAGCAAAGTGATTTGGTTAAAAATTAATTGAATTGGATTCAATTTGGTTTAACCTGTTTGGTTATGAGATGACCTAATTATCAAGAATGAATAGTTTCTGATTTGATTAGGATATGGGCATAATTAAATTCTAATTTGATTAGGATTTAATTATGTTTGGGACCTAATTGAATTGGGTTCAGGTTGATCTAATTGGTTTAACCTAATTTGATTAGGTTGGAGACTTATTGGATAAAACCTTAGAGTCCAAAATAGCTTGGACTCCTACCCTAGCCGACCACCCTTGTGCACACGCCCTTCCCAACACCAATTTCAGATTGGCATGATAGAACTCCATGCCCACACTCCCTTATCACTCACTCTTGATAGGGATCAAGAGTTTGGATCAATTGGTTGATCCAATCGAATTCAAATTTGATTTGAATTCAAGTGTAGATGATAAATCTGTTCTCATCCAGACACCTCCACACCACATCTATATAAACTCCTAATTTTTGTGGGATAAAAATAAGATTATTAAGATCATTGAGAGATCTTTGATGCTAAGATTTTGGGTGTGAGGTCTAGGGGTGGGCGGCCTATCATAGGCATGTGAGCATAGAGGAGATCTTCCTCCTCTTGGTGAGCGTCCTAGATCCAATTTGGATTTTTGGGGTAAGAGAAAATCAAAGAGAAGAGAGTTCTACTTTCTCTATACCAGCACCAGATCCTCCATCAATTTCTTCTTCAAATCTGGAGGAGTCCAAGAGATGATCAAAAGAGGAAGAGAGATCAGCCATCTACAAGCTTCTATAAGAGCTAGCACTCCCACAAGAAGCTGATCTACATGGTGCCTCGAGTGGATCACCTGTAGAGGTCAGACACCCTGTGCGGCTATGAGCAACTAGCAAAACTATGATTTTCAGACACAAAGATTTGCTATCCATGCTAAGGTATCAAGTTCTGAACTCGTACTTGATATACATGGGATGTGTAGTGTAGATATGATCTACATATGCTTATTTTGATGTAATCATGCATGCTGATTTTATTTTTTAGATCATATTCTTGCATCATAACATGTTATAAATTCTAAGATAGGTGTTAAGATTAAATCTTAAGTATGTAGTATAGATTAAATTATTTAGTTTGATTTTTTACTGCATAAAAAATTTTAAAACACATACTATATGCCTATCGATTTTTCAATAGTGGTATCAGAGCCTAGATTTCATTATAACATGTTTATGTATGCATGTAGCATTAAAATTTGATTTTGATTACAACATGATTTGATTATGATAAGATCTAGCATGATTTAGATTAGATCTAAATTTTTCATATGTGATATGATTAGATTAGATGCCTAGTAGCCAAGTAATTGGATTGAATATTCATAGCTGTCCGATCATAGGAGAAAGTAGGATTTTATGACCTCTCCTTCCATTCAATGGGGATCTCTTATGGCATGTAAGGGTACTGTTTGTTTATGAAAATGAAATGCAAAAGGTCCAAAACTTATTTTTTTATAAAACCCTAGATTTTGAAATCTTAAGATTTGTTATATGTAATACAATTTGAAAGAAAAATAAAAACCATCTAATCTAAAGGATTAAAATTATTTTAATTATAAAAATAAAATTTAAAATCATAAAATATTTAGATATGATCTAAAATTTATTTTTGATTGATTTCATTTTGGATTAAGAAAATTTTTTTAGATCTAAAACTCTAAAATTTGACTAGTTTGCGAACTGAACCGATCCAGTTTTGAACTTAGTCGACCCAGTCCCATGGTGTAGTTAGCTCAGTTTTGACTGAGCCAAGCCAGTTGCCCTAGCCTAAATAGTAATGGTTACTGTTCACTTACAGTTAGTTGACTAAGTAGTAGACTTGATCGACCCACTATACTTAGTCGGCTTAGTCCAAATTTGAGCCGATCCAATTTTCAGATTTGAAAATTTTTGCAAAAATCAAGTAAAATATTTATAAAATTAAAATTATTTTGAACAAAAACCCTAACTCATGTTAAATTCAGACTTAATTGAGAATTAAGTTTGAAACTAATTGGATCTAGAATTATAAATTAAAGATCTAATGACACTTTGATAAAACAAGGGGGTGACATGGGTTAGCTAGAACAGATTTTCTTAATTGGGTTAAACCTAAAGTTAGAATTAAATGAAACATGAACCAATTAGAGAATTTGATTAAATTTAAGCAAAAATTGAATTAGATTAAATTAAATTTTTTTAGAACCATTACAATAGTTGTAGTTGGTTAATATCCATATCTTTGATTAGATCAAGATGGACTTGATCGTGGCTCAGTGGTCGAGTCCGAGTCTTTAGGCAAACCAAATTGAATCTGATGAACCAATTGATATCTAAGATAAATTTGATAGTCTTAATCGATGGTCATTAATTGAAAACTTGCATAGATTGAGTCTATGGTGAGTTAATTGCATATCCCTCCCATCGATCTCACTTATCTGGCTATTGTGGTCAATCAGCTTTTGATTTGATTGCTCACTGACTCATGCTAAGCCCATGCTATATAGATTGATTAGTATGACTGATTTAGATGTCAGGACTGGCTTGAATCTAGTCTTCTTTGATCTGACTTGGTGAAGTTAGTGGGAGGATTATGATTAACTAGTCAAGTTCAATCTCTTCTTTTTTATATGTCAACTAAATTTTTAAATTATTAGGTCTATAAAATGAGATAGTTATGGGGATGACTAGATCATAGCCTCCCATTAAGTTGGGTGATAATAGTCCATTAGTTGGATGATTATTGGATGGCCCAAAGATCTGATGCTCATCTGCTATTGGAATTATCATTCATAATATGATTAGTCAGTTGAGTCTCTCTTATGGGTGGTCAAGATGACCGACCAAAATCAGGTCTGATTATTTGTTAGTTAGATTTTTGAGTATAATCATGTTAATGGTTGGACCTAACCAGATCTTTCAGTGGAAGCCAAAATCTACTGTTAGGAATCTGAGGTAAAATTAATTACTAAAAATTATTTGATGAAATAATTGATTAAGAACTTATCCATAGATGCATATAGATGAGTCAGTCAAAATAAAGCTCATATGCAGTCTGTGTGGATTTAGTACCTGCTAAAGAATTAGGATAATTCCTCAAATTGGAGGTAGAGGCTGTCAATTCATACAAAATAGTGAAAGAATCTTTAGACTAAAGTCTATGTCTTTAAGCTTAATAATTCATATACTAATTAGATTTTTGATTTTTTTTATGCTGTTATGGCCACTAACTTGTTGCTCCGATCATTGTTAAATAGTGTCAAATTGATGGGACTTAATTTCGATAGCTGGTATCAAAATTAAAAATAACCCTAGAGTATGAGCAGATCTTGTATGTGTTGACAGATCTGATATCTGAGGAGCTAGCTCCGAACGCTCACAGTGCGATTTGAGACACTTACCTGAAGTGGCTCGACGACCGCACCATGGTATGTTGTATCATGTGGGTGGCTATGAATGATGAGTTCAGCTGTAAATTCAAGAAAGCTTAGCTAGAAGACATGCTCAAGATATTGAATGAGTCTTTTGGCACTTTTGACGATGTTGAGCGACTAGACTAGTTATGCTATTTTCAATGTCCGAATGAGGGAGGGGGCGTCGGTCATCGATCATGTATTGTACATGATTGAACAGATCGAGTGCCTAAGCAAACTCGGCTTTCTCTTACGCGAGTAGTTTGGAAAGAATGTGATCCTAAATTTTCTACCAAAGTCTTATCTATTCTTTCTCAGTCATTATCGAATGACGAAATCTGTAATAAACTATCACAGTTTGTTGGGGTTGTTGTAGACTTTTGAGAAGGATCATCAGTTTCACAAGGAGACGGTGAATATAGTGGAAGGTTCTTCTTCGGGTGGGCCCCATCCCTTTAAGAAAGGAAAGAAGAAAAAAAAATAAAAAGGTGCCAAGTGTTGGGGGTCAGACCAAGAAGTTCAAGTTTAAGTTCAAGTTCGATCAGAGTCAAGTAGAGTTTTCTACTGTAGGAAGCAGGGTCATTGGAAGAGAAACTATCCTCAATATATAGCTTCTCTTGATCCGAACAGGCCAAAGAAGAAGAAGCAATCGGTTACTGGGTAAGATAATTATATGATAACACTTTGCAACCTCTCTATTTGTGATATAATGATCTAGGTATTAGATACTGGTAGTCCTATAAATATTTACAATTTGTTATAGGGACTTTAGATCAATAGGAGATTTGAAGATGATGAGAGATTTCTAAATGTTAGAGATGGAAGATCAGTCCCAGTTCTAGCTTTAAAAATTATCAAACTTATATTCAATTCTCATATCATTGTTCTTAGTGATTATTATTTTTGTCTAAGTTTTTTATTGAATGTAATTTTTGTAGACCTTTTGATCAAAAAAAATTATAAGATTTCAATAAATTTTTTTTTTATGATATCATTTTGAATGATGTTACTGTAATACATGGATAATTAAAAAATAAAATTTATGTTGTATCACGGTCTAGTATAATGTACATGTCAAACAAATGCCCTAGGATAGATGATGTCTCAGATGCCTATCTTTGATATTGTAGGCTAGGTCATACTAACAAGAATAGGATGAATAGGTTAACACAAGAGGGGATCCTCGAAGATAATGATTATGAATCATTGCCAACCTGTGAGTCTTGTCTACTTGAAAAAATGATCAAGTCATCTTTTACTAAAAAAGGTGAATGAGTTAGTGATGTTCTAGGTCTTGTACATACTAATATATGTGGACCCATGAGCACAAGTGCCAGAAGCAGATATCACTACTTCATTACATTTACAGATGATCTATCTAGGTATGGGTATGTCTACTTGATGAAATATAAGTCTGAATTATTTAAAATATTCAAACGGTTTCGTAGTGAGGTAGAGTTACAAACTGAAAAGTGTATTAAACTCTTTGATCGGATCGAAGGGATAAATATCTTTTCGATGAGTTTTTGACATATCTAGAAGAGAATGAGATTCTCTCATAATGGACCCCTCCTGAAATGCCAAGCACAATGGCATCTTGAAAAGGAGGAATCGAATCCTGTTGGACATGATTCGATCCAAGATGGGCTTTTCTAGTTTGCCGATCTCTTTTTGAAGATATGCACTTGAGTCGACTTGCTATGTACTTAATAGGATTCTGAGTAAGTTTACGAATAAAACACTATATAAGATATGGACTGAGCATAAATCAGTACTCTCACATCTTAGGATTTGGTGCTGTCCGGTTTATGTCAGATATTTGAAAATAGACAAGCTCGGATCTAGGTCTAACAAGTATATTTTTATAGGATATCCAAAAGAAACTAAAGGGTATTACTTCTATCTTGCTAATGAACAGAAAGTGTTCGTCAGCAATAAGGCACACTTTTAAAAAAAAAATTTCTTAGTGAAGGAATTAGTACCTCTAAAGTTAAGCTTGATGAAGTTTGATGAGTAGAAGAACCAACACAATCTAGTAAATCCATAGAATCATATTTGATTGGATCAAATTTGGAGCCTGTTGTAGATGCACCATTAAGGAGATCTGATAGAGTATCACGTCAATCAGACAGATACTATAATTTTTTGGTCCGAAATAGAAATTCTGTTGAACTCGATGAAAATAATGAAGATTCGATCACCTATATGGATGCAATGCAGAGGTCCAACTCTGATAAATGTGTTGAAGCTATGAAGTCTGAAATAAGTCCATGAAGGTCAATGATGTGTGAACATTAGTTGACCCACCTGAAGAGGTAAAACTCATAGGATATAAGTGGATCTTTAAGAGGAAGAAGGATGTATATGGAAAGGTGGAGAATTATAAAGTCTGTCTAGTTGTCAAAGGATATCGTCAGCATTATGGTATTGACTATGATAAGATATTTTCTTCTGTAGCAATGTTCAAGTCCATTTGGATCATGCTTGCGATAGCAGCATATTTGGACTATAAAATCTGATAGATGGATATGAAAATAGCTTTTTTGAATGGTGAGCTGGAAGAAGGGTGTATATGATACAACTTGAAGATTTCACATCCACAGACGAGTCTAAGATGTGGAAGTTTCAGAGATCCATTTATGGATTGAAGCAAGCAAGTTGGAGTTGGAACATGTATTTTGATAAAGTGATCAGAACGTATGGCTTCACTAGAAATGGAGAAGAACTCTGCATTTATAAATGGGTTAATAATTTTATGGTAGTTGTTGGTGCAAAAATCCATCTGCACCGGAGAAGCTGGAGTTGTGGGGGTCGCGGTTGCCGTCGGGACCTGCAAAAGAAGTCTAAACCGGAGGTGGGGTTGCTCCGGCAAGACCTTCCGACGCTCAAGTCAGTTCTCTGCCTCAACAAGAATGGAGTGCTCGAACAGAAATTTTAGCAGAGTTTCTAGGTAAAAATGAGAGCTTAGAGAATAACGTATCTGGGGTCCCCCTTTTATAGACGGAGGGGGCAACAAACTGATAGCGATGCCTGTAACCGTCTGGCAGTGGGCCACCCAGAGTCAGAAAAATTTATTGCGAAGAGTAGTGGAGTGGACCCGTGGCTATCACTGGGGTGTGCCACGTGGAGTCTGCCACGGGGAGCGGAGCGACGTCCGTTGTCGCGACTTGCCAGAGAATGGAAGAATCGTGCGGTATCCATCGTAGGAAGTGGAGCAGGATCGTGGCCATTATTACGGCCTGATAGGGAGTGATGGGGCCGCGTGGAATCCATCGCAGGAGGTGAAGCAGAGTCGTGGCCATTGCTGCGGCCTGCCAGGGGGTGATGGAGTCGCACGAAATCCATCGCAGGAGGTGGAGCAGAGTCGTGGCCGTTGCTGCGGCCTACCATGGGGTCCAGGCCTATCGACCGGAGTTCGGTTGGGGTGTCTGACGGAGAGAGATGGCTAGCTACCCGTCCGAGAGAAGCTTGGAGTCCGACTCTCGCAGGAGCCCAGACGGAGTCTTCTTTCAGTTGAAGTCGGGGACGAAGTCCGGCTCCCACAGGAGCTCGAATGGAGTTTTTCCACAGCTGGGGCTGGAGACGAGCGAAGTCTGGCTCCCACAGGAGTTCGGACGAAGTCTACCTGCAATTGGAATCAGAGATGAAGTCGGCTCCCGTAGGAATTTGGATGAAGTTTACCTGCAGCAGGATCATCAGTGGAGTCCGGCTCCCGTAGGAGTCCGGGCGGAGCCTGCAGGTGAAGTCGTGGGCGAGGTCCGGCTCCCATAGGAGTCCGGACGGAGTCTGCAGGTGAAGTTGTGGGCGAGGTCCGGCTCCCGTAGGAGTCCGGACGAAGCCAGCAGGTGAAGTCATGGGCGGAGCCCGGCTCCCGTAGAAGTCCGGGCAGAGTTTGCCTGCAATTAGAATTAAGGATGAAGTCTGGCTCCCGTAGGAGTCTGGACGAAGTTTACCTGTAGCAGGAGTCATCGACGGAGTCCGGCTCCCGTAGGAGTCTGGGCGGAGCCTGCAGGTGAAGTCATGGGTGAGGTCCAGCTCCCGTAGGAGTCCGGACGGAGTTTGCCTGCAATTAGAATTAGGGACGAAGTTTGGCTCCCGTAGGAGTCTGGACGAAGTTTACCTGCAGCAGGAGTCATCGGTGGAGTCCGGCTCCCGTAGGAGTCTGGGCGGAGCCTGTAGGTGAAGTCACGGGCGAGGTCCGGCTCCCGTAGGAGTCCGGACGGAGTCTGCAAGTGAATTTGTGGGTGAGGTCCGGCTCCCGTAGGAGTCCAGATGAAGCCCGCAGGTGAAGTCGTGGGCGGAGCCCGGCTCCCATAGAAGTCTGGGCGGAGTTTGCCTGCAATTAGAATCAAGGACGAAGTCCGGCTCCCGTAGGAGTCTGGACGAAGTTTACCTGCAGCAGGAGTCATCGGTGGAGTCCGGCTCCCATAGGAGTCCGGGCGGAGCCTGCAGGTGAAGTCGTGGGCGAGGTCCGGCTCCCGTAGGAGTCCGGATGGAGTCTGCAGGTGAAGTCATGGGCGAGGTCCGGCTCCCGTAGGAGTCTGGATGAAGTCTGCAGGTGAAGTTGTGGGCGAGGCCGGCTCTCGTAGGAGTCCGGACGAAGCCCGCAGGTGAAGTCATGGGTGGAGCCCAGCTCCCGTAGAAGTTCGGGTGGAGTTTGCCTGCAATTAGAATCAGGGACGAAGTTCGGCTCCCGTAGGAGTCTGGATGAAGTTTACCTGTAGCAGGAGTCGTCGTCGGAGTCCGGCTCTCGTAGGAGTCCGGGCGGAGCCTGCAGGTGATGTCGTGGGTGAGGTCCGGCTCCTGTAGGAGTCCGGACGGAGTTTGCCTGCAATTAGAATTAGGGACGAAGTCCAGCTCCCGTAGGAGTCTGGACGAAGTTTACCTGCAGTAGGAGTCGTCGGCGGAGTCCGGCTTCCGTAGGAATCTGGATGGAGCCTGCAGGTGAAGTTGTGGGCGAGGTCCGGCTCCCGTAGGAGTCCGAACGAAGTCTGCAGATGAAGTCGCAGGCGAGGTCCAGCTCCCGTAGGAGTCCGGACGGTGTTTGCCTGCAATTAGAATTAGGGACGAAGTCCGGCTCCTGTAGGAGTCTAGATGAAGTTTATCAGCAGCAGGAGTCATCGGCGGAGTCCGGCTCCCGTAGGAGTCCGGGCGGAGCCTGCAGGTGAAGTCGTGGGCGAGGTCCGGCTCCCATAGGAGTCCGGATGGAGTTTGCCTGTAATTAGAATTAGGAACGAAGTCCGGCTCCCGTAGGAGTCTAGACGAAGTTTACCTGCAGCAGGAGTCATCGCGGAGTCCGGCTCCCGTAGGAGTCCGGGCGGAGCCTGCAGGTGAAGTCGTGGGCGAGGTCTGCTCCCGTAGGAGTTCGGACGGAGTCTGCAGGTGAAGTTGTGGCGAGGTCGGCTCCCGTAGTAGTCCGGACAAAGCCCGCTGGTGAAGTCGTGGGCGGAGCCCGGCTCCCGTAGAAGTCGGGCGGAGTTTGCCTGCAATTAAAATCAGGATGAAGTCCGGCTCCTGTGGAGTCTGGAGGAAGTTTACCTGCAGCAGGAGTCGTCGGGGAGTCCGGCTCCCGTAGGAGTCCGGACGGAGTCTGCAGGTGAAGTTGTGGGGAGGTCCGGCTCCGTAGGAGTCCGAACGAAGCCCGCAGGTGAAGTCATGGGCGGAGCCCGGCTCCCGTAGAAGTCCGGACGGAGTTTGCCTACAATTAGAATCAGGGACTAAGTCGGCTGCCGTAGGAGTCTGGACAAAGTTTTCCTGCAGCAGGAGTCATCGGCGGAGTCCGGCTCCCGTAGGAGTCGGGCGGAGCCTGCAGGTGAAGTCGCGGGCGAGGTCCGGCTCCCATAGGAGTCCGGACGGAGTCTGCAGATGAAGTCGCGGGCGAGGTCTGGCTCCCGTAGGAGTCCGGATGGAGTTTGCCTGCAATTAGAATTAGGGATGAAGTCCGGCTCCCGTAGGAGTTTGGATGAAGCTTACCTGCAGCAGGAGTCGTCGGCGGAGTCCGGCTCCCGTAGGAGTCCGGACGGAGCCTGCAGGTGAAGTTGTGGGCGAGGTCCGGCTCTCGTAGGAGTCCGGACGGAGTCTGCAGGTGAAGTTGTGGGCGAGGTCCGGCTCCCGTAGGAGTCCGGACGAAGCCCGAGGTGAAGTCGTGGGCGTAGTCCGACTCCTGTAGAAGTCCGGACGGAGTTTGCCTGCAATTAGAATCAGAAATGAAGTCCGGCTCCCGTAGGAGTCTGGATGAAATTTACTTGCAGCAGGAGTCGTCGGCGGAAGTCCGGCTCCCGTAGGAGTCCGGGCGGAGCCTGCAGGTGAAGTCGTGGGCGAGGTTCGGCTCCCGTAGGTGTTCGGACGGAGTCTGCAGATGAAGTCATGGGCGAGGTCGGCTCCCGTAGGAGTCCGGACAAAGTCTGCAGGTGAAGTTGTGGGCGAGGTCCGGCTCCCGTAGGAGTCCGGACGAAGCCCGCAGGTGAAGTGTGGGCGGAGCCCGGCTCCCGTAGAAGTCCGGGGGAGTTTGCCTGCAATTAGAATCAGGGATGAAGTCCGGCTCCCGTAGGAGTCTGGATGAAGTTTACCTGCAGCAGGAGTCGTCGGCGGAGTCCGGCTCCCATTGGAGTCCGGGCGGAGCCTGCGGGTGAAATCGTTGGCGAGGTCCGGCTCCCGTAGGAGTCCGGACGGAGTCTGCAGATGAAGTCGCGGGCGAGGTCCGGCTCCCGTAGGAGTCCGGACGGAGTTTGCCTGCAATTAGAATTAGGGACGAAGTCCGGCTCCCGTAGGAGTCTGGACGAAGTTTACCTGTAGCAGGAGTCGTCGGTGGAGTCCGGCTCCCATAGGAGTCCGGGCGGAGCCTGCTGGTGAAGTCGTGGGCGAGGTCCGGCTCCCGTAGGAGTCCGGATGGAGTTTGCCTACAATTAGAATTAGGAACGAAGTCCGGCTCCCATAGGAGTCTAGACGAAGTTTACTTGCAGCAGGAGTCCTCGGCGGAGTCCGGCTCCCGTAGGAGTTCGGGCGGAGCCTGCAGGTGAAGTCGTGGGCGAGGTCCGGCTCCCGTAGGAGTCCGGATGGCGTCTGCAGGTGAAGTTGTGGGCGAGGTCCGGCTCCCGTAGGAGTCCGGACGAAGCCCGCAGGTGAAGTCGTGGGCGGAGCCCGGCTCCCGTAGAAGTCCGGGCGGAGTTTGCCTGTAATTTGAATCAGGGATGAAGTTCGGCTCCCGTAAGAGTCTGGACGAAGTTTACCTGCAGCAGGAGTCGTCGGCGGAGTCTGGCTCCGTAGGAGTCCGGGCGGAGCCTGCAGGTGAAGTCGTGGGTGAGGTCCGGCTCCCGTAGGAGTCCGGACGGAGTCTGCAGGTGAAGTCGTGGGCGAGGTCCGGCTCCCGTAGGAGTCTGGACGTCGCGGAGAATCCGATCGACGCTTGCGAGGTCCTGTCCATCGGCAAAACTTGGGAGTGTGGCGGAGGCTCGGCCGCCCGGGAGGTTTGAAGAGATGTTGCCGGAGGTCAAAAGTCAGTTGGATCCCCGGAGGGTCACTCCCATCACGAACTTCGGTTAGGGGGTATTTTATACCCAACACTAATCCCCCTACTTCCGAGTTTGAATTTCGAATGAAGTACAGAGAAATTTTCGCAGCCGAAGTTATCCTCTTGAATCCTGTGCACGATCATTCTCAGATATTTTGGTTTTTAATACGTGCGTGCTGGAGCCTTTTTCCGATTAGGGCGACCCGAAGAGCCTTTTCGAAACTCCCACCAGGGCGTGATCCCGAGCGTCACGCCATGAAAGTCTGCGAACGGTCAACCCTAGGTCACGGTGAGTGGGACACGCGGTGAGCACTGGTTGGCCTAGGGACACCTGCCACCATAATTGCGCCAGGCTCCGTTGCCTATTTAAGCCCCCATCTCTTCTCCAGAGGCTTCACTTCGCCTGAGGGACGACAACTTTCCTTCGCCTGAGAGCTTAGCCACTCAACCACTCCATCGGTGCCCCTTCCAGCTCCGAGCATTTCTCATGCTGGTCTTCGCCATCTCCGCCGGCTCTCCACTGCTTCCAGTCCCCCGAGTCTCTTCACGGGGTTCCCCTGCACGGGCCTCCGCTCCGGAGGCCAATCTCCAGATGATGCCACGGGCTAAGAAGAGTACAAAGAGGAGAACAGCAGTCTGCGAATTCTTCGATCGTCGAACTTCCACTGAGGGTTTCCGCCGCTTAAAGGGGGCTCGAGGGAGAATTCCTTCAACAACAGGGGTTTAATAATGGGGACAACCGGTGAGGACATTCCGCCTGAGAACTTCGGAGTAGCCGAATGGGGCGACACCGGTCAAGGGGGCAGAGTCTTCGTCACAAGCCGTGACGGGATCCTTGATGCCGTCGGGGCCGAGGGACCAGAAGTGGTCAGTGCCGATGGTGGGGCAATAGAACTTATTGCGGGGACGGTGGAAGTAGCGCATGCCGACCTTATCGGAACACCCAGGACGGTGGTTGTCATGGAGCACATGGCGGTGGCGTATGCCTTCGACGCCACCGCTGCCTCCGGGGTGATTCCGGTTCTTCTTGAAACAGGTCGTCGTCGCCGCTGCCGTTGCCCTTGCTGCCCCTGGAATCTATCCCATCCTTTTCCCCTTAGGGTTGGGATTTCGGAGGTGGAGTAGAACGAGGCGGGGGGCGAGAGCCGAGAGGCTTGTCACACGTGCTGGAAAATGCTGCTGGGAAGGATAGAACCGGGAAGAGAAGTCTACAGCTCGAAGTAGCCTCCGGTGCATCCCTTTCGAGTCTTGTAATAATATTTTCTTTTTCGGCCCTCCGGGTCTTGTAACGTACATCGAGAAATGAGAAGGAGATTTTGTTACTTCGTTTGCGCTTTGCGCCGAGTTGGTGTCTGCCGAACTTTCTTTCTTTACCATTGCTGTGGTTGTATTCCCTTCTCTTTACTTCTCTCTTCTTCCTTTTTTTTTTTTTTTTTTGACGTCGTCCATAGGTTGCCGGTAGTGGTCACGTCGGCTCGCCTTTCAGTTGTCCTTCTCCTTCAACTAATGGCTCTGTAATGTTTATTGGATAAATAATATGAGAAGGGAAATTTCTGCTACCTCTTATACTCATGTGTTGAATTGTCGCTTGTCGAGCTTCTTTTCGGCCTTGCGTGGTTCGGAGGTACCTGATTGCCATCGTATCGACCCGTCCTTTTCGTCCATGGCCACAGATTTATCTGGGGCCACTCGGGTTTGGTGCCCCCCATCAGGGCTCGGGCTCAGAGGTCTGATCTTTCGTCGCCCCGAGGAAGTCTCATCTTGGGCTCGTGCTGAGGGCTTCCTTGAGAGTGGGGTCCTTGATAAGAACCCCAATCCTTGCTGAGATGGGGTTCTTTGCGTCTTCGATGCTGTTTATTTTTTATTCATCACTGACGTGGTCCATCGCCTTCCTTTTTAGCCCCTCTTCCCTTTTTCTTTTTCGTTTGGAATTTTTCCTCCGCTCTTGGTGGGGCTACGGGAGTTCAGCTCCCGTAAGCGAAGTCGGGGCGGAGTTCGGCTCCTATGGGAGTCTGAACGGAGTTTGCAGGTGAAGTCGTGGGCGAGATCCGCTCCCGTAGGAGTCCGGGCGGAGCCTGCCTGCAATTAGAGTCAGGGATGAAGTCCGGCTCCCGTAGGAGTCCGGACGAAGTTTACCTGCAGTTGGAGTCGTGGGCGGAGTCCGGCTCCCGTAGGAGTCCGGACGGAGTCTTATTGCGAAGGGGCCTGCTGGGGAAGGTCCCCCCTTTTTCTCTCCTGGTCTTGAACGACCAAACTTTAATTGATGTCGGGATGAGGTCCTTTCCCTATTTCTATCGTAACAGGTTCCACCCCGGGTTAGGATGAGGTCCTCCTCTTGTCTCTAACACGGTCGTAGGCGTACATATGGGCGTTGCTGGGCCCTTCCCCCTTCCGGTCTAAAGAGAATCGGACCTTCGACTTTGCTCGAGTTAGGGCGAGGTTCTCCTTTTGTCCCTAACAGGACTGTGGGGGCACATAAGGATCGTCGCAAGGGCCTCTCCCCCCACCCGATTTAAAAGAACCGGGCCTTCGACTTTGCTCATGTTAGGCGAGGTTCTCCTCCTGTCCCTAACATGACAGTGGGGGCACATGTGGGCGCTGTTCGGCCTCTCCCCCCATCCGATCTAAGAGGAACCGGGCCTTCGAGTTTGCTCACGTTAGGGCGAGGTTCTCCTCCGTCCCTAACGTGGTGCGGGGGGTGTAAGGGGTTGAAGGGCCTCTCCCCCCATTCGGTCTAAGAGGAACGGGCCTTCGACTTTGCTCACGTTAGGGCGAGGTTCTCCTCCTGTCCCTAACGTGGCTGCGGGGGCGCGTAAGAGCGTTGAAGGGCATCTCCCTCCATCCGATCTAAGAGGAACCGGGCCTTCGACTTTGCTCACGTTAGGGCGAGGTTCTCTTCCTTCCCTAACGTCGCTGGGGGGCTGTAAGGGCGTTGAAAGGCCTCTCCCCCATCCGGTCTAAGAGAATCGGACCTTTGACTTTGCTCATGTTAGGGTGAGGTTCTCCTCCTGTCCCTAACATGGCTGTGGGGTCACTCAAGGGCGTTATATGGGCCTCTCCCCCGGTCCGACCTTAAAATAATCGACTTTTATTTTGCTCATGTTAGGATGAGGTTCTCCTCCTGTTCCTAACATGATCTTGTTTTAATTGTTTGAAGGGGTCGCCCCCAATCTTAACAGGTCCATGTCGAAAGGGAAAGACATGTGAAGTCGAAAGGAATTTTGATTCAAGGAAAGTCGTGAGTAGTACATTTACAGGTTTTCTGAGTTTATAGTCGTGGAAGGTCTGCTCCTCCTTGAGGGCCTCCGGTGATGGAGTCGATGGTCCCGATGGGAGGCCGATCCCGGACCGCTCCTCCCTCCTTGGCGGTTCAGGTTGCGGCAGGGCCTTGGCCGATCTTCTCTACCCTCAGGCCGGCGCGAAGAAACCTGTCGAGTCGACCTCGTCGGATGAGCTCCTCGATCTCGTCTCGGAGCTGGATGCATTCCTCCGTGTCGTGGCGTGGTCGCGGTGGTAGAGACAGAACTTATTGGGGTTGCGCTTCCCAGGGTGTGTGCGCATCCTCTCTGGCCTAGGGAGCTGCTCCCTGACCTCCATCAGTACCTGGGTCTTCGAGGCATTGAGGGGGGCGTAGTTGCGGAATCTTCTCAATGGAGAACCCTGCCGAACCCCATGATCCGGACTTCTCTGCCTACGTACTCGGGGAGGAGTATGGACACGCTTGTGCCCAGGAGGGGATCGAGAATGCAGTCGAGCTTCTCTCGGCCTCTTTTCGACTGTGGGCTTACTCGAGTCTCCGCCTGCCGCTCTCTCGCAGTCTCCTCATCCTTCATTTTGAAGGCTTCCTCCGCTCAGGCGTACCTTTCAGCCCGAGCCAACAAATCAGCAAAATTCCTGGGGTACTTCTTCTCCAGAGAGAACAAAAGGTCATTCTTCTGAAGGCCGCCCTTCAGAGCGGCCATTGCTACCGATTGGTCCAAATTCGGACCTCCAGCACTGTGACATTGAAATGGTTGATGTAGGCCCGGATGGACTCCCCTCCCTCTGCTTGATATTAATGAGGGACTCCGAACCCTTCCGGGGGTGCCGGCTGCTGACAAAATGGGCCACAAATTGGTGGCTCATCTGATCGAAGAAAAGATGGTACCGACTTAAGCGTTGAGTACCAATTTCTCGCCGCTCCCTTCAAGGTGGACGGAAGGCTCGGCACAGAATGACGTCGGGTGCGCCATGAAGCAGCATCATCGTCTGGAAGGCCTCCAGATGATCAACTGGATCTGAAGTCCCATCGTAGCTTTCGAACTGGGGTAGTTTGAAGTTTGGCGGGATCGGTTCCTGCATGATCATTTGAGAAAAGGGAGGGTCAGTGCAAATATCCTCACCATAAGTGGGGGGAGCGTGGCGGAGTTCTTCGATCCACCGGTTCATCTCCTGGAGTCTCCGGTCCAGGAAATTCTCTTGACTTCGGGTCTCGAGGGTCCTCTGGCAGAATGGAGGCAGGATCTTCCAGGGGTGGAGTCGTGATCCGATTGAGGGCTCTCCACCCTCGGATTCATCTTCCCAGGGAAGACAGGGCGGCTGGCCCACGTGGCCCACCCCACCGTCGGATTCTGGTGTTCCGGTGACACTCTTTCCGGACGCACTGATGCCTGCGGCTGCTGCTGCATGGCCTGCACAGCCTCAGTGAGCCTCTGACCTGTTGTGCCAGCAGATCAAATTGCTCCGTGCCGACTGCTGTCGCGGAGGAGGAGGAGGAGGCTGAGAAACTGGAGGTGAGGCCGGAGCCTGAGATCTGGCCGTGGAGGTCATGGATCGTCGCGTGGATGCCTTACGGGGAGGCATCGAGCAAAGACCAAGTGGAGGAGGGAGGAGAGGGCACCGAAAAGATACCTGGGGGTAATCCCGTTGAGCGCTCCTTTAAGAACAAGGGTACTGCGAAGGTTCAGCCCCATCCTCTAGCGCCAATCCTGTTGGTGCAAAAATCCGCCTGCGTCGGAGAAGCTGGAGTTGTGGGGGTCATGGTTGCCGTCGGGACCTGCAAAAGAAGTCTAAACTGGAGGTGGGGTTGCTCCGGAAAGATCCTCCGACACTCAAGTCAGTTCTCTGCCTCAACAAGAATGGAGTACTCGAACAGAAATTTTAGCAGAGTTTCTAGGTAAAAATGAGAGCTTAGAGAATAACGTATCTGGGGTCCGCCCTTTTATAGGCGGAGGGGGCAACAAACTGATAGCGATGCCTGTAACCGTCTGGCAGTGGGCCACCCAGAGTCAGGGGAAGTTTGTTGCAGAGAGTAGTGGAGTGGACCCGTGGCTATCACCGGGGCGTGCCACATGGAGTCCGCCACGGGGAGTGGAGCGACGTCCGTTGTCGCGACTTGCCAGAGAATGGAAGAATCGTGCGGTATCCCTCGTAGGAAGTGGAGCAGGATCATGGCCATTATTACGGCCTGCCAGGGAGTGATGGGGCCGTGTGAAATCCATCACAGGAGGTGGAGCAGAGTCGTGGCCGTTGCTGCGGCCTGCCAGGGGGTGATGGAGTCGTGCGGAATCCGTCGCAGGAGGTGGAGCAGAGTCGTGGCCGTTGCTGCGACCTGCCAGGGGGTCCAGGCCTATCAGCCAGAGTTTGGCTGGGGTGTCTGCCGGAGAGAGGTGGCTAGCTACCCGTCTGAGAGGAGCTTGTAGTCTAGCTCTCGTAGGAGCCTGGACGGAGTCTTCTTTCAGTTGAAGTCGGAGATGAAGTCTGACTCCCACAGGAGCTTAGATGGAGTTTTCCCGTAGCTGGGGCTGGAGACGAGTGAAGTCTGGCTCCCACAGGAGTTCGGGCGAAGTCTACCTGCAATTGGAATCAGGGACGAAGTCCGGCTCCCGTAGGAGTCTGGATGAAGTTTACCTGCAGCAGGAGTCGTCGACGGAGTCCGGCTCCCGTAGGAGTTCGGGCGGAGCCTGCAGGTGAAGTCATGGGCGAGGTTCGACTCCCGTAGGAGTCCGGACGGAGTCTGCAGGTGAAGTTATGGGTGAGGTTCGGCTCCCGTAGGAGTCCGGACAAAGCCCGCAGGTGAAGTCGTGGGCGGAGCCCAGCTCCCGTAGAAGTTCGGGCGGAGTTTGCCTGCAATTAGAATCAGGGATGAAGTCTGGCTCCCGTAGGAGTCTGGACGAAGTTTACCTACAGCAGGAGTCATCGGTGGAGTCCGACTCCCGTAGGAGTCCGGGCGGAGCCTGCAGGTGAAGTCGTGGGCGAGGTCTGGCTCCCGTAGGAGTCCGAACGGAGTCTGCAGATGAAGTCGCGGGTGAGGTCCGGCTCCCGTAGGAGTCCGGACGGAGTTTGCCTGTAATTAGAATTAGGGACGAAGTTCGGCTCCCGTAGGAGTCTGGACGAAGTTTACCTGCAGCAGGAGTCGTTGGCGGAGTCTGGCTCCCGTAGGAGTCCGGGTGGAGCCTGCAGGTGAAGTCGTGGGCGAGGTCTGGCTCCCGTAGGAGTCCGGACAGAGTCTGCAGGTGAAGTTATGGGCGAGGTCCGGCTTCGTAGGAGTCCGGACGAAGTCCGCAGGTGAAGTCATGGGCGGAGCCCGCCTCCCGTAGAAGTCCGGGCGGAGTTTGCCTGCAATTAGAATCAGGGATGAAGTCTGGCTCCCATAGGAGTCTGGACGAAGTTTACCTGCAGCAGGAGTTGTCGGTGGAGTCGGGCTCCCGTAGGAGTCCGGGCAGAGCCTGCAGGTGAAGTCGTGGGCGAGGTCCGGCTCCCGTAGGAGTCCGGACGGAGTCTGTAGGTGAAGTCATGGGTGAGGTCCGACTCCCGTAGGAGTCTGGACGAAGTCTGCAGGTGAAGTTATGGGCGAGGTCCGGCTCCCGTAGGAGTCCGGACGAAGCCCACTGGTGAAGTCGTGGGCGGAGCCCGGCTCCCGTAGAAGTTCGGGTGGAGTTTGCCTGCAATTAGAATCAGGGATGAAGTTGGCTCCCGTAGGACTTTGGATGAAGTTTACCTGCAGCAGGAGTCATCGCCAGAGTCCGGCTCCCATAGGAGTTCGGGCGGAGCCTGCAGGTGAAGTCGTGGGCGACGTCTGGCTCCCGTAGGAGTCTGGACGGAGTCTGCAGATGAAGTCGTGGGCGAGGTCCGATTTCCATAGGAGTTCGGACAGAGTTTGCCTGCAATTAGAATTAGGGATGAAGTCCGGCTCCCGTAGGAGTCTGGACGAAGTTTACCTGCAGCAGGAGTCATCGGCTGTTCTGGCTCCCGTAGGAGTCCGGGCGGAGCCTGCAGGTGAAGTCGTGGGCGAGGTCCGGCTCCCGTAGGAGTCCGGATGGAGTCTGCAGATGAAGTCGCGGATGAGGTCCGGCTCCCGTAGGAGTCCGGACGGAGTTTGCCTGCAATTAGAATTAGGGACGAAGTCTGGCTCCCGTAGGAGTCTGGACGAAGTTTACCTGCAGCTGGAGTCGTCGGTGGAGTCCGACTCCCGTAGGAGTCCGGGCGAAGCCTGCAGGTGAAGTCGTGGGTGAGGTCCGGCTCCCGTAGGAGTCTGGACGGAGTTTGCCTGCAATTAGAATTAGGGACGAAGTCCGACTCCCGTTGGAGTTTGGATGAAGTTTACCTGCAGCAGGAGTCGTCGGCGGAGTCCGGCTCCCGTAGGAGTCCGGGCGGAGCCTGCAGGTGAAGTCATGGGCGAGGTCCGGCTCCCGTAGGAGTCCGGACGGAGTCTGCAGGTGAAGTTGTGGGCGAGGTCTGGCTCCCGTAGGAGTCCGGACGAAGCCCGCAGGTGAAGTTGTGGGCGGAGCCCGGCTTCCGTAGAAGTCTGGGCGGAGTTTGCCTGCAATTAGAATCAGGAACGAAGTCCGGCTCCCGTAGGAGTCTGGAGGAAGTTTACTTGCAGCAGGAGTCGTCGGCGGAGTCCGGCTCCTGTAGAAGTCCGGACGGAGTCTTCAGGTGAAGTTGTGGGCGAGGTTCGGCTCCCGTAGAAGTCCAGACGAAGCCCGCAGGTGAAGTCGTGGGCGGAGCCCGGCTCCCGTAGAAGTCCGGGCGGAGTTTGCCTGCAATTAGAATCAGGGATGAAGTCCAGGTCCTGTAGGAGTCTGGATGAAGTTTACCTGCAGTAGGAGTCATCGGTGGAGTCCGGCTCCCGTAGGAGTCCGGGCGGAGCCTGCAGGTGAAGTCGTGGGTGAGGTCCGGCTCCCGTAGGAGTCTGGACGGAGTCTGTAGATGAAGTCGCGGGCGAGGTCCGGCCCCGTAGGAGTCCGGACGGAGTTTGCCTGCAATTAGAATTAGGGACGAAGTCCGGCTCCCGTAGGAGTCTGGATGAAGTTTACCTGCAGCAGGAGTCGTCGACGGAGTCCGGCTCTCGTAGGAGTCCGAGCGGAGCCTGCAGGTGAAGTCGTGGGCGAGGTCCGGCTCCCGTAGGAGTCCGGATGGAGTCTGCAGGTGAAGTTGTGGGCGAGGTCCGGCTCCCATAGGAGTCCGGACGAAGCCTGCAGGTGAAGTCGTGGGCGGAGCCCGGCTCCCGTAGAAGTCCGGGTAGAGTTTGCCTGCAATTAGAATCAGGGATGAAGTCCAGCTCTCGTAGGAGTCTGGACGAAGTTTACCTGCAGCAGGAGTCGTCGGTGGAGTCCGGCTCCCGTAGGAGTCCGGGCGGAGCCTGCAGGTGAAGTCGTGGGCGAGGTCCGGCTCCTGTAGGAGTCCGGACGGAGTCTGCAGGTGAAGTCGTGGGCGAGGTTCGGCTCCCGTAGGAGTCTGGACGTCGCAGAGAATCCGGTCGACGCTGGCGAGGTCCTGTCCGTCGACAAAACTTGGGAGTGTGGCGGAGGCTCAGCCGCCCGGATGGTTTGAAGAGATGTTGCCGGAGGTCGAAAGTCAGTTGGATCCCCGGAGGGTCACTCCCATCACGAACTTCGGCTGGGGGTATTTTATACCCAACAGTAGTATTTCTTATTTTGTATGTGGATGACATTCTTTTAATCGAGAATAATGTTCCTACATTACAAAGAATAAAGATTTGGCTATTGTCTTAGTTCTCCATGAAAGACTTGGGAGAAGCATCCTACATCCTGAAGATGAAGATCTATAGAGATAGATCAAAGAGGATACTCAGATTGTCTCAGTTCACGTATATAGATACTGTGTTGAAGTGGTTCAGCATGAAAAATTTCAAGAGAGGCTATCTTCTTATAGGCCATGAAATTTTTCTCTCAAAAAGAGATTGTCCGACAACTCCTCAAGAGAGGGAGCGTATGAGTAGGATTTCATATACTTCGATAGTGGATTCTATAATACACCATGACATGTACAAGATCAAATGTGGCATACTCACTAGAAGTAGTGAACAAATATCAGTCGGATCTGAGGAAGAACTACTGGAAGGTTGTAAAGACCATCCTTAAATATTTAAAAAATGCTAAGGAACAATAGCTCGTTTATGAAGAATCTGACTTGAAACTTATGAGATTTACATACTCTAACTTTTAGTCAGATCATGATGATAGCAAGAGTGTGTCAAATTTTGTGTTTATCCTAACGATGGAGTAATTTGCTGGAAAAATTTTAAGCTGCACACTGCGACCGACTTAGTGTGCGAGGCAGAGTATATTGCAGCATCTGATGCTGCAAAAGAAGCTGTATAGTTGTGAAAATTCATCGGTAAGCTCAGAGTGGCATTCTCTCTAGATGTTCTATTCTTGTTATACTGTGACAGCACTGGTGCCATTGCTTGAGCAAATGAATTGAAATCCCATTAGCGCACTAAGCATATACTATGCTCTACCATCTGATTCGAGAGATCGTGGATCGAGATGACATCGAGCTTCAGAAGATCGATGGAAATGAGAACCTGACCGATCCATTTACTAAAGTCCTCAGTGTTAAGGAGTTCGAAGATCATAAAATGAAGATGGATATACAATACTATACTAATTGGCTTTAATCTAAGTGGGAGTTGTTGGAAATTGTATCCCAAAGTCAATCATCAGTTTGTTGATGGTTGCGCTTAATTGTACTTGTATATGAATTATTCAATAATAAAAGTTATTTGATATTTTTTATTATAAATATTTACATCTTTAATATGAACTCCTGTATTGTGATGAAGTCCTTAGGACTAATTTAAATAGAGAATTTAGTCCTTAAACTTGTTCGTGATCAAATGATACGTTATTATTAGGAAGCTAACGATATCAAATGTCAGTCTTCATGTACCATATGGGTTGGTTGTCCTCTTAGACAAAGAATATAGA
Organism: Elaeis guineensis; assembly: GCF_000442705.2. NCBI lineage: Eukaryota > Viridiplantae > Streptophyta > Magnoliopsida > Arecales > Arecaceae > Elaeis > Elaeis guineensis. Next base: position 27,859,827 of record NC_025995.2, on the reverse strand, counting down.
GACACTGGTATGGCATACAGGTGAAATGTAAGAGTACATTTGCATCGAACGTGATCAATTACAGAGCACTCTGCTATCAAGAGGAGCTCGCGAAGGGTATGGGTGTAAGTGTCTCTCCAACCTGAGATCACCACGGTGACTTGCAAGCAACTCACTGTACTTTGATATCGAACTATCTGAATTTTTAATTTAGTGATGAAAGATTTTTGGGTACAGTTAAATACTTATCAAGGGTGCATGAGTCAAGATGGACTTGACCTCTCCGAATAAGGAGTTAATGCATCAATATATTTTAATTTAATAAAATCTTGATCAGAATAATCCATGTGATAGATTTAAAAGGTTGAAATATAATGTGATTGACTATTTCAGAGTTGACAGTTAAATCTTAGGTCATCTTGAGCATTAGGATCAAAGAGATAAATTATATAGTAATCATACGTCAGCAGGTTCTTGAATGTTGCTTTGCAATCATTCGGCTTATCTAGATATTGGGTTCTATTGCTAGATGGTTATATTGATTAGTTTAAAAAGTTATTCTTATACTTCTGACTTAGGTTTGAACCTATGAGATCACACTCAAAAGAAGTTATGTCTGATCATGTGGCTGATTGACGATTGAGAATCGTTCTAAGTTGGAATCATCAATTCGATTGATGGTTAGCCTTATGCAAAAGTTATAGTAAATTATAGAAGGATTGATGAGCAATTAGATTGCTAATTAGCTCAATTAAACTGAGCAAAGTGATTTGGTTCAAAATTAATTGAATTAGATTCAATTTGGTTTGATCTGATTTGATTATGAGATGTCCTAATTATCAAGGATAAATAGTTTCTGATTTGATCAGGACATGAGCTTAATTAAATTTTGATTTGATTAGGATTTCATTATGTTTGGGACCTAATTGGATTGGGTTCAGGTTGATTTAATTGGTTTAACCTAATTTGATTAGGTTGGAGACTTATTGGATGAAACCTTAAAGTCTAAAATAGCTTGGACTCCTACCCTAGCTGACCACCCTTGTGTGCATGCCCTACCCAATGCCAATTTCAGATTCGCATGATAGAACTCCATGCCCACACTCTCTTATTGCCCACTCTTGATAGGGATCAAGAGTTTGGATTAATTGGTTGATCCAATCAAATTTAAATCTGATTTGAATTTAATAATAGATAATAAATCTGTTCTCATCCAGACACCACCACACCACATCTATATAAACCCCTGATATTTGTGGGACAAAAATAAGATTATTGAGATCATTGAGAGATCTTTGAGGCTAGGGTTTTGGGTGTGAGGTCTAGGGGTTGGCGGCCTATCATAGGCGTGTGAGCATAGAGGAGATCTTTCTCTTCTTGGGTGAGCATCCTAGATCCAATCTGGGTTTTTAGGGTGAGAGAAAATCAAAGAGAAAAGAGTTCTACTCCCTCTATACTAGTGCCAGATCCTCCATCAATTTCTTCTTTAGATCCAAAGAGTCTGGGAGATCAGAAGAGGAAGAGAGATTAGCCATCTACAAGCTTCTACGCGAGCTAGCACTCTCATAAAATGCTGACTACATGATGCTTCGAGTGGATCAACTATAGAGGCTGGACACCTGTGCAGCTGTGAGCAACCAGCAAGACTATAATTTTCAGATGCAGAGATTTGCTACCCGCACTAAGGTATCGAGTTTTGAACTCATACTTAATATACATGGGATGTATAGTGTAGATATGATCTACGGATATTTGTTTTGATGTGATCATGCATGCTGATTTTATTTTTCAAATCATATTCATGCATCGTAACATGTTTTAGATCCTAGGGTAGGCGTTAAGTTAGATCTTAAGCATGTAGTATAGATTAAATTATTTAATCTGATTTTTTACTACATAAAAAATTTTTAAAACACATGCTATGCACCTATCGATTTTCCAACACCATGATCACCACCGACTATCGGTCTAGAAATGTTGGGATGCACTATCACAGCCCCAACTACCATAGGCCACAATCATACCGACTGTGGCCTTCGATCTACGGAACAAGCGGGACCATAAGATCTCCTATTTTTGCCAAGAACCCATAGGAAGAAAAAAGGAAAGAAAAAGAAAGAAAAAAAGGGGAGAGAGAGTTTCTCTCTTCCCTCGTCCCTCTCTCTTTCTCTCCTTGGAGCTATCTCTCTCTCAACTTTCTCTCTCTGAGAATAGTTTCTCTCTCTATAATATTTTTTCTATTTAAAATTATTTTTTTCTCTAAGATTAGTCTAATGAAGGACTCCCTTTCGATGATTTTGATTGATCTTAGTGAAAAATTTTGATCTACAGTTATCGGACAGCGTGTTTGTACCCATCTTGGTTGGATTCGGATACCATCAGCTTTGATCTGTTTGATCACTACAAGATTAATCATATCTTAATCTAATCTTGATTGAATGAAGTAAACATGATTGGATTGATCCAAATCATAGAATGCGATTATCATTCATTATGTTTTTCTTGATTATTTGTATCCTTTCTGATTATTGAACTTAATTATATTTAAGAGTGCAGTTGTATTAACAAAAAAATATCCAATAGTGGTTATGGCAATGCAATCTATGAATTAAAGATTTTAAAAAGAAAATTATGGAATTATATGGATTTGTTGAAGTACAGATGATGTAAGTAATACCACTCTTTTTTTAGATTTATTGACAAATTATATAGTATTTATATCATTAAATTTTGAATTATATTATTTGTGATTTATGAATATGAAACATGATTTTTATTGATTAAATCTATACTATTGATGCATTATAGAAAGTATTGATTTCATTACAGAGTTATGATCGATTGATTTTGATTTTGGATGATTTTATGTATTGATTTCATTTTGGAGTTGAAATATAAAATTAATTTTATCAAAAAAAGATTTGAATCGAGATAGATTTTGACTTGCAGTCTGACTATGCATCAAAATCCTACTAATAAGGGATATAT
>NC_025995.2:27695763-27856760 GCF_000442705.2 Elaeis guineensis | reverse complement strand
CATTATCAAACACCTTAATGGGAGGCTATGACTCAGTTATCTCATAACTTTATCATTTTAAGGACCTAATAATTTTAGAGGATTTAAATAATATAGAGGATGAGGTCAGATGAACCAGCTTATCATGATTCTCCCATGGCTTCACCAAGTCAGCTTAAAGGAGACCATTAAAAGGGCTGGTCTAGGAGCACCTAAATCAGTCACACTGATTTACCTAGCTGACATGGGTCAGCTCGAATAGTCAAATGATCGGATCAAAACATAATTTTACCAAGAGGCCAGGTAAGTTCGATCAGTAGGAGGGTCTGCCAAAGCTTGCTTTAGACACCATCAGAAATGGCCAGGTAAGCGGGCTCCCAATTAAAAACCACGATCTGGTTTACCTTAGACACCAACTGGTTTAATTAGTTTCGATTAGATCAACCTAACAGTTCGTGCTAGACCACTTAGCCAAGAATCAAGTCCATTTGGTTCTCGTTAAAGACATGGACTGACCAACCACAACTATTGTAATTGATCTAGAGAATCCTTGACCTAATCTAAGACAACAATTGATTAGATTTAGTCAATTCTCTAATTAAGTCCATCTTTAATCTAACCATAGGTCTAACCCAATTAATGGATCTAATTCCCACTAACCCATTAACCCAATGTGTTATGATTTGTGTCTTAGGTTCTTCAATTCACAATCCTAGAACCTAATCAAACAACTTCTTAATTCTTAATTAAGTTTTGGGCTGAGGGTTGGGTTCGGACTTTTCAAAAAATAATTTTCATATTTGTAAAATAATTTTACAATATGATTCTACCAACTATATTGCATGTTTGATTCATAATCAAGATACAAGTGAAATAAACATGAAACTACTTTAGATCTAATCTAAACAGGTTCATGTAATTGAAAAGTTTCAACTTTAAACAATTTCTTTGCAAAAAATTATTTAACAAAGAGATTTTATTTTAGATTTAAATACTTTTTAAATCTAATAAATATAAATTTAATCTAGATCATATCTAACAAATTTATGATTAAAGATAGATCTACAAAACTAGGACAACCTTTGCACTGTAAGGGGTAAACCTTACAGCAGGACAACCTTGCAGTTCGTGATTGATTAAAATTTTAATTTCAGATTTAATAATCAGATTATAAATTAGATCTAATCTAAGAAATAATCTAAGCATGTATAAATAATCATGTAATAAAGAACCTAGCTCTGATACCAATTGTAGGAACCAGATCTAGGGTTTCAGGGTTAGATCTTGAAACTTTTTCAAGATCATACAGCGGAAGACTAAAATAAATCAAAATTTATTTTTTAAAATCAGAGAATCCCTAGATCTAAGATCTTATTAATGATTATTACATAGCATTAAATCAAAATTAAAATATATAAATATAGCATGAACTACATGTTGATCATATCAACATGTTTCTATACCACATCTAATGTATGTATTAAATAATAGATCAGATCTATTACCTTGCAAGTTAGATGCTCTAACCTCACTGATCCGGCTTAAGGATGATGTTGCAAGCGCACACGCTCCGGCCTCTAGGAGTCATCCACACGAGCCCACGAATCTTGATCAGAAGTCCTGCTTCAGGAAATCAGCACAGTATGCTAGTACTGCGCTGATCCTTCTTTGATGGTTGATCAGGTGCCTCCTTCTTCTTGATTTGGACTCTTCAAAGATAGAAAGTAGAAGGAGAAGTTTCAGATCTGAGACACTCTCAGAAAACTCAAGATGGAGGGAGGAAAGATATGAAAACAAATAACCCTAGAAGAAGACCCTCTTCTTCTTCTCGTTTCTCTCTCTAGACACCCTAACTTGTGTCTTTTATATCTCCACGACCAAAGGTCTTTCTCTCTGATTTTTGGATGGCTCAAAGGTCTCTCAAATCTCTATCTTTTTCTAAAATTTCATGAAGAAACTCATTTTATACAGAGAGATATATAGAGTCCTTATCTAGGTCAAATACCTAGTCAAGGCTTATCCAAACATGGCAAGTTAAGGGGCGCCCAACTCTTGAGCACCTCCTCCATATTTTATGCATGGATCACCAGCAAAGGGTGACAATATGTACCCTAAAAGCCATAAAATTTAAAAAAAATTTGGATAAATTCGGTGTAAAATTGAAAGAGTTTTGGATTTCTAAAACTCTATCTCATAGAATTAGAAATCCAAACTTATTCCTTTTTGATTTGATCCAAACCACCTTCATGTAAGAAAGAAGAGAGGAAACCTTTTGTGAACGTGGGAGAGACTTGGGAGAGGGCTTTTGTCACACAAAATAAGTGGAGATTGGCATTGAATAAGAGAGAGGGCTGGGGAAGGCTTATGTGGTGCAAGGTGGAATCCTAGTCTTACTAGGATTCTATCTTATGACTTGTTTTAATTTGGTTTTCCAAATCAAATCAAACCAAAATTAGATCAATCTAATTAAAATAAGTCTTAACCCAATGAAAAACCTAATTTAATCAGATTAAATTAGATTTAAATCTGATTTAATTTTCTAATCAAATTAGAAATTAGATTGACCCAAGTCCTAGTTGAACTAGGACTATTTTTTCTTGCACTTGGCTTATCCAATAAACCAATTGGACTTGATCCAATCAAGTCCAAAATAAATCTAATTAAATCATATTTAATTAGACTTAATCTCACCCATTGGCTTAATCAAATTAAGCCAATTAGCAATCGAATGCTAATCTATCCTCCTGCAATACTTGCACTGGGTTAGATGTCAATCGTATTGATCATTTAACCCTAGAATGATTCTTAATCATTGATCAACCATCCGATCGGATCATGAACTCTAATGTGTGTGACCTCATAGGTCCGAACCTAAGTCGATAGTACAGAAACAAATTTCTGTACCAATCAAAGTGACCATCTAGCAATGGTACCCGATGACCGGATAGATCGAATGTGTAGAATAATATCCTTAGAACCCATGCGGATATAGTTTTCATATAATTCATCCCCTTGACCAAAATGATATAGGACACCCCAGAGTTTAAATGTCAACTCTGATCAGGTTGTCCACATTGTATTTCAAAATATCAAATCCATCTGATGGATTATCCTGGCCAAGTTTTGCTAAATTGAAATACAACGACTCATTCTTCTCCAACTCTTGGAGTGGTCAATCCCATCTCGATCACACTCTGACTTCGCAAGTACTTGACTGTGCCTAGAAGCTTTCCGTCTCTGAATTAGAAATTCAGTTAGTCCAGTACCAAAGCACAGTGAGTTGCTTGCAAGTCACTGAGGCGATCTCAAGTCTAAGGGACACTTATACCTATATCCCGTCAGAGACATTCTCGACAGCAGAATGCTCTGAGTTGGTCACGTTCAATGATGATGTACCCTTATATCTCACCTGTATGCCATACCAGTATCTCCACACTCCTTGGTTAAGAGGACAACCAACCCATATGGCCTACAGCGACCTATGCTCGATAGAAACTGTCATCCTTATTAACAGCCTATCATTTGGTCGTGAACAGTTTTAAGGACTAATCGATAAATTCTCTCTTTATCGAACTTAAATAGTCCTAAGGACTTCATCATAACAACGGAGTTCATTAGAAGATGAAAGCTTATGAAGAAGATGCCAAATATATTTTATTTATTAACAAATCAATTACAATACTTGGTTGCTCAACCGTCAACAGCTTGACGATTGGCTTTTTGGAAACATTTCCCAACATATATATATACATATATACATATATATATACATACATACATACATATATATATATATATATATGTATGTATGTATATATATACATATACATATATACATACATACATACATACATACATATATATATATATATATGTATGTATGTATGTATGTATGTATGCATATATATGTATATGTGTGTATATATATAATATATACTATGTATATATATATATATATAATATGTAATATATATATATACATATATACATATACATATGTATATATATATATACACACACATATACATATATATATATATATATATATAATATATATATATATATATACATATAATATATATATACATATATATATATATATATATATATATATATATATATATACAATATATATATATACATATACATATATATATATATATATATATATATATATAATATATATATATATATATGTATATATATATGTGTATATATGTATATATATATCTATATATATATTTATATATGTATATATGTCTATATATATATATACACATATATATATAGGTATATATACATATGTATATATAGATATATATACATATATATATAGATATGGTATATCTGATGGAGAGGGCAATAAGAGATTGTCGGTGCACATTTTATGGTATTATTGAAATATTTGTTTCGCTTTGTAAGACACTATATTCGTGAAGATTGGACCTCAAGTTTTGGCTTTTGAAGAAACTAATTTGGCTGCTTCTTTAGCTTCTTTTTTAATACTAAGAATGACCAAGGTAGGCTACAGTGTATTAAGAAAGGCCTTCTCTCGCCACCTTGATCTCATGAGACTATAGTCCCTTGGGGTGTAGCCATAGATAGTAGAGCATTCAGCTTTTTATGAAAAAACTATTTATTTAAAAGTTCACAGTCTTAAAGCAGCACTTCAGTTCGTGATGGTTCAAAAAAATGAGAAAAAAGATAGGGTTCCATTTGATCCTTCGGAGAAAGGGTTTTCGATGCTGGTGAGCTCCTGGATAGAGCTCAACCTGGATGCTTTGTTGCCCAAGAATGGCTACCCAAGAGGAGGGGTATAAATTGGGTATTTAAAAAATTAAAAGATAATTGTGCAGAATAAGCTACTAAGTGCTTAATGAGATATGTTAAAAGATATGTAATAAATGAAAATAGTAAAAAAAAAAGCATATAATAATAAACACTATAATTTTATAGGGGTTCAGTATCAAATTTAGCACCTACATCCACTCATCAAATAAACCACTTGAAAATTGAACTATAATCACTAAGCTTGATTACAGTCCAATTGTTTTTTTTGGTTCACAATCAATTAGTTGATTTTAATCTTAGCTCACGAACTACAACTATACAATGATTGTTTTTTTGGACTAACAATCAACTCTGATTGATTTTAATCTTGGCTCACCAATCAAATCACTACAAGTGTCCAATTCGAGGATTGGACCAACCCAAGTTTCTCACCCTAAGAAACTTGAAAGAAAACATAAAACCATAATTAATACAAGAGTTAAAGTTTAGAAAAATAAATACTATGAAGTCCAAGAGAAGAAAATCTGAGTTGTTTGCTGGTTGCTTGATTTCTTCTCCTTAAATGCTTAAGAAAAGTAGGTGGTGATCTTCAATGTTGATGGGCTTGACTTCTCTCAACTTGAGGATGATGGAAGGATGAGAGAATATCTAAAAATCACTCCTTCCTTTCACTATTTTGCTCATAAACTTGAATATACTGAAAATCACTTGAATGCTCTTCAATGTAAGTTCTAAAAGATATCTTCAATGCTCAAAAGGGTTCCCTTATATATGTTGGAAAATATGTCCTAAAGCCAATCATCTAAGTGGTAGATGATTGGAATTAGTATATGAATTATCTAATAATAATAGTTATTTGGCAGGTTCATCATAAAAGTTCTATCTTCCTTAAATGAACTCCTAAATTATGATGAAGTCTTTAGAACCATAATCAATTGATAAAGAAAGATTTATCGGATGGTTCTGAAATTGTTCACGATAAACGATAAGTTATTAACAAGGACGATAACTTATCAAGTGCAGGTCGCTGTATGCCATATGCGTTGGTTGTTCTCATAACCAAGTGGTATGGAGACACTGGTATGGCATCCAGGTGAGATGTAGGAGTATATTTGCATGGAACGTGATCAATGTAACACTCTACTATCAAGAGTAGTTAGCTAAGGTCAATGGGTATAAGTATCCCTCCGACCTGAGATCACCACGGTGACTTGCAAGCAACTCACTGTGCTTTGGTGCCGGACTGCCTGTATTTTTAATATAGGTTCGAAAGGTTTTTGGGTACAGTTAAGTACTTGTGAAATCGTGTGTGAGTCAAGATAGGATTGACCACTCCTGATTAACTTCAGGAAGAGAATGTCTCGCTGTGTTTCAATTTAGCAAAACCTAGACCTGGGTAATCCTCGTGAGGAGTCATGAGATTTGCAAAATTTTGAGACACAATAGAGATGACTTATATGAGTGATTGACAGCATACTCGAAGTCGTCTTGAGCATTATTGGTCAAAATGATGAATTATATGGTAACCATGGGTCAGGGTTCTTAGAATGTTGCTTTGCATACATTCGACCTATCTGGACGTCGAGAACCATTGCTAGATGGTTACTTCGATTGGTACAGAAATTGATTCCTCTGCTATCGATTTAAGTTCAAACTTATAGGATCACACACATAAGAGGTTGTAATCTAATCAGATGGTTAATCGATGATTGAGAATCATTCTAAGGTTAAACGATCAATGTGATTGATGTTTGACCTAATGCAAGTATTGCAGGAGGATCGATTAGCAATTGGATTGCTAATTGGCTCAATCTGATTGAGCAATTAGGTTGAGATCAAGTCTAATTAAATTTAATTTAATTAGATTAGTTTGAATTTAATTAGATTAAATCTAATTAATTTATTGGATAAGCCAATTGCAAGGGAGAACAAGTCCCTGTTCGACTAGGACTTGTATGCACCTAATTCCTAACTAAGTTAAGATTTAAATCAGAATTAAATATGATTTAATCTGATTTAATTAGACTTCTAGTTAGACTAGAATTACCATTAATTAGGTTGCAATTAATTTGGATTGGGTTTAAAGTGTTTGACCTAATCTACGTAAGAATCCTAGTTAGACTAGGACTCCATCTCTTCTCTTGCACCACCTAAGAAATCTCAAGCCCACATCCACTAATTAATTTCTAGATATTTTTCTATGATATCCACATCCAAAGAATATTATCTCAACCACTTATTCTAGAGATTTGAATTAGATTTGATTTGATTCAATATGGAAAGAGATTTGGCTAATTATGGAAAGTGGTTTAGGTTTATCTTTTTTTTTTTGAAAGAATCCCTCTTCACAAGGACTCTTCTCTCCTCTCTTGCGCCAACTTTTTCCAAGCTTATCCCTTCTTTTTGTAGCTCCTTTTGTGAGTTATTTCATGATCTCCATGAAATTTATGAGGGAGGGGGCATCCAAGAGTTGGACGCCCCATGGACTCCTTGTTGATTAGGTCTTTTGACCTAATCTATCATATAAAAAGTTGCCGCCCCATATGCTATCAAATAGGAGTCAAAAAATTGTGACTTTTAGATAAAAATAGTATCAGAGAAAGAGGAAGGCATGGGTGGTTTGAGGCACCAAAATCCTTGGAGGAGAGTCTTCAATCAAGAGATCAAAGGTTGATATCTTGTAGAGAGAAAGGTAAGAGAAAAGATTGTCTTCTCTTATTATTTTTCTTTCATATTATTCTCTCTTTATTTTTTGTGTTTTTTATGTGATAAAATTTGAGAGAGAAAGAGGATGGAATGGGTGGTTTGAGGCATCAAATTCTTTGGAGAAGAGTCTTCTATCAAGAGATCAAAAGTTGATGTCTTGTAGAAACAAAAGGTAAGAGAGAAGATATTTTTCTATTATTATTATTTTTTTAGTTTATTTCCTCTTTATTTTGTATTTTTATGTGATAAAAATTTGAGAGAGAGAGAGAGGGATGGCATGGTGGATTCATGCTCCAATGAGTTGGGGCATGGTGATCTAATTTTAGACATGATCTGATCATGTTCTAATGAGAGAAGAAGAAGACAAGAAGATTTTCTCTTAAGGTTTCTTTTAGAATCTTTCTTCTCTATAAATCATGAGATTTTTCTATGAAAAAAATCAGATATCATGAGATCTAAAAGTTTGAAAAATATCTAGAGAAGATGGTCTCCCCATATCCTAGCATAAAGATGTTCTCAGGACATCAATCATTGATGTACTGAAAGAGAGAACTGTCTTCTCTTAGGATTTTTTTTTATATTATTATTTTTGATTTTAGGGAGGTCAAAAGGTTTGACTTCTCCTTATTTCTCTTATATTCTTCATCTCTTGGAATGTCCAAGAGATCCAAAGAATATTTTTTAGATTAACCATCCGGAGGGATCTACAAGAAGCTAGCACTTCGAGCGGATCTTCGTTCGATGAACCTTCGATGTTGTTGCAGCTCGTATGGATCACCTGTAGAGGTCGGACATGTGTGTGGCTCCAAAGCAACAAAAAAAATCAACCACAGAGTTCTCGACCTGCATGAAGGTAAGAGATCTGATCTTTTCTCTTATCTAGATGTGATCTAGGTTTTAGATCTAAAACTATTTTAGATCTAGGGTATTGATTTGATCAATATCAAAGCTATTATTTTTTGATTTATAAATATAATATGATATATTATAGGTCCTAATTGTAGGTTTAGTAATCTGATTACATACATTTGTATATTAAATTATTTAATTTACATATTCCACTGGTTATATTTTAAAAATATTTTAAAATTCATGCATGAAACCTACACCTTTTCCAATAGTGGTATCAGAGCATCTAGGTTCTTTTATAAATATTTATAATTATATTAAAATAAATTTAAAAAATAAAATAATGATCGCACGGACTGTAGGTTATCCTGCTGTAAGGTTTACCCCTTACAGTGCAAAGGTTGTCCTGGTATATTGCGATCTAAAAAATTTAAAAGAGTTTAAATAAATCTTATCCTGAATGTTTTAGATTAGGTCTATTGATTTCATAAAATTTTATGTAATGTACATAGATTAAAATCAGCCAAGAACAGGATCTTGCAAAAGTTCTATTTGCTATCGAGCCAGCTCGACCAGCAATCCAGCTTGACTGAAAAGTTGGCTCAATTATTTTTCTGACTGATTTTAATTGTTAGTATTTGTTAGTAAAATAAGCTGACCTATTTTTGAAATGAGTCGACCTATTTAGTGAAACAACACTAAATTGTATTAAATCTTTCAAAAGTTGAAAATGATTTTCAAAATACCGAACCCCAACCCTCAGCCATGAACTTAATTAAAAGAATTAAGTGATTGTTTAGGATCTAGGTTTGTGATTTAAAGATCCTAAGACAATTTCATAAAACATGGGTTAAAGGGTAATGGGTTAGCTTTGATCAGGTCATTAACTGGGTTAGACCTAGGGTTAGATTAAATATGGACTAAGTTAACAAATTGATCAAACCTAATTAAAAGTTAATTAGGATTAGGTCATTCCTATAGATCACTTCAATAGTTATAGTTGATCAAAATCCATATATCTAATAAATGGACACTGATCGTGGCTCAGCGGCTGAGCTGAGTCTTTAGGTAGACCAAATCAAAATTGATAAATCATTGGTGTCTAAGGTAAACATGACCGGTGATTTTTAATTGGGAGCTCGCTCATCTGGTCATTTTTTATGGTGTCTAAGGCAAGCTTTGGCTGACCCTCCCACGATCATACTTACCTGACCAATGTGGTTAATCAGGTCTTGATTAGGTTGCTCATTGATTCGTGCTAACCCATGTCACATTGAAAATTAGTGAATCTGATTTCATTCAGTGAGACTGACCTAGGTGCCCATGGACCAAATTTGATCCTAATCCTTGTTAATGACTTGAGAAGTCAGTGGGAGGACTTGACTTGGTGAAGTTAGTGGGAGCAAATTGGTCCATGTCCTTTCTATCCTTAAATCACTAATAATTTTAAATCTTTAAAATTATTAGATCCTTAAAATGATAAAGTTATGGAGATAACTGAGTCATAGCCTTCCATTAAGGTGTTTGATAATGGGTCCATTAACTCAATAATCATTGCAGACCCAAAGGCTTGGTGCTTGTTGACTAATGGAATTATCATTCATCATATGACGACTTAAAGTGTCTCTCTAATGGTGGTTAGGTTAGCCAACCAAAGTTGGGCTTAATCATTCATTGGTTAGATGCACCAAGTATGGTCATGTTAATGGTTGGACCTAACCGGATCCTTACATAGAGGCCAAAGCCTACTGATTAGGTTTCTGGGATAAAATTAAATTACTAGAAGTTGTTTGGAAAAATAATTGGTTAGTGAACCTACCCGTAGATGCAGATGGGTTGGCCGACTAAAGTCAGGCTTGTGTGTAGTTATGTGGATTCTAGTATCTACTAAAAATTAAAGTAATTTCTCGAATTAGAGGTAGAGGCTACCAATTTGAATAAAATAATGAGAGAACCTTTAGAATAAAGTCCAAGTCTCTAGGCTTAAAATAATTCATATACATTAGGTCATTGTTCTCTTTTCTCAAAATAAGGCTAAACCTTAATTGCTCCAATTGCTGTTAGACAGTGATGACTTATGGGACCTAATTTCGTTAATTAGTATCGAACATTGAATTTGGTTCAGCATACGAATGGGTTCATATTGGGGCTTCTTAGTCCAGTCAAAATAATTAGTCCAAAATCGATCTAAATCAGGCATATTGGTTCTACTGTCAGAAGCAGAGTCATAGGAAGAAGAATTGTCTTGCTTCCCTTGACCATAATAGGCTGAAGAAGAGAAAGGAGCAAGAGTTGCTCATCAAGGATGTTATATAATAACACCTTAAAGTTTCTCTATGAAATTCTACTACCTAGGTATTAGATACTGATGGTTTTATACAATTTATTGCTAGGACTACAAGTAAGTGGAAGTTTGAAAATGGTGAGAAATTCTTAAATGTTAGGAATGAAAGTCTTATTCCAATCCTAACTTTAGAATTGTAGAGTTTATTTTCAAATACTGTCATTTAGAGTAATTATTCCTATTGTCCATTGTTTATGATGAATGTAATCTTTGTTGGCCTTTTGGCCAAAGATGATTATCATTCATTAATAAAGGAAGATTATTGTGATATTATTATGAATAATGTTACAATAATACATGGAAATAAGAAAATGACATTTAACATTTACACAACCTATTAAGTGTAATGTACACACCCAAGTTAGATAATGTCATGGATGTCTGTCTTTGGCTTAGTCACCTTGACAAGAAAGGATAAATGGATTAGTTGAGAGGAAAATCTCACATCAATGATTGTGAATCATTGATAGCCTGTGAGTCTTGTCTTCTTGGAAAGATGACAAAGTCACCTTTTAATAGAAAAGATGAAGGAGCTGATAAAGTTCTAAGTCTCATATATAGTGATGTACGTGGACCTGTGAACTTAAGTGCCAAAGGAAGATATTAATATTTCATTACAGACGACCTATCTGGGCATGGGTGCGTCTGGCTGAATCATTTGAAATATTCAAATGATTCAATAATGAAAGATTGAAACAAACTGGATAAGGTGTTAGAACTCTTCGATCAGATCGAGGAGGCGAATACTTATCCAGTGAGTTTGTGACATATCTAGGAGAGAATTAGATTCTCTCTCAGTGGATTCTTTTTTGGAACAAAGTGTATCTGAAAGGAGAAGCTGAACTTTGTTACACATGGTTCAATCCACAATAGGGTTCACTTCTTGCTTGTTTCAGGATTATGCTCTTGTGTGATTACCTATTTTACTCTGAAAATATACTGAGTAAGTCTGTTGTGCAGATTCCATATGAGATATGAACATGCATAGTCTAGACTCTCTCACCTTTGGGTTTGGAGTTGATCGGCCTATGTCAAAGGTTTGCATACAGATAAACTTGGTTCTTGGTCCAATAGTTGTTTAAGGGTTACTGATTCTATCATGCTGAAGAACATAAGATGCTCATCAGCAGTAGGGTATTCCTTTTGGAAAGGAGTTTCTTAGAGAAGAAATTGATGCCTCTCAAGTTGAACTTGGAAGTTTGACTGGTAGAAAATGAACCGACATAATCTAGTAAACCTACGAACCGGATTTGATTAGATCAAACTCAGAGCCCTTTAAAGTAACACCTTTAAGGAGATCTGATAGAGTATCGCGTTAGCTGGACAGACACTTAGTGTCTAGGTCTGGGATGTGATGTTGGAGCACGATCCTGGCTCCTCCCACAGACCTTGGGTGCAGCAGAACCAGCAACGAATAGATCTGGAGTCGTCTGGACACGATCCAAGGCCCTTGACGAAATCAGCTGGTTGCTATCTTCTTCGTCAGCCTTTCGTTCCAGATGAAGAACACTTCTGAAACTACCTCTAAAAAATCTAAGATCTGGTACTCAACTAGATCAGACCTGGACGAGGTTCTTCAATTTGTAGATCTTGAATCAGGTATTTTAGATGGGAAGAAGATAGATGGAGACAGACCTCGCAGATCTGTCCTGCTGCAGCCTTTCTTGTAGATCTGTTGATGGAGATCTCACCCACACCTCAAACGACCTCAAATCAACTCCAGATCTGAGAGAGACTTGTACCAACCTCTTCTCAAGAGATTTTAGGTCTTGGACCTGGTGTTTGGGCACCTGCAAGAGGGGGAGAGCAGATCTGGTAGGCGGCTGCAAGGGGGAAGGGGCTAGCCCTCCCCTTCTTCTCTTTCCTTTAATGGACTGGCGGTAAGAAACCCTAGGGTTTCTTGCTCCTGGGGCATGGAGAATTGCTGGAGAGAGAGGGAGAAGAGAGAGAGAGACTTTGGAGAAAGAGTCTTGTATTTTTTTGGCTTAATCAAACCTATACAAGTACATGTATATATAAACACCGGGTCAAATGACCCAAACCCAAAACTCCCTTGACCAACTCTATGGGAGATTAGGTTAACCCAAGCCCATGTACACCCATGATTCGACCTAATCTCACCTATCTGGGCCCAGACCTGGCCCATAAAGAGTTGGTCCCTTGAGGCCCACATAACCTAGACCTCAAGAACCCGAAAGGCCCACAGCCTTTCAACCTAGGGCCCAACTAGCCCTAGAGCCTCCATGAAGCCCTCATGAATGATGGACCTTGACCTTAGCCTTGGTCCCTGGGCTTGGACACACCACCTGGATCATAACAATCTCCACCTTGGTGTCCCAAGGCGTCAACCAACTCCACTCTGTCCTTGCGACTGTAGACCCATTTGTAGCCAATGGGCCTCTTCCCTGCGGCAACTGCACTAATCGCCACGTCTGGTTCTGATGGAGAGACTGCATCTCTTCGGACATTATCTGGACCCACCGCTCTTTGTCCTAGCTCTCAATAGTCTCCTAATATGTATATGGGTCTCCATTCACTGTCACCAGGGCATATGACAGCATCTCCTCGAAGCCATATCGGTCCGGTTGCCTGATGGTCCTCTTGGGCTTGTGTAGGGCAACATTGATATCAGTCCTCGGTCCAGCTCGCTCCTGCTGGACCTCTCCACCTCGATCATCCGTCTGAGTCCTCTCCACCTATGGAGACACCTTAGGTAGGTTCTCCACTTGAATGTCATGTCCTCCCGTAGTACCTGCAAGAGGCAAAATCAAAGAGGTTAGCTGTCCAGCAGCGCCCTGCTGGACCTCCTCTGCTCCTGCTGCTCCTTCATGCCTGCTGGCCTCCGTAGAACTGACTCCTCATCAAAAATCATATTCCAACTAATGATGACTTTCTTTTCCAAGGGATCCCATAGCCTGTATCCCTTGACTCATCGTGGATAGCCTAGAAACACCGCCTTATGTGATCTGGCGTCTAGCTTGCTCCGCTCACCAGCTCCAATGTGCACATAGGCCGTGCACCCAAATACCCGTAGATGGCCTAGCCCAACTGTCCTCCCAGACCACACCTCCTCTGGAAGCCTGCCATCCAACCTGGTGTGAGGTGATCGATTGACCAAGTAACCAGCTGCATCAACTGTGTCAACCCAGAATGCCTTTGGAAGCCCTGCCTGCAGCCTCATGCATCGTGCCTTTTCCAAAAGTGTTCTGTTCATCCTTTTGGCCACCCCATTCTGCTGTGGAGTTCCTCTAACTGAGAAGTATCTCCTGATCCCACACTCCTCACAGTAATCTTGGAACTCTCTGCTGGTGTACTCTCCGCCATTGTCTGACCTCAGACACTTCACGCTCCTCCCCTGCTTCTTCTCCACCTCAGCTCTCCAGATCTTGAACTTGGTGAAGACCTCTGACTTCTCTCATGAAGTAAATCCAGAGCTTCCTTGAGAAATCATCAATCAGGGTCATGAAGTATCTGGCCCCATTCCTAGCTAAAACTGAGGCTGGTCCCCACACATCCGTGTGTACTAACTCCAGAGGGGCTCCACTGCGGGCTGTACTGATGTTGAACTGAACTCTCCTCTGCTTTTCCATCTGGTAAGGCTCACAGATCTCCCCTGTAGCACCATCCTCCAGATCAGAGATGAGTCCTCTCCTGCTCAACTCCCTCAGCCCCCTGTCACCCATGTGGCCTAGGCAGTAGTGCCACATCCTGTAAGTCCTCTCCTGGTCCTGTGCTGTAGCTGCTGCATCAGACTCTCCGGTCACCATAGATCCCTCCATGCGATAGAGGTTATTGTCCAACCTCCTACCTCTGATAACCACCATAGCTCCATTGGAGATGTTCAGTACTCTACTTCTAGCCCTACTGCCGAAGCCGTATCCACTACGCTCCAAGAGCCAAGTGACACCAGATTCTTTTCCAGCTCCGGGATGTGCTTTACATTTGTCAATGTCCTCACAATCCTATCAAACATCCTCACCCTGACTGTTCCTATTCCAGCCACCTTGTAAGGATGATTGTCACCTAGAGTCACTGATCCCTCATCTGTCTTGGTGTATGTCGTAAACCAAGACCTGTGTGGTGTGTAGTGATGTGAGCACGCAGAGTCTAGTGTCCACTCCTCTATGTACTGCTTGTGACCATCTGATACCACAAGTAGATCATCCTCCACCTGCTGCCCAGCAACTGTACTCACTGATTCTGAGCCACTTCTTTCTCCCTTCTTGCTCTTTCATAGTGGACATTCTCGCTTGAAGTGCCCGAACTCGTTGCACTTGAAGCATTTCACCTCTTTCTTTCCCTTCCTGGACTTGGACTGTCCCCTGGACTTGCTTCTGCCTCTGCCTCTACCTATCCTCTCCCTTACTACCAAACCCTCCTGGGGAGCCCGATCTCTGGTCAACTTTTTCTCTGCCCATTAGACCTCAGCACTGAGACCATGTCCTCATACTCCAGAGTCTCCTTGCCGTAGAGCAGTGTAGTCACCAAAGAATTATATGATCCTGGTAGTAAACACAAAAGCAATAGGGACTTGTCCTCCTCATCTAGCTTCACCCCGATATTCATCAACTCCATGCACAACTGGTCGAACCTCTGAATGTGGCCAATCACATCAGATCCCTCCTGCATCCAAAGACTGTACAACCTCTTCTTCAGCATCAGTTTATTGCACATATTCTTCCCCATATACATGGTGTGCAACTTTGACCAAAGGCCCTTCGGGGTCTTTTCTTCCAGCACCGAATACAACGTCGCATCCGCCAAACATCCTCTGATCACCGAGCATGCTTTCTTCTCCAACGATGCCCACTGTCTATCTGTCATTCCCTCAGGCTTCTCATCCAAAGCCTGATCCAGATCTGCTTGCACCAGAAGATCCTCCACCCGGATTTTCCATATGGAAAAATTTTTCTTGCCATCAAACTTCTCAAACTCGACCTTCATATTGCTGCCCATGACTGGATCCAAGCCAAACAAGCAATATAAAATCAAGAAGTGTAGAATATACCTTGATGGAACCTTGCTGAAAATTTTCAGCACATGGGATCTTCAACTTCTCATGCTTGGAACCGCTTCCTCACCACCGTGGCTCTGATACCAACTATTGGAGCACGATCCCAGCTCCTCCCACAGACCTTGGGTGTAGCAGAACCAGCAACGAATAGATCTGGAGTCGTCTGGACACGATCCAAGGCTCTTGACGAAATCAGCCTGGTTGCTGTCTTCTTCGTCAGCCTTTCGTTCCAGATGAAGAATGCCTCTGAAACTATCTCTAAAAAATCTAAGATCTGGTACCCAACCAGATCAGACCTGGACCAAGGTCTTCCAATTCATAGATCTCAAATCAGGATATTCTAGATAGGGAAGAAGATAGATGGAGACAGACCTCACAGATCTATCCTGCTGCAGCCTTTCTTATAGATCTGTTGATGGAGATCTCACCCATGCCTCAAACGACCTCAGATCAACTTCAGATCTGAGAGAGACTTGTACCAACCTCTTCTCAAGAGATTCTAGGTCCTGAACCTGGTGTTTGGGTGCCTGCAAGAGGGGGAGAGCATATCTGGTAGGCGGCTGCAAGGGGGAAGGGGCTAGCGTCTCCCCTTCTTCTCTTTCTTTTTATGGACTGGCGGCAAGAAACCCTAGGGTTTCTTGCCCCTGAGGCATGGAGAATTGCTGGAGAGAGAAGGAGAAGAGAGAGAGAGACTTGGGAGAAAGAGTCTTATATTTTTTTGGCTTAATCAAACCTATACAAGTACATGTATATATAAACACTGGATCAAATGACCCAAACCCAAAACTGTAGGAACCAGATCTAGGGTTTCAGGGTTAGATCTTGAAACTTTTTCAAGATCTAACAGCGGAAGAATAAAATAAATCAAAATTTATTTTCTAAAACTAGAGAATCTCTAGATCTAAGATCCTATTACATGATTATTACATAGCATTAAATCAGAAATTAAAATATATAAATATAGCATGAACTACATGTTGATCATATCAACATGTTTCTATACCACATCTAATGTATGTATTAAATAATAGATCAGATCTATTACCTTGCAAGTTAGATGCTCTAACCTCGCTGATCCGGGCTTAAGGATGATGTTGCAAGCCACACATGCGTCCGGCCTCTAGGAGTCATCCACACGAGCCCACGAATCTCGATCAGAAGTCCTGCTTCATGAAATCAGCACAGTATACTAGTACTGCACTGATCCTTCTTTGATGGTTGATCAGGTGCCTCCTTCTTCTTGATTTGGACTCTTCCAAAGATAGAAAGTAAAAGGAGGAGTTTTAGATCTGAGACACTCTCAGAAAACTCAAGATGGAGGGAGGAAAGATATGAAAAAAAAAATCCTAGAAGAAGACCCTCTTCTTCTTCATATTTTTTTCTCTAGATACCCTAACTTGTATCTTTTATATCTCCACGACCTAAAGGTATTTATCTCTGATTTTTGGAGGGTACAAAGGTCTCTCAAATATCTATATTCTCCTAAAAGTTCACAAAGAAACTCATTTTATACAGAGAGATATGATAGAGTCCTTGTCTAGGTCAAATACCTAGTCAAGGCTTATCCAAACATGGCAAGTTAAGGGGCGCCCAACTATTGAGCACCTCCTCCATATTTTCATGCATAGATTACCAGCAAAGGGTGCACAATGTGTACCCTAAAAGTCACAAAAATTCTAAAAAAAAATTGGATAAATTCGGTGCAAAATTGAAAGAGTTTTGGATTTCTAAAACTCTATCTCATAGAATTCGAAATCCAAACTTATTCCTTTTTGATTTGATCCAAACCACCTACCATGTAAGAAAGAAGAGAGGAAACCTTTTGTGAATGTGAAGAGACCTGGGAGAGAGCTTTTTTCACACAAAATAAGTGGAGATTGGCATTGAATAAGAGAGAGGGCGTGGGGAAGGCTTATGTGGCGCAAGATGGAATCCTAGTCTTACTAGGATTCTATCTTATGACTTGTTTTAATTTGGTTTCCCAAACCAAATCAAACCAAAATTAGATCAATCTAATTAAAATAGGTCTTAACCCAATTAAGAACCTAATTTAATCAGATTAAATTAGATTTAAATCTGATTTAATTTTCTAATCAAATTAGAAATTAGATTGACCCAAGTCCTAGTTGAACTAGGACTAGTTTTTCCTTGCACTTGGCTTATCCAATAAACCAATTGGACTTTATCCAATCAATCCCAAAATAAATCTAATTAAATTATATTTAATTAGACTTAATCTCAGTCCATTGGCTTAATCAAATTAAGCCAATTAGCAATCGAATTGCTAATCGATCCTCCTGCAATACTTGCACTGGGTTAAATGTCAATCGTTTTGATCATTTAACCCTAGAACGATTCTTAATCGTTGATCAACCATCCGATCGGATCATGAACTCTAATATGTGTGACCTCATAGGTCCAAACCTAAGTCGGTAGCACAGAAACAAATTCTTGTACCAATCGAAGTGACCATCTAGCAATGGTATCCGACGACCGGATAGGTCGAATGTGTAGAACAACATCCTTAGAATCCATGCGGATATAGTTTTCATATAATTCATCCCCTTGACCAAAATGATCATAGGACACCCCAGAGTTCAACTGTCAACTCTGATCAGGTTGTCCACATTGTATTTCAAAATATCAAATCCATCTGATGGATTACCCTGGCCAAGGTTTTGCTAAATTGAAATACAGCGACTCATTCTTCTCCAACTCTTGGAGTGGTCAATCCCATCTCGATCACACTCTGACTTCGCAAGTATTTGACTGTGCCCAGAAGCCTTCCATCCTTGAATTAGAAATTCAGTTAGTCCAGTACCAAAGTACAGTGAGTTGTTTGCAAGTCACTGAGGCGATCTCAAGTCTAAGAGACACTTATACCTATATCCCATCAGAGATATTCTCGACAGCAGAATGCTCTGAAGTCGGTCACGTTCAATGATGATGTATCCTTACATCTCACCTGTATGCCATACCAGTATCTCCACAATCCTTGGTTAAGAGGACAACCAACCCATATGGCCTACAGCGACCTATGCTCGATAGAAGCTGTCGTCCTTATTAACAGCTTATCATTTGATCGTGAATAGTTTTAAGGACTAATCGATAAATCCTCTCTTTATCGAATCTAAATAGTCCTAAGGACTTCATCATAACAACGGAGTTCATTAGAAGATGAAAGCTTATGATGAAAATAACAAATATATTTTATTTATTAACAAATCAATTACAATACTTGGTTTCTCAACCGTCAACAGCTTGACGATTGGCTTTTTGGGACACATTTTCCAACAACTCCCACTTGTCCTAAAGCCACTCGGTACAGTATCTAATACCCATCTTCGACTTGTGGTTGTCGAACTCCTTTATCGCCAGGGCTTTAGTGAAGGGGTCGGTCAGGTTCTCTTTTTCGTCGATCTTCTGAAGGTCGACGTCACCTCGATCCATGATCTCTCGGACCAGGTGGAAGCGGTGCAAGATATGCTTCGTCTGCTGATGTGCTTTGGGTTCCTTCGCCTGAGCTATGGCACCAATGCTATCACAGTAGAGCAGGACTGGACCATCGAGGGAGGGTTCTACTCCGAGCTCAGTGATGGATTTTCTCAGCCACATAGCTTCCTTTGCAGCATCCGATGCTGCGATGTACTCCACTTCATAAACAGAGTCCGCCACAGTATGCTGCTTGGAACTCTTCCAGCAGATGGCTCCACCATTCAGAGTAAAGATATAACCCGACACGCTCCTGCTGTCATAATGGTCAGATTGGAAGCTAGAGTCTGTGAACCCCACAAGTTTCGGATCTGACTCGTCATAAACCAACCATTGGTCCTTAGTATTTTTCAAATACTTAAGGATGGCTTTAACCACTTTTCAGTAATTTTCTTCAGGATCATATTGGTATTTACTACCTACTCCTAGTGAATATGCCATATCTGGTCTTGTACATGTCATGGCGTACATGATAGATCCCAGACTGAAGCATATGGGACTCTACTCATACACTCTCTCTCTTCAGGAGTTGTCGGACAATCCTTCTTAGAGAGAGAAATTTCTTGGCCTATCGATAGATAGCCCTTCTTGGAATTCTCCATGCTGAACCTCTTCAGCACAGTGTCTATGTACATGGATTGGGATAACCCAAGCATCCTTTTAGATCTATCCCTATAGATCTTCATCCCTAGGATGTAGGATGCTTCACCCAAGTCCTTCATGGAGAACTGTGATGACAACCAAACTTTTATTCCCTGTAGTGCGGGGATGTCATTCCCGATTAAGAGAATGTCATCCACGTACAAGACAAAAAATACCACAACTGGACCATTTGCCCATTTATAGATGCAGGGCTCTTCTCCATTCTTAATGAAGCCATACATTTTGATCACCTTATCAAAATGCATGTTCCAACTCTGAGAAGCTTGCTTCAGTCCATAAATAGATCTCTGAAGCTTGCACACCTTGGACTCATCTGTGGATGTAAACTCCTCAGGTTGTATCATATACACCTCTTCGATCAGCTCTCCATTCAGGAAAGCTGTCTTTACATCCATCTGTCAGATCTCATAATCTAGATGGGCAGCTATTGCAAGCATTATCCGAATGGATTTGAGCATTGCCACAGGAGAAAACATCTCGTCATAGTCAATACCATAACGTTGACGATACCCTTTGGCGACCAGACGGACTTTATAGGTCTCCACCTTTCCGTCTGCGCCCCTCTTCCTTTTGAAGACCCATTTACACCCAATGGATTTAACCCCTTCAGGTGGGTCAACCAATGTCCATACATCGTTGACTTTCATGGACTCCATTTTGAATTTCATGGCTTCAAGCCATTTCTCAAAATTAAGTCTCTGCATTGCATCCATATAGGTGATCGGATCCTCATTATTCTCATCAAGTTCGATGGGATCACCGTCCCAGACCAAGAAACCATAGTATCTGTCCGATTGACGTGGTACTCTACTGGATCGCCTTAATGATGTAGGTACATTGGGCTCCAGATATGATCTAATCATATCAGACTCAGGTTCAGCTATTGGTGTCGGTCCTTCTACCTGTTGAACTTCATCAAGTTCAATCTTAGAGGCAACGATTCCTTCACCAAGGAACTCCTTTTCTAAAAAGATTGCCTTAAGGCTGACGAACACCTTTTGTTCATCAGCGTGGTAGAAAAAATATCCTTTTGTCTCTTTGGGGTACCCTATGAATGAGCATTTATCAGACCTAGGTCCAAGTTTGTCTGTGACTAATCATTTGACATAGGCCGGGCACCCCCAGACCCTAAGGTGTGAAAGTGCTGGCTTACGTCCCGTCCATATCTCATATGAAGTCTTAATTACAAACTTACTTGGAACCCTATTTAACAGATAACAGGCCGATTTGAGTGCATATCCCCAGAAAGATATCGATAAGCTTGCAAAACCCATCATGGATCGGACCATGTCTAACAGAGTCCGATTCCTCCTTTCAGACACACCATTATGCTATGGTGTTCCTGGAGGAGTCCATTGGGAGAGAATTCAATTCTCTCCTAGATATGTGAGAAACTCACTAGAAAGATATTCTCCTCCTCGATCAGATCGAAGAGTTTTAATACTCTTACCAGTTTATTTTTCTACTTCACTTCGGAATCGTTTGAATATTTCAAATGAATCCGACTTATGTTTCATCAGATAGACATATCCATATCTGGATAGGTCATCCATAAAAGTTATGAAGTAGAAATATCCATCTCTAGCACTTATGCTCATGGGCCCGCATACATCAGTATGTATTAGGCCCAAGAGCTCAGTAGCTCTCTCACCTTTTCTAGTAAAAGGTGACTTGGTCATTTTACCAAGAAGACAGGACTCACAGGTTGGAAGTGATTCACAATCACTGACTTCGAGGATTTTCTCTTGAGTCAACCTATTTATTCTATTCTTGTTTATATGACCTAGCCTACAGTGCCATAAGTAGATATCTGACACACTATCTAATCTAGGGTGCTTGCTAGTAGCATAGACTCTTATTGGGTTTGATCTTTCTGGTCTGACCCTACACAAATGTCCCAGCCTGAACTTGCACCTTCTTCACTTTCTTCTTCTTGTTCTTCTTCCCTTTCTTAAAGGGTCGAGAACCAGAAGACGATCCTCCCACTAAGTTCACCGACTCCTTGAGGAGTTAGTGATCCTTCTCAAAGTTCTGAAGCAACCCCAGTAACCTGTGGTAATTCTCTTCAGGCTTTGTCATTCTATAATGAGTGAGGAATGGGAGATAAGACTGGGGCAGCGAGTTCAGTATTGCATCTTTCCCAAGCTGCTCATGCAAGGGAAAGCCGAGCTTGCTCAATCGTTCCATCAGCTCGATCATGTACAATACATGATCAGTGACAGAGGCACCATCCCATATTTTGGAATTGAAGATGGCACAACTAGTCTTGTACCTCTCTACATCATCGGGTGTGCCAAAGGCATCCTCCAACACTTGAAGTATGTCCTTTGGCTGAGCCATCTCAAATCTGTGACTGAACTCGTCGCTCATGGCAGCCAGCATGATACAGTGCATCATGGTCCGGTCACTGAGCCACTTCTGGTAAGTGTCTCTGACTGTTCCACGTGCATTGACAGCTGGCTCCTCAGGTGCAGGATCCATTATCACATATAGGATCCGTTCATGCTCTAGAACTATCTTCAACTTTCGGTACCAGCTATCGAAGTTGGGTCCCACCAACTTATCATTGTCCAACAATGATCGGAGCAATAGGGAAGTGGCCATATTTGCACAATGGAGAACCATAACCTAATTAGTAATTGATTCATTAAACCTAAAGATTTGGACTTTAATCAAAAGGTTTCTTTCACTATTTTATTCGAATTGGTAGCCTCTACCTCCAATTCGAGGAATTACCCTAATTCCTTAGTGGGTACTAGAATCCACTTAGACTGCACACAAGCCCAACTTTGGTTGGCCAACCCATGTATATCTAAGGATAGGTTCATTACCAATTGTTTCTCTAAACAATTTCTAGTAATTTTAATTTTGCCCTAGAAACCTAATCAGTAGGTTTTGGCCTCCACTGTAAGGATCCAGTTAGGTCCAACCATTAACATGTATTGCTCCTAGATTGATTTTGATGATTACAAAGCAGATTGAAGGGATACAAATAATTTTAAATTGAAAAAGTCCTTATGCTCTTCAAGGGCAAAATCATAATTTCACTAAAATCCTAATTTGATAGTATCATTTGGTAGAACAAATGATTAGTAATCTATTGGTGAAAATTTTATTGTGTTTGGACTTATATTTTTGAAGTTATGAAGGTTTGAAGTGCATGAGTCGACTCATAAGTCAACTCATGGCACTATGAGCTGATTGGCACGCAAAAATTTCTCTTGGCACGCTAGTTTTCTGGCTTGGCACGACCTGTGAGTCGACTCATGAGTCGACCCACAAGGCATGAGTCGACTCATGAGTCGACCCCTGCTGATTTGAGCTAAGAATTTCCAGAAACTCATTCTCTGGTCTTTGCAACGGAAGTCGACTCATGAGTCGACTCCTGATGCATGAGTCGACTCATGAGTCGACCCCTGCGATGGAAAATGTCAGCAACGACTATTTTTTTACCCGTTTTAATTGCCTTTTATGCTTCCTAAAATTGCTCTAACGGCTCTTTATCTGTCTAAATTGTTTTCTCTTGCTTCTAATGCTATAAAATGCTTCAAATGGTAAAAGAAATTACAGATTAAATAGCAGATCAAATGTGAGATCAAAAATAATAGAGAGGATCCGAAATCTGCACGAAAAAGTCTGAGATCAACGAGATATTCGAGAGAAAAAGAAAAGAGGATCCAAAATCCACACGTGAGATTGTGAAAGAGATTCAAGAGCTTTCAAAGAGAGAATTTGTCACGCCTATTGTTTCAACCTTGATCTAGAGATCCTTCAAAGCTTTCAAGAGATCTTCAATCAACGATCATCCTCTTCTCAAGCATTCGTTCAAGCGTTCATCTATTTTGAGAAAATTCAAAAAGGGGTTCTTCATTTGAGTAAAGTTTTTATTGTTATATTCGCTCATTTAAGGAGCTGTTATTGTATTAATTTGTGCTCTAAATTTTTTTACTCTTGTAAGTAATTGTTCTTGTTTTTGGAGGATTTCCAAAACAAGGAAAGGTTGATCCGAACCTGAAATCGGAGTGTTTTGGGTTTACTTGTACCCGAGAAATAAGTGATCTAGCTTGAGATAGCTAGTGTCGGAGTTTTTGACGTTTTATATTCAGGTTGAATACAAGCATAGTGGATTGAAATTCTCAAGTAGGAGCTTGGGGAGTGGATGTAGGTGCAAGGTTGGCACCGAACCACTATAAATCCTTGTGTTTGTGGTGTGGTTTATCGCTTCACTTTATTTCTTTATTATATCCTTGTATTCCTGCTTTAGGTAATTAATATTGAATTAAAATCTTTGTCTTGTTCATCATAAGTAATTAATTAAGTCCAAAATTTTTAGAAATCCAATTCACCCCCCCCTCTTGGGTTGCATAGCTGGGCAACAAGTGGTATCAGAGCCCAGTGCTCTAGCCCTTCTTTGATCTAACAATCAAAGAGCCAAAGATCTATGGCAACCCACGTCGGTACTTCTCTAGCCGAGGGGCAATCTACAAACCGACCTTCACTTTTCAATGGGTCTAATTACACCTATTGGAAAGCTCGGATGAAGATATTCATACAAGCACTTGACTATGATATGTGGAGTATCATAGTGAACGGTCCTCACACACCCACCAAGATTATAGATGGTGAGGAGTCAACCAAACCCGAAAAAGATTGGGATGAGGTTGACAAGAAATTGGCACAATTAAATGCCAAAGCTATGAATGTTCTTTATTGTGCACTAGATGCAAATGAATTTAATCGCATTTCTACTTGTGCATCTGCTAAAGAAATATGGGATAGGTTAGAAGTAACCCATGAGGGAACAAATCAAGTAAAAGAGACTAAAATAAACATGCTAGTGCATAAATATGAATTGTTCAAAATAGAGCATGATGAGTCCATAACTGCTATGTTTACTCGTTTTACTGATATAATTAATGGTTTGAAGAGTCTTGGCAAATCTTATACTAACAGTGAGCTTGTAAGGAAGATTCTCAGGTCATTGCCAAGAACTTGGGAAGCCAAGGTGACTGCCATCCAAGAAGCAAAGGACTTGAACACTCTACCTCTAGAAGAGCTTCTTGGATCCTTGATGACTCATGAACTTAGCATGAAGCAACATCAAGAGGATGAAGTCAAAAAGAAAAGAACCATTGCCCTCAAATCCACAACTTTGCCTGATTATGAAATGGATGACACTGAAGATGAAGAACAAGATGAAGAGATGGCACTCATCACCCAGAAATTTAAGAAGTTTCTAAGAAAAAGGAAACAGGAGATGAGAAAGAAGTTCACAAAAGGGGAACAAAGCAAAGAGAAAGAAAAAGATCAACCCCTTATATGCTACGAGTGCAAGAAGCCGGGATATTTCAGATCCGAATGTCCACAACTGAAGAAAGGTCCAAAGAAGTTCAAAAAGAAGGCAATGATGGCTACTTGGAGTGCGAGTGATGACTCAAGCTCCGACGAGGAAACCTCAACAGAACAAGCCAACCTGTGTCTGATGGCACACGAAAATGAGGTAACTTCTGAATCCACTAGTGAATTTACTTTTGAAGAATTGCATGAAGCATTCTATGATTCAATTGATGAATTAAAGAAACTAGGGAAGAAAAACAAAGAACTGAAATTGGAAAATCAGTCTCTAGTAAAACAAGCTGAAAACCTTTCAATTGAAAATCAAAACTTTAAGGATGAAATTAACAAGCTGAAATCTATAGTAGATAAGTTCACCTTAAGTTCAAACAAACTAAATATGATCCTTGATAATCAGAAAGCTATATATGATAAGGCTGGACTTGGCTATAAACCCCTGAAGAAACAAAAATTTCTGAAGGATATTTATGTAAATTATTCAAGTAACAAGTCTACAAATATTACTTGTTTCAAATGTGGAAGAATAGGACATAAATCATACACATGTCTTATTAACAAATATGCAAACACAAAAAAAATATGGGTTCCAAAAGGAACCATCTTGACTAACCTAAAAGGACCCAAGAAAGCTTGGGTACCTAAGACAGAAACTTGACCTTTGCTTGCAGGTGTGTCTAGCATCCCAAGAAGGAAACAGAAAATGGTATCTTGACAGTGGATGCTCGAGACACATGACTGGTGATGAATCACAATTCATCACGCTTGATGCTAAGGATGGAGGGATGGTCACCTTTGGAGATAATGGCAAAGGAAAGATCATCGGGATAGGTAACATTGGTATCACTCCCTCCAAATACATTGAGAATGTTTTATTAGTTAAAGGTTTAAAGCATAACTTACTTAGCATTAGTCAATTCTGTGATAAAGGGTATAAAGTAGTTTTTGAATCATCTGTTTGCATTGTGACTAATCCTATTAATGATGGCATTAAATTTATAGGACATAGGCATGGCAATGTTTATATGGTAGATTTGAATGATTTAGCCAAATTAGACATGCAATGCCTAGTATCCTTGAATGCTAAAGTTAATGAAACTAGTTGGCTGTGGCATCGTAGACTTGCACATATTAGCATGCATTCTCTTTCAAAATTAATAAAGAAAGATTTAGTTCTTGGTTTGCCAAAACTGAATTTTGAAAATGATAGAATTTGTGATGCATGCCAATTAGGTAAACAAACTAGAGTTTCATTTAAATCCAAAAATACTGTTACAACTTCTAGACCTGTAGAGCTCTTACATATGGACTTATTTGGACCAACAAGAACCACTAGTCTAGGAGGAAAACGATATGGATTTGTAATAATAGATGATTACTCTCGTTTTACTTGGGTTTTCTTTTTGACACACAAAAATGAAACTTTTCAGATTTTCACTAAATTTCACCGAAAAGTCACTATGAAAAAGGGTTTTCAATTCAAAATATTAGAAGTGATCATGGAACTGAATTTGAAAATCAAGATTTTGAAAATTTTTGTGATGAAAAAGGAATAGGCCATAACTTCTCTGCTCCTAGGACACCCCAACAAAATGGGGTAGTTGAAAGGAAAAACAGAATCTTAGAAGAAATGGCCCGTACCATGCTTTGTGAAAGCAACCTTCCAAGATATTTTTGGGCGGAAGCAATTAACACAGCATGTTACATTTTAAATCGTGCTTTAATTAGATAATTTTTAAAGAAAACCCCCTATGAACTTTGGAAAGGAAGAAAACCAAATATTGCATACTTTCATGTTTTTGGTTGTCGATGTTTTGTATTAAATAATGGCAAAGAAAAACTTGGTAAATTTGATGCAAAATCAGATGAAGCAATCTTTCTAGGTTACTCCTCCACTAGTAAAGCATTTAGAGTTTTCAACAAAAGAACTTTAGTAGTTGAGGAGTCCATACATGTTGTTTTTGATGAATCTAACGATCTTCCTTCAAGGAAGAATGAGGGTGTTGATGATGCAGATCCACTAATAGAAGGTATGAAGGAGATCACTCTGAAAGATTCAGCAACTCCAAAAGACAAGGATCAAGAAGACGAACAAAATGAGAGAGGTGAAGAAATTCAAGAACAACCTCAAGGTACAAATGACCTACCCAAGGAATGGAGGTATGTTCACAACCATCCTAAGGAGTTAATAATTGGTGATCCTATGCATGGGGTAAAAACCCGTTCTTCACTTAGAGATGTAGTTAATCATTGTGCTTTTGTATCTCATCTTGAACCTAAAACTTTTGAAGAAGCTGAAAATGATCATAATTGGATTAATGCTATGCAAGAGGAACTTAATCAATTTGAAAGAAATAATGTTTGGACTTTAGTATCACGACCTAAAAATTATTCAATAATTGGCACAAAATGGGTCTTTAGAAATAAATTAGATGAGCATGAAAATGTAATTAGAAATAAAGCAAGACTGGTTGCTAAGGGATATAATCAAGAAGAAGGAATTGATTTTGATGAAATCTTTGCACCTGTTGCTAGATTAGAAGCTATTAGACTTCTACTTGCATATGCTTGCTTTATGAAATTCAAGTTATTTCAAATGGATGTTAAAAGTATATTTTTAAATGGATATATTGCTGAAGAAGTATATGTAGAACAACCCCCTGGATTTGAAAATCATGCTTTTTCTAATCATGTCTTTAGATTAAATACAGCTTTATATGGATTAAAACAAGCACCTAGAGCATGGTATGAAAGGCTAAGCAAATTTCTACTAAATAATGGTTTTACAAGAGGTAATGTAGATACAACCCTATTTATTAAAAGAAATCAAAATGATATGCTAATTATACAAATTTATGTTGATGACATAATTTTTGGGTCTACTAATGAATCCCTTTGTCAAGACTTTGCTAAGCTTATGCAGGGGGAGTTCGAGATGAGCATGATGGGAGAACTCACCTTCTTCCTCGGACTCCAAATCAAACAATCAAAAGAGGGAATCTCCATCACCCAAAGCAAGTACACCAAGGAACTACTCAAAAGATTTGGAATGGAGAACTGCAAACCAATTGGCACACCAATGAGTCCCTCATGTAAGCTTGACAAGGATGATGAAGGTAAATGTGTAGACTTAAAATACTATAGAGGTATGATTGGCTCATTATTATATTTAACTGCAAGTAGGCCTGATATCATGTTTAGTGTTTGCTTATGTGCTAGATATCAATCTAATCCTAAAGAATCTCATTTGAATGCTGTTAAAAGAATCCTTAGATACTTAAATGGTACTCAAACTCTAGGGTTATGGTACTCTAAGGACTCACAAATTGATTTATTAGGATATTCAGATGCTGATTTTGCTGGATGTAAATTAGATAGAAAAAGTACAAGTGGAACTTGCCAATTTCTTGGAGTTAACCTAATCTCATGGTTTAGCAAGAAATAAAATTCGGTGGCACTGTCTACGGCTGAGGCCGAATACATTGCAGCTGGAAGTTGTTGTGCTCAAATCTTGTGGATTAAGCAACAACTCGAAGACTTTGGAATCAAACTTAATGAAACACCAATAAGATGTGACAACACAAGTGCCATAAATCTATCTAAAAATCTAATTCAACACTCAAGATCCAAACATATTGAAATAAGACATCATTTTATAAGAGAACATGTTCAAAACAAAAATGTAATTCTTGAATATGTTTGCACTGAAAACCAATTAGCTGATATCTTTACAAAGGCCCTTAGTGAGGATAAATTCTGTGTAATTAGGAGAAATCTAGGAATTCTAGATCCATATACCTGAATTTTTCTCAATTTTCAAAGAATTGATGTCAAAAACTATTAGAGCTCAATTTCCAACATCTATCCTGGTCCCAAAAGCTCAAATTTATCATTCTAAAAACTTATCATTGAGCAAAACTCCTTCTCCCAAAATTTCAAATTTTTTTGGAATTTATTCATATTTTTCCTGATTTTCTGAACTTCATGAGTCGACCCCCATGAGTCGACTCAATGGCAAACTTGTAAATCCCACCAACTTCCATCGGGTTCATTATTTTTATAAAGAACCCTGTTCGTGAGACGACTCATCGTCCTCCTTCCAAAAGCCGTCTTTTCCAACTCTTTTTTGCTCCAAATCCAAGGATTAATTTCGAGGCAATTCTCTCTCCTTCTCTCCACCAAAAATCGCCTCCTTGGAAAAGGATTTTCTGTGCTTTCTCGCATTGCTTGGCGCGGTTGGAACGTGCCCTAGCACTTTACCGAACTTCCAAAATCCACTTCTTTTCTCCACTAAAAATCCCTCTTTACTCTCTTGTGATCCCTCCTCCACTCAATTCAAGTCTCCTTGCCTGCTACTATAGTGGATATGGCTCCAAAGATGAAACTTTCCCAAAGAAGAAAATCAATCCGTGAGCCTGAAGAAATTGTCCGAAAGAAAAGGCATGCTCAGTCTTCAACTGCTCCCACTCCAGTTTCAGTACCTGCTCAAGGTCCCTCTCAATCCTCCATAAGCCCCAGTGTGAATCCTCTTTCTGATAGAAAAGTAGAAACCGAGAAAAATATAGATTTTCGGTTCTTTGAGAAAGAGGGCTTTACTTTTGCAAGTAAGATTAAAAACCAAGGATGGGAACTCTACTACTCCCTTAAGGAAGTCACCTATGTTGACCTAGTTAGAGAATTCTACCAGAACCTACATTATGGAAGTGGGTCAGTGACTTCAACTGTCAAGGGAATTGATATCTGCTTGGATTCTAGGATATTGGGAGAAATACTTCAGTTGCCAAGTGAAGGATACTCATATATGGAACTCCCAGTAAAAGAAGAGGGGATCAGAATTATCTTAGGAGAAACTTTTTCAGAAAGTTTAAACAAATTGGAAGCAAAGATTTTGTCTATTGAGATGAGGATCCTGCATCAGATTGTAACAAAGCTCTTCTTTCCTAGGAGTGGTAGGCATGATCTACTGTCTGGCAGAGATGTATGTGTCATGTTTCATGTCATCACTCAGACCCCCCTGAACCTCCCTGCACTTATGATAGAGGCCATGAGAGAAACTTTGAATAGATCCAAGGCACACTTGCCTTATGGTATGGCCCTTACTAGAGTATTTAGGAGGTTTGGAGTTAGCTGTGAGGGGGAGGCACCTACCAAGCTATCTCATGTGGACACTTTCAACCAACACAGCCTGCACCGAATGGGATTTACAAAGACTGATGGTGGTTGGATCAAGGGCTCTGAAGAAAGAGCTGAGGATAGAGCTGAAACAAGAGCTGAAGACAGAACTGAAGGCAGAATAGAAGAAGAAGGTCCATCTTCTCCTGTACATGACTTCAGGGCAGCATCACCAGATACCCAGTTCTTTCCTGATACTGAGGCTGGCCCTTCAGAGTTTACTAGGATGCCCACACCAGTGTATCAGCCAGAGAGTAGAGCACCTCATTCAGAGTTCAGACTGGCTGACGATCAGATCGAGCATATATCACAGCGTGTGGCTTCTTTGCTGTCTAGTCAGTGGGGTAGTACTTTTTTTGCACCTGGAGCCACCTCTTCTGATCAGACCATTACTCCCCACATCTCCACTGTGTTTCAGATGATATCAGATCAGTCCATCAGGATACAGCAGCTTGAGGACACAGTCTGGAGACTGACTGGCAGAGTTCTTGACTTGCAGGGGCAAGTCCTTGCTTTGGCCCATCCCAAGCCACAGGAGTCTACTATTGAGGTCACAGACCTCACTGCAGAAGCTGGCAGGCTCAGAGGAGCACTAGAAGGTGGATATGAATTACTGAGGAAAGAGATCCGAGGATCAAGTGAGCATGCTACCACTCAGTTCACTGCTCTACTTCAATCTATTTCCAGAGCACTGAACGTACTTGATTCTATCAGACTCACCCTTTCTGTTCAGTCCTTAGCATCTCAGCGTTCTCAGCCTCCCAGTTCATCTCGTTCTCCTGCTCGTGCTAGAGGCAGACGGGGTAGAGGACGCACTTCTGATCCATCAGCTTCTCATACCATATCTGATGACTCCGATCAATGACTTGTCTTGATCATTATTAGATCCTAGGTGTTAGTGTCTTGTTTTAGGATCTATACTTTGGGGCCATGTATTAAAAATTAGCTGGTTAATTATTATAATATGAACTATGTATTGAAATAATTATGATATTAATGGAATCATCTTTTACTTATATTTCTACCTTTTGTAATGGTGTTGATCATATTTTGATTAAATATATATTCTCCTTGCTAAAATATTGTCATCTCTTTGTTGTTGTTTGCTGTTGATAATTGCTATATTAAGGGGGAGCAAACATCTGTGATAAACTCTAAAGGGGGAAAAATTAAAGAATATTTCAAAAAAAAGAGAAGTTAACCATGTTTGATGATGTCAAAAAGGGGGAGAAATTAAACAAAAAGTAACTCATCAAAAGCAAAACCCTAAAAGCAAAACCCTAAATTATGAGAAAAAAAAGGGGGAGAAATTAAACAAAAAGTAACTCATCAAAAGCAAAACCCTAAAAGCAAAACCCTAAATTATGAGAAAAAAAAAGGGGGAGAAATTAAACAAGCAACTCATCAAAAGCAAAACCCTAAAAGCAAAACCCTAAATTATGAGAAATTTGGCATCAAACAGAAATTAAACAAAAAGCAATTCAATTATGAGCAATTAAAGAAAAAGCAACCCATCAAAAGCAAAACTACAAATTATGAGAAATTAATTAAAGAATTTAAAGAACAATATCAAAAGTACAATGCTAAGTACAATGCAATTATGTAACTTTTAAATTACTTCTTTACATATGCTCTGATTTACTTTAAAAATTTAAATATGCTCTGATATACTTCAAAATTTCAACTTACTCTGATACATCTTAAAATTTTTTTTAACTTGCTCTGATACATCATAAAATTTATTCGATACATCATAAAAGTTGTTCTGATACATTATAAAATTTTCTCTGATACATTGTAAAATTATTTTTTCTTGCTCCGATACATTGTAAAATTTATTTTTGCTCTGATATATCTTAAACTCAAAATGAGCTAATACACTTTCAAAATCAACTCTTAAACATGCTTTGGCACACATAATTATTTTATGTATCAAAAGCAATTAAAGCACATAATTAATTTTTGCTCTGATGCTAAAACTAAAATCAAATGAAAATAGGCAAATTTTTAAAATACAACTTGCTCTGATAACAAAAATAAGTTTTCTGCTCTAAACACCAAAATCACATATTCCAATGAGCATATCTTCAAATCTTTAAGAAGATGGACAAACTATTTTTGTATATGATCATTTATATTACATGCCAAAAGAATCTTACTCTTTTCAAGCATATAAATGTATAATGCATTCTTTTGAAATTATTGATTCACATAAATGCTTTTGTTCAAATATTTTGTCATCATCAAAAAGGGGGAGATTGTTGCTCCTAGATTGATTTTGATGATTACAAAGCAGATTGAAGGGATACAAATAATTTTAAATTAAAAAAGTCCTTATGCTCTTCAAGGGCAAAATCATAATTTCATTAAAATCCTAATTTGATAGTATCATTTGGTAGAACAAATGATTAGTAATCTATTGGTGAAAATTTCATTGTGTTTGGACTTATATTTTTGAAGTTATGAAGGTTTGAAGTGCATGAGTCGACTCATAAGTCAACTCATGGCACTATGAGCTGATTGGCACACAAAAATTCCCCTTGGCACGCTAGTTTTCTGGCTTGGCACGACCTGTGAGTCGACTCATGAGTCGACCCACAAGGCATGAGTCGACTCATGAGTCGACCCCTGCTGATTTGAGCCAAGAATTTCCAGAAACTCATTCTCTGGTCTTTGCAACAGAAGTCGACTCATGAGTCGACTCCTGATGCATGAGTCGATTCATGAGTCGACCCCTGCGACGGAAAATGTCAGCAACGGCTATTTTTTTGCCCGTTTTAATTGCCTTTTATGCTTCCTAAAATTGCTCTAACAGCTCTTTATCTGCCTAAATTATTTTCTCTTGCTTCTAATGCTATAAAATGCTTCAAATGGTAAAAGAAATTGCAGATTAAATAGCAGATCAAATGTGAGATCAAAAATAATAGAGAGGATCCGAAATCTGCACGAAAAAGTCTGAGATCAACGAGATATTCGAGAGAAAAAGAAAAGAAGATCCAAAATCCACATGTGAGATTGTGAAAGAGATTCAAGAGCTTTCAAAGAGAGGATTTGTCACGCCTATTGTTTCAACCTTGATCTAGAGATCCTTCAAAGCTTTCAAGAGATCTTCAATCAACGATCATCCTCTTCTCAAGCATTCGTTCAAGCGTTCATCTATTTTGAGAAAATTCAAAAAGGGGTTCTTCATTTGAGTAAAGTTTTTATTGTTATATTCGCTCATTTAAGGAGCTGTTATTGTATTAATTTATGCTCTAAATTTTCTTACTCTTGTAAGTAATTGTTCTTGTTTTTGGAGGATTTCCAAAACAAGGAAAGGTTGATCCGAACCTGAAATCGGAGTGTTTTGGGTTTACTTGTACCCGAGAAACAAGTGATCTAGCTTGAGATAGCTAGTGTCGGAGTTTCTGACGTTTTATATTCAGGTTGAATACAAGCATAGTGGATTGAAATTCCCAAGTAGGAGCTTGGGGAGTGGACGTAGGTGCAAGGTTGGCACCGAACCACTATAAATCCTTGTGTTTGTGGTGTGGTTTATCGCTTCACTTTATTTCTTTATTATATCCTTGCATTCCTGCTTTAGGTAATTAATATTGAATTAAAATCTTTGTCTTGTTCATCATAAGTAATTAATTAAGTCCAAAATTTTTAGAAACTCAATTCACCCCCCCCTCTTGGGTTGCATAGCTGGGCAACAAGATGATCATACTTGGTGTATCTAACCAACGAATGATTAAGCCCAACTTTGGTTGGCTCACCTAACCACCATTAAAGAGATACTTCCAAGTTGTCATATAATGAGTGATAATTCCATTAGTCAATAAGCACCAGGCCTTTGGGTCTGCAATGATTATTGAGTTAATGGACTCATTATCAAACACCTTAATGGGAGGCTATGACTCAGTTATCTCCATAACTTTATCATTTTAAGGATCTAATAATTTTAGAGGATTTAAATAATATAGAGGATAAGGTCAGATGAACCAGCTTATCATGATCCTCCCACTGGCTTCACCAAGTCAGCTTAAGGGAGACCATTAAAAGGGCTGGTCTAGGAGCACCTAAATCAGTCACACTGATTTACCTAGCTGACATGGGTCAGCTCGAATAGTCAAGTGATCCGATCAAAATATAATTTCACCAAGAGGCCAGGTAAGTTCGATCAGTGGGAGGGTCTGCCAAAGCTTGCCTTAGACACCATCAGAAATAGCCAGGTAAGCGGGCTCCCAATTAAAAACCACCGGTCTGGTTTATCTTAGACACCAACTGGTTTAATTAGTTTTGATTAGATCAACCTAACAGTTCGTGCTAGACCGCTTAGCCAAGAATCAAGTCCATTTGGTTCTCGTTAAAGACATGGACTTGACCAACTACAACTATTGTAATTGATCTAGAGAATCCTTGACCTAATCTAAGACAACAATTGATTACATTTAGTCAATTCTCTAATTAAGTCCATCTTTAATCTAACCATAGGTCTAACCCAATTAATGGACCTAATTCCCACTAACCCATTAACCCAATGTGTTATGATTTGTGTCTTAGGTTCTTCAATTCACAATCCTAGAACCTAATCAAACAACTTCTTAATTCTTAATTAAGTTTTGGACTGAGGGTTGGGTTCGACTTTTCAAAAAATAATTTTTATATTTATAAAATAATTTTACAATATGATTCTATCAACCATATTGCATGTTTGATTCATAATCAAGATACAAGTGAAATAAACATGAAACTACTTTAAATCTAATCTAAATAGGTTCATGTAATTGAAATAATTTCAACTTTAAACAATTTCTTTGCACAAAATTATTAACAAAGAGATTTTATTTCAGATTTAAACATCTTTTAAATCTAATAAATCATAAATTTAATCTAGATCATATCTAACAAATTTATGATTAAAGATAGATCTACACAAACTAGGACAACCTTTGCACTGTAAGGGGTAAACCTTACAGCAGGACAACCTTGCAGTTTGTGATTGATCTAAAATTTTAATTTCAGATTTAATAATCAGATTATAAATTAGATCTAATCTAAGAAATAATCTAAGCATGTATAAATAATCATGTAATAAAGAACCTAGGCTCTGATACCAATTGTGGAACCAGATCTAGGGTTTCAGGGTTAGATCTTGAAACTTTTTCAAGATCTAACAGCGGAAGACTAAAATAAATCAAAATTTATTTTCTAAAATCAGAGAATCCCTAGATCTAAGATCTTATTACATAATTATTACATAGTATTAAATCAAAAATTAAAATATATAAATATAGCATGAACTGCATGTTGATCATATCAACAGTTTCTATACCACATCTAATGTATGTATTAAACAATAGATCGATCTATTACCTTGCAAGTTAGACGCTCTAACCTTGCTGATCTGGGCTTAAGGATGATGTTGCAAGCCGCACACGCGTCCGGCCTCTAGGAGTCATCCACACGAGCCACAATCTCGATCAGAAGTCCTGCTTCAGAAAATCAGCACAGTATGCTAGTACTGCACTGATCCTTCTTTGATGGTTGATCAGGTGCCTCCTTCTTCTTGATTTGTACTCTTTCAAAGATGGAAAGTAAAAGGAGGAGTTTCAGATCTGAGACGCTCTCAGAAAACTCAAGATGGAGGGAGGAAAGATATGAAAAAAAAAACTCTAGAAGAAGACCCTCTTCTTCTTCACATTTTTTTCTCTAGACACCCTAACTTGCGTCTTTTATATCTCCAGACCCAAATATCTTTCTCTTTGATTTTTGAATGGCACAAAGGTATCTCAAATCTCTATCTTTTCTAAAATTTCATGAAGAAAATCATTTTATACAGAGAGATATGATAGAGTCCTTGTCTAGGTCAAATACCTAGTCAAGGCTTATCCAAACATGGCAAGTTAAGGGGCGCCCAACTCTTGAGCACCTCCTCCATATTTTCGTGCATGGATCACCAGAAAAGGGTGTACAATATGTACCCTAAAATCACAAAAATTCCAAAAAAAATTGGATAAATTTGGTACAAAATTGAAAGAGTTTTGGATTTCTAAAACTCTATCTCATAGAATTCGAAATCCAAACTTATTCCTTTTTGATTTGATCCAAACCACCTTCCATGTAAGAAAGAAGAAAGGAAACCTTTTGTGAACATGGGGAGACCTGGAGAGGCTTTTGTCACATAAAATAAGTGGAGATTGGCGTTGAATAAGAGAGAGGGTGTGGGGAAGGCTTATGTGGCGCAAGGTGGAATCCTAGTCTTACTAGGATTCTATCTTATGACTTGTTTTAATTTGGTTTCCAAACCAAATCAAACCAAAATTGATCAACCTAATTAAAATAGGTCTTAACCCAATTAAGAATCTAATTTAATCAGATTAAATTAGATTTAAATTTGATTTAATTTTTTAATCAAATTAGAAATTAGATTGACCCAAGTCCTAGTTGAACTAGGACTAGTTTTTTCTTGCACTTGGCTTATCCAATAAACCAATTGGACTTGATCCAATCAAGTTAAAATAAATCTAATTAAATCATATTTAATTAGACTTAATCTCAACCCATTGGCTTAATCAAATTAAGCCAATTAGCAATCAAATTGCTAATCGATCCTCCTGCAATACTTGCACTGGGTTAAATGTCAATCGTATTGATCATTTAACCCTAGAATGAT
This sequence comes from Elaeis guineensis, assembly GCF_000442705.2. Classification (NCBI taxonomy): domain Eukaryota; kingdom Viridiplantae; phylum Streptophyta; class Magnoliopsida; order Arecales; family Arecaceae; genus Elaeis; species Elaeis guineensis. The sequence continues at coordinate 27,819,740 of NC_025995.2, read as the reverse complement.
TCTTAATCGTTGATCAACCATCCGATCGGATCATGAACTCTAATGTGTGTGACCTCATAGGTCCGAACCTAAGTCGGTAGCACAGAAATAAATTTCTGTACCAATCGAAGTGACCATCTAGCAATGGTACCCGACGATCGGATAGGTCGAATGTGTAGAACAACATCCTTAGAACCCATGCGGATATAGTTTTCATATAATTATCCCTTGACCAAAATGATCATAGGACACCCCAGAGTTCAACTGTCAACTCTGATCAGGTTGTCCACATTGTATTTCAAAATATCAAATCCATCTAATGGATTACCCTGGCCAAGGTTTTGCTAAATTAAAATACAGCGACTCATTCTTCTCCAACTCTTAGAGTGGTCAATCCCATCTCGATCATACTCTGACTTCGCAAGTACTTGACTGTCCAGAAGCCTTCTGTCCTTGAATTAGAAATTCAGTTAGTCCAGTACCAAAGTACAGTGATTGTTTGCAAGTCACTGAGGCGATCTCAAGTCTAAGGGACACTTATACCTATATCCCATCAGAGATATTCTCGACAGCAGAATGCTCTGGAGTTGATCACGTTCAATGATGATGTACCCTTACATCTCACCTGTATGCCATACCAGTGTCTCCACACTCCTTGGTTAAGAGGAAACCAACCCATATGACCTACAGTGACCTATGCTCGATAGAAGCTGTCATCCTTATTAACAGCTTATCATTTGGTCGTGAACATTTTAAGGACTAATTGATAAATCCTCTCTTTATCGAATCTAAATAGTCCTAAGGACTTCATCATAACAACGGAGTTCATTAGAAGATGAAAGTTATGATGAAAATACCAAATATATTTTATTTATTAATAAATCAATTACAATACTTGGTTTCTCAACCATCAACAGCTTGACGATTGGCTTTTTGGGACATATTTCCCAACAAAAACTCCCTTGACCAACTCTATGGGAGATTAGGTTAACCCAAATCTATGTACACCCATGACTCGACCTAATCTCACCTATCCTGGGCCCAGACCTGGCCCATAAAGATTGGTCCCTTGAGGCCCACATAACCTAGACCTCAAGAACCCGAAAGGCCCACTGCCTTTCAACCTAGGGCCCAACTAGCCCTAGAGCCTCCATGAAGCCCTCATGAATGATGGACCTTGGCCTTAGCCTTGGTCCCTTGGGCCTTGGGCACACCACCTGGATCATAACAGGCGATCCTATTGAGCTCGATGAGATCCGATCACCTATAGGGATGCAATACAGTGGTCTAACTCTGAGAAGTGGCTTGGAGCTATTAAATTCAAATTGAAGTCTATGAAATCAATAGTGTATAGACACTAGATGATTCACCTGAAGGGATAAAACCCATTAGGTGTGAATAAATTTTTCAAAAAGATCAGAGTAGCACAGACGGGAAGGTGGAGACCTGTAAAGTCCATTTTCGCTATTATCCCAGAGTTGGAACATACATTTTGAACATATGTCTTTGTTATAAACAAAGAGGAACCCTACATTTATAAGTGGACAAAATGTTCTATAGTGTTATTCCTTGTGTTGTTTGTGGATAAAATTCTCTTAATCAGGAATGGCATTCTAGCATTGCAAAGAATAAAGGTTTGGGTGTCATCTAATTTCTTCATGTTTAAGACAGATATGGTATACTCACTAATGGTAGTGAGCAGATACCAGTCTAATCTAAGTAAGAATCACTGAATGATTGTATTGACAATCCTTAATTATTTGGAATTACTAAAGTCCAGTGATCAAATATGAAAATACTGACTTTAAACATGTGGATGTTTCGATTTCAGTCAGATCAAGATGATAACAAAAAAATATTGGATCATACCCTAATTATAGGAGCAATATGTTAGAAAGGTTTCAAGCAGGATACTTTAGCCTACTAAGTTAGTGATGTAGAGTACATCGTAGCATATGATGCTGCCATGTAATTGCTGAGCTTCATTAGCAGGTTGGGAGTGGCACCCTCCACCGATGGTCCAATCCTATCTAGCGCTGGAGCCATAAATCTGGCTAAAGAACCAAAGGACCAGCATACTCTGTGGTGGTGCAAAAATCCGCCGGTGTCGGAGAAGTTGGAGTCGAGGGAGTCAAGGTCGCCGTCGGGACCTGCAAAGAAAGTCTAAACTGGAGTTGGGGGTGCCCCGACAAGACCCTCCGATGCTCAAGTCAGTCCTCTACCTCAACAAGAATGAAGTACTCGAATGAAATTTTTGTAGAGTTTTGAGATAGAGAATAGAGCTTCAAGAAAAATATATCTGGGGGGTCCTTATTTATAGACCCAGAGCGTAACTGGCCGATAGCGACGTATGTAATCATTCAGAAGTGGGCCGTCCAAAGATGTGCGGAGTTCGTTACGGAGAGTAGTGGCGTCAGGGGCTGTTCAGAGCCACGTGGAGCTTGTCGCGGGGAGTGGAGTGGTGTTTGTTGTCGTGACTTTTCAGAGAGTGGTGGAGCTGCGTGGAACCCGTTGCAGGGAGTGGAGCAGGGTGGCGGCTCTTGTCGTGGCTTGCCAGAGAGTGGTGGAGCTGTGTGGAATCCATTGCAAGGAGTGGAGCAGGGTGGTGGCCCTTGTCGTGGCTTGTCAAAGAGTTCGGATCCGTCGATCGAAGCTCAGCTAGGATGCCTGATGAAACAGAGCGGCTCTCCACATCGTCATTCTGGGAGAGGCCCGGATGTTCCGAGGTCGCTGACGTTTCAGGCGAAAGTCATCTGCTGTAGGAGCTCGGACGGAAGCTTTCGGTTGGTGACGTCCGATTTTATGCAGAACTCGGCAGAAGGTCGATCGACGGTGGATTTCGGATGGCGTTGGAGAGGGTCACCCACTGGGAGGGGTCTCGAGGGTTTTAAGGAAATCTGATCGGCGCTGTTGAAGTCCGACTGACATTATTTGAGGTCGATGGCTGGGGAGGTATGGTAGATGCTGGGGGTGATTGGCTGTTGAGGGAGCCCGACTGTTGGAACCCATCTGTCGTAGAAGTTCGTCCGACATCTATCCACTATAGAAGTTCGGTTGGAGTCTGATTCTCATAGAAGTCTGGATGGGGATCGTTTATTGAAGAAGCTTGGCTGAAGCCCGCCTGCGACAGGGGTCCGGAAGGAATTCGTTCATAATAGAAGCTCGGATGGAGGCTTACAGTAGAGATCCGACGTGGATCGCTCGTAGTAGAAATTCGGAGTAGGTCGCTTGTAATAGAAGCTCAGAGTAGACCATTTGTAGTAGGAGTTCAGAGTAGACCGTTTGTAGTAGGGGCTCGGATGAAGTCTACCTGCAATAGGAATTCGGGGCAGAGGTCCAGCTCTCGTAGGAGCTCGGATGAAATCAAAAAGGCGGTCGACCGTCGTAGAAACATGGGTGGAGTCGGGTTGCTGTAAAAATCTATCCTTGGGGAAGTTTGGCCGTGGACGAAGTCTGGAAAATTTGGATTAGAATTTATCATGGTCGGAAGAAGTCTGAAGAGATTCGGAGATCAGTCGATCGCTGTGAGAGGTCGGCTGGTAATGGAGTTCGGAGGGCACTTGAAGCGGTCCGATGGACGGTCGAAGGAGCTTGCCATTGGAGAAGTCGGAGGGTTAATAGGAGCTCACCTGTTGGAGGAGTTCGATCGACATTATGGAAATTCGACTGTCGAAGAATCCGTAAAAGATGCCGCACAAAGTCGGAGGGATCTCGGAGAGTTGGCCTCTTATGAACTTCGACTGGGGTATTTTATACCCAACACCAGTCCCCTACTTTCAAGTTCGAGTTTCGAATGAAGGAAGTACAGAGAAATTTTTGCAACGAAGTTGCTCCCTCGATTTTTGTACGTGCCGTTCTCAGATATTTTGGCATTTTGCGTGCGTGTGCTGGAGTCTTTTTGGATTGAAGCGATCCGAAGAAATTTTGGAATCCCCACTGGCGCGTTGCCCTGGGCGATCTGAAGACTTTTCGAAAACCTCCGTTGGAGCGTTGCCCTAGGCGATCCAAAGAGACTTTTCGGAATCCCCACTGGAGCGCCGCCCTATTACCTCACAATAATGGCCCCGTCAGTAGTCAATCACTCGCCATGGTGAGTGGGACACATGGCGAGCGGCGGTCGGCCTGGGGACATCCGCCATCATTACTGCGCCGGGTCCTGTTGTCTATTTAAGCCCACTCCTCTCCTCCAGGGACTTCACTTCGCCTGAAAGTCCAGTTGGTGCTCTTCTTCTTCCTGAGAGCTCCGCTCCTATCCATCATCCTTTTCGGTCTTAGGTGTTCTTTGAGTCAACTCCCACCGTTTTTGCTGCCTTCCTGCTTCCCTCGGGCCAATCCAGGTTGGTCCCAAAACTTCTTTGCTCTCTCATCATTTTGTTGTTCCTTCTTCTTCTTGCTCCGTCTGTGTAGCTTCTGAGAGTTTATCGACAGTCTTCCCCGATTTTTCAGAGTTTTTCTTCTTCTTCTCTCCCCCCATTTCTCTTCTTTCTTTTTCTCTCTTCTTTTTTTTTTTTTGACCTCTCCCCCTTGTCTTTTTGTTGTAGGCATGGACCGGAAGGTGCGGAAGCCGTACAACTGCTGGCCAGGGCCTCAAGGCCTACTAGAGAAAAGGCGCCGCAACTACCGGGCCGGCGAAGAAGATCAGAATGGGAGAGGCAGCTCAGCCATACCTGCCCAGACTGCCCTTGCTGTTGACGTCCCTTTGGATGCCGAGCCTTCAGTTCCCCGAGTCTTTTCATGGAATTCTCCCACAGAGGTTCTCGTTCTAGAGGTCCGTCCTGAGGGGATGCCAGGGGTCGAAAAGAGGAGAAAGTTCAGCAGCCGCCGAGTTGCCATTGAAGACTCCTTCGGCTTCGAAGAGGGCCCGAGGAAGAATTTCTTCAACAATAGGGATTTAATAAAAAAGCTGGTAGGCAGGTGCGTCTTGCCTGAGGATCTTGAAGTAGCCGAATTGGGTGACACCGGTCGAGGGAGTGGAGTTGTCGCCACGAGCAACGACGGACTTCTTGACATCGTCGGGGATGAGGGACCGGAGGCGGTCGACATTGACGGCGAGATGGTAGAACTTGTTGCAGAGGCAGTGGAAGTAGCGCATGCCGACCTTGTCAAAGTACCCGAGATGGTAGTTGTCGGAGAGGATGCGGTGGTGGTGCATGCCTCTGGCGTTACCGCGGCCACCGGGGTGCTTTCGGTTCTTCTTGAGGCGGGTCATCATCGCTACCGCTGCCGTTCCCCAGGCTTTATCCTGCATTCTTCTTCTCAAGGTTAGGATTTTGGAAACAGAGCGGAACGGGGCAAAGAGCGAAAGTTTGGAAACGGAGAGGAACGGGGCGAAGAGTGAAAGTCAGCGATTTCACCGGATGTACCGGGAGATGTTGCTAAGAAGGATGGAGCTGGAAGGGGAAGTCGAAGACTTGAAGCAGTCTCCAATAAGGACCTGCAACCGAGAGCTCGAAGTCGGAAGAAGCCAAGCTCCTTTAGAGCTCTTCTTAGCTTTTATCCTTCTATGTATTCTTTTTCTTTTCTTGTAGTTTTTTTTTTTGGCCTTCGGGGCTTGATAATGTATACTTTGATAATGAAATGAAAAGGAGATTCTCCATTACCTTGTTCATTTTTGCATTAAGTTGTCGTTTACCGAATTCCTCTTGCCTTTTGTCTTGTTCGATGCCGTCGTTGTTTAGTGGTTTCTGATTGTCGCTGTGTCGATTTGCTCTTTTTGTTTGTCACCTTAGGTTCGAGCTCAGGAGTCTGAACTTTCTGTTATCTCGAGGAGGTCGATTTATCTTTGACTTGTGTTGATTTCCTCTTAGAGACTGGGGGTTTTTGGTAGGAACCTCCTTCCTCGTTGAGACGAGGTTCCCTGTAGCTTGTTTTTTATTTATTGCTGGCGTAGTTCATCGCTTTTCTTTTCGCTTCCCCCTTTCTTCTATGTTTGGGTGAGGGTCTTCCCTCTGCTCTTGATGGGGTCATGAGAGTGTAGAGGAATCATTGGGGAAGCTTTCCTCCTTGTCGATCAACCGAGTCTTTGCTTGTGTCGAGACGAGGTCCTCACCTTGTTCCGATAGCTGGCTTCAGCTCGTGTTAGGATGAGGTTCTCCTCCTATTCCTAACAAGGCTGCGGGGGCACATAAGGGCCGTTGTAAAGGCCTCTCCCCCCATCCGATCTTTAAGAAATCGGGCCTTCGACTTTGCTCATGTTAGGATGAGGTTCTCCTCTTGTTCCTAACAAGGCTGTGGGGGCACATAAGGATCATTGTAAGGGCCTCTCCCCTCATCCGGTCTTTAAGAAATCGGACCTTCGACTTTGCTCATGTTAGGACGAGGTTCTCCTCCTGTTTCTAACAAGGCTGTGGGGGCACATAAGGGCCATTGTAAGGGCCTCTCTCTCCATCCGATCTTTAAGAAATCGGGCCTTCGACTTTGCTCATGTTAGGACGGGGTTCTCCTATTCCTAACAAGGCTGTGGGGGCACGTAAGGGCCGTTGTAAGGGCCTCTCCCCCCATCCGATCTTTAAGAAATCGGGCCTTCGACTTTGCTCATGTTAGGATGAGGTTCTCCTCCTGTTCCTAACAAGCTTAATTTCAATTGCATGGGAGAGTTATTTTCTGTCGTTATAAACTCATGCTAAAAGAAAAATATGCAAGTATGAAACTTTTATTTAAGGCATAGCTATTGGTAATACATCCATAGATTTTTTGAGTTCCATGGTCGCGGAAGCTCTACTCCTCCGAGCTCTTTTAAATAGTACATTCTGGGTCGGACTACCTCCTTGACTTCATACGGGCCTTCCCAGTTCGGGGCAAGTTTTCCTTGATTCTGAGGTTGTGAGGAAGCGGCTCGCCGTAGCACCAGGTCCCCTGCCTGGAAGACCTTGCTTTTGACCCGGGAGTTGTAGTAGCGGGTTACTTTCTGTTTGTAAGCCGCCATCCGAACTTGAGTCGCCTCCCACTTTTTTTCTAACAGGTCGAGGTTGGCCTTGAGATCCTGTGGGTTGCGCTATTCATCGAACGTCACGACTCGTGCTGACGGATGCTTGAGTTCTATTGGGATCATGGCTTCTGTCTCGAAGGCTAGGGCAAAGGGGGTCTCCCCGGTGGGCAATCTCTGAGTAGTCCGGTATGCCCATAACACATGATAGAGCTCGTTAGCCCAAGTTTTTTTTTCCTTTTCAAGTCTCGCTTTGATGCCTTGCAACAGAGTCCGATTAGTCACCTCAGCCTCATCATTTGCTTGAGGATGGGCCACCGAGGTGAAGTTGTGGGAGATGTTTAGGCCCTCACAAAATTTGGCAAACTTTGCTCCAGCAAATTATCGCCCATTATCAGTAATGAGGGTTCTGGGTAAGCCAAACCTACAGACAATCAACTTCCAGATGAAGTCCTGCACTTTAGCTTCCGTGATTTTTGCCAAAGGTTCAGCTTCGACCCACTTGGTGAAATAGTCTATTGCCACCAGGAGGAACTTCCGCTGCCCCGATGCCATGGGGAGAGGTCTGAGGATATCCATTCCCCATTGCACGAACGGCCATGGGGCACTCAATGGTGCAAGTTTGGAGGTAGGTTGCCTTTGTACATTGGCATATCTCTGACACCGGTCACATCTTCGAACATATTCGACGGAGTCATGGTACATGGTAGGCCAGTAATAACCTTGTCGGAGCAGCTTATGGGATAAAGACCTGGCCCCCAGGTAATTTCCACAGACTCCCTCATACACCTCCCTCAAGGCAAAGTCGGCTTCGGAAGGCCGAAGACATTTCAAGAGAGGCAAGGAGTACGACCTCTTGTATAGCCTGCCTTCATAGAGGATATATCGGGAGGCCTGGTTCTTAAGCTTTCGAGCCTCTTTTGCATCAGGAGGAAGAACCCCGTCCTTGAGGTACACAACTAGCGGGTTGATCCAGCTGGGTTCATAGCTGATCTCCATCATAAACCATGATTCTTCCATGCTTGGGTGCTTCAGAACCTCGAAGAAGACTTCCTTAGGTAGTTCGGCCGGAGCCAGCGTAGCCAACTTGGAGAGAAGGTCGGCCCTGGCATTTTTCGATCTCGGGATCTGCCTGATGTCGAAGCTGCCGAAGGTAGGGATGATCTCCCTTACCCTCTCGAGATATCTAGCCATACTGTCCTCCCGAGCCTCGTAATTTCCACTAACCTGTCCCACTACTAATTGAGAATCACTGTAGGCTTGAAATCTATCTACTTCTAATTCTTTGGCGACCCTTAGTCCTGTAATCAGAGCTTCATATTCTGCTCCGTTATTTATTGCGGGGAACTCGAAGTGCAGTGCATACTCCATGACAATCCCGTCTGGATTGATCAAGATCAGGCCCACGCCTGCGCCTGACATGTTGGAGGAACCATCCACGTAGAGGGCCCAAGAACCATCAGGGAGATCAGCTCTTTCCTCGGGGAAGTTCGGTCGGAGTCCGGGATTATCGGCTTCATCTTGTCCAAGTTCGGCCTCCTCTGGGATAGTGCATTCCACCACGAAGTCCGCTAATATTGGGCTTTGATCGTTGGCTGAGGTTGATAGTTGATGTCGAACTCCATGAGCTCGATCGCCCATTTCGCGATTCGTTCGGAGGCATCCACTCGATGTAGGACCACCTTGATCGGTCGGTCGGTGAGCAGCATTATGGTGTGTCCTTGAAAGTAAGGTCTGAGCCTTCGGGCTACAATCAACAAGGCATAAGTTAGTTTCTCTAACTTAATATACCTGGTTTCGGCATCTCTCAATACTCAGCTTATGTAGTAGATCGGCCGTTGAACTTTCGCTTCTTCCTTAATCAGAACTGCAGCGAGGGCCACAGAAGAAACTGCCAGGTATAGGAACAATTACTCTCCAGACTCAGGCTTTGCCAATAATGGTGATGAGCCGAGGTAGGTCTTCAGCTCCTCGAATGCCTGCTAACATCCAACGGTCCAACAGAAGTTCTTGGGCTGCTTGAGGGTCTGAAAGAAAGGTAAGCATCACTCGGTCGATCTCGAGATGAAGTAATTTAGAGCCGCTACTTTCTCGGTGAGGCGCTGAACCTCCTTTATTGACCTCGGGGCGGTCATCTCCTGGATGGCGTGAATCTTTTTTGGATTTGCTTCGATCCCGTGCCCCAATACCATGAAACCCAGGAATTTTTCTGAGGTTACTCCAAAAGCATATTTGGCTGGATTCAGTTTCATCTTGTATTTTGAAGGTCTCCTCAAGGTCGGCGATGTGGTTCATCGAGGACCTGCTCTTTACGAGCATGTCGTCCATGTAGACCTCCATGTTGCGGCCGATCTGCTCTTTGAAGATCTTATTCACTAGCCGCTGATATGTCGCCCCTGCATTTTTTAGGCCAAAAGGCATGACCCTGTAACAATAAAGGCCACGGTTAGTTATAAAAGCAGTTTTTTCTTCATCCTTTGATGCCATCCTGATCTGATTGTAACCGGAGAATGCATCCATGAAGGTGAGAAGCTCATGGCCCGAGGTTGCATCTACTAGTTGATCGATTCTGGACAGAGGGTAACTGTCCTTCGGGCAAGCTTTATTCAATTTTTTGAAGTCTATATACATCCTCCATTTGCTGTTCGCCTTCTTGACCAAGACCACATTGAAAACCCAGCTTGGATAATTGACCTCTCTGATAAACCCGACCTTTAAGAGTTTATCAACCTCCTCAGCAATTGCCACCTGTCTCTCTGATGCATGACTTCGAATTTTTTCCTTTGTCGGCCGGTGCTTGGGATCGACGGCCAGACGGTGCTGCATAATTTCAGCGTCGATCCCTGGCATGTCCATCGGAATCCAAGCGAAAACGTCTGCGTTCTTTCGTAGAAAATTGATAAGCTGCGTCCGCATCTCTTTCCCCAAGTTGGAGCCGATCTTCACCATGTGTTCCTCGTTCCCATCATTCAAAGAAATTGAGACAAGATCTTCCATTGGCCCACCCCGCTCTTCTGTTAGGTCATCGCGGGTGTCTAATCCATCAACCGGACAGGGGTCAGGCTGAACACTTCTTTGCAGGGCTATATTGTAGCAGTGCCTTGCCAGGACTTGATCTCCCTTGACTTCTCTGACCCCTTGGTTAGTAGAAAAATTTAATTTCAGATGGTAGGTCGACACCACGACCCGGAGGGCATTGAGGCCAGGTCGGCTGAGGATTGCGTTGTAGGCTGACGGTGCCTTCACCACCAGAAAATCCACCAGAGCCCTGGATTGTCTTGGATATCGACCTGCAACTACAGTCAAAGTTATTACTTCCTCCATAGAGATAGCATCTCCGGTAAACCCTACTAAAGGGGAGCTAATCGGCCCCAAACAATCATCACGGATGGATATTTTTGAGAAGGCGTCATAAAATAAAATATCAGTCGAGCTTCCACTATCAACAAGAATGCGACGTACATCATAATCAGTAATATTTAAAGAAACTACAACTGCATTGTCGTGGGGGAACTGGACCTCTTGGGCATCTTCTTTAGTAAAGGTTATGGGTCCTTCAGTCCTTTGCCACTTGGGCGGTCCGGTCGATCCGTTGGCCGCTCCCTTTCGGGGCTCTCCAAAGATGGTGTAGATGATCCCGATTGGAGGCTGATTTCCAGGTTGTTCTTCCCTCCCCGACGGCACCGGTCGTGGTAGGGTCCTCGATCGATTCTCCCTACCTTTAGGCTGGCGTCGGATGGATCTGTCGACCACTATTGTCGGAGGAGGAGGAGGGGCCTGGAAAACTAGGGGTGAGGTCAGAGCTTGGGATCTGGCCGCGGAGGCCGTGGATCGCCTGGTGGATGCTTTGCAGGGAGGCATCGGGTGAAGATCTAGTAAAGGAAGGAGAAGGGGATGTCAGAGAAGATGATCGGAATCAGTCCCATTGAGCACTCCTTTAAGAACAAGGGTACTGTAAAGACACAGCCCCTTCCTCTAGCGCCAATCCTGGTGGTGCAAAAATCCACCGACGTCGGAGAAGCTGGAGTCGAGGGAGTCGCGGTCGCCACCGGGACTTGCAAAGAAAGTCTAAATCGGAGTTGGGGGTGCTCCAGCAAGACCCTCCGATGCTCAAGTCAGTCCTCTGCCTCAACAAGAATGAAGTGCTCGAATGAAAATTTTTGCAGAGTTTTGAGATAGAGATTAGAGCTTCAAGAAAAATGTATCTGGGGAGTCCTTATTTATAGACCCAGAGCGTAACTGGCCGATAGCGACGTATGTAACCGTCCGGAAGTGGGCCGTTCAAAGACGTGGAGCTTGTCGCGGGGAGTGGAGTGGTGTCTGTTGTCGTGACTTGCCAGAGAGTGGTGGAGCCGCATGGAACCCATTGCAGGGAGTGGAGCAGGGTGGTGGCTCTTGTCGTGGCTTGCCAGAGAGTGGTGGAGCCGTGTGGAATCTGTTGCAAGGAGTGGAGCAGGGTGGTGGCCCTTGTCGTGGCTTGTCAGAGAGTTCGGATCCATCGGTCGAAGCTCGGCTAGGATGCCTGATGAAACAGAGCGGCTCTCCACATCGTCGTTCTGGAAGAGGCTCGGATGTTTCGAGGTCGCTGACATTTCAGGCGAAAGTCATCTGCTGTAGGAGCTCGAACGGAAGCTTTCGGTTGGTGACATCCGATTTCATGCAAAACTCGGCAGAGGGTCGATTGGCGATGGATTTCGGATGGCATTGGAGAGGGTCATCTGCTGGGAGGGGGTCTGGAGGGTTCTGAGAAAATTCAATCAGTGCTGTTGAAGTCCGACTGACATTATTTGAGGCCGATGGCTGGGGAGGTACGGCAGACATCGAGGGCGATTGGCTGTTGAGGGAGGCCGACTGCTGGAACCCGTCTATCGTAGAAGTTCGTCTGACATCTATCCGCTATAGAAGTTCGATCGGAGTCTGATTCTCGTAGAAGTCCGGATGGGGATCGTTTATTGAAGAAGCTCGGCTAAAGCCTGCCTGCGACAGGGATCCGGAAGGAATTCGTTCACAATAGAAGCTCGGATGGAGGCTTACAGTAGAGATCCGACGTGGATCGCTCGTAGTAGAAATTCAGAGTAGGTCGCTGTAATAGAAGCTTGGAGTAGACCATTTATAGTAGGAGTTTGGAGTAGACCATTTGTAGTAGGGGCTCGGATGAAGTCTACCTACAATAGAAATTCAGGGCAGAGGTCCGACACCCGTAGGAGCTCGGATGAAATCAAAAAGGCGATCGACCATCGTAGAAACATGGGTGGAGTCGGGTTGCTGTAGAAATCTGTCCTTGGGGAAGTTCGGCCGTGGATGAAGTCTGGGAAATTCGAATTAGAATCTATCATGGTCAGAAGAAGTCTGAAGAGATTCGGAGATCAGTCGATCGCTGCGAGAGGTCGGCTGGTAATGGAGTCCAGAGGGCACTTGAAGTGGTCTGATGGATGATCGAAGGAGCTTGCCATTGGAGAAGTCCGGAGGGTTTAATAGGAGCTCGCCCGTTGGAGGAGTTCGGTCGACATTGTGGAAATTTGGCTGTCGGAAGAATCCGTAAATGATGCCGCACAAAGTCGGAGGGATCTCGAGAGAGTTGGCCTCTTATGAACTTCGACTGGGGGTATTTTATACCCAACACTCTGTATTGCTATCACTTTTGATTTTAGATCAGGGTGACATCGATTTTTTGAAGATCGATGAAAAAGGAGAACTTGACCGACCCATTTGCTGAGGCCTCGGAACTAAGAAGTTCTACGAACTCAAGTAGAAGATAGGATATTTGATATCATTCTGATTGACTTTAGTACAAGTGGGAGTTGTTGGAAAATGTGTCCTAAAGCCAATCATCTAAGTGGTAGATGATTGAAATTAGTATATGAATTATCTAATAATAATAGTTATTTGGCGGGTTCATCATAAAAGTTCTATCTTCCTTAAATGAACTTCTAAATTATGATGAAGTCCTTAGAACCACAATCAATCGATAAAGGAGGATTTATTGGATGGTTCTTAAATTGTACACGATCAAATGATAAGTTATTAACAAGGACAATAACTTATCAAGTGTAGATCACTGTGTGCCATATGCATTGGTTGTCCTCGTAACTAAGTGGTGTGGAGACACTGGTATGGCATCCAGATGAGATGTAGGAGTACATCTGTATTGAACGTGACCAATGTAATACTCTACTATCAAGAGTAGTTAGCTAAGGCCAATGGGTATAAGTGTCCCTTTGACTTGAGATCACTACGGTGACTTGCAAGCAACTCACTATGCTTTGGTGCCGGACTGCCTGTATTTTTAATATAGGGTCGAAAGTTTTCTGGGTATAGTCAAGTATTTGTGAAGTCGGTGTGTGAGTCAAGATGGGATTGTGTTATAGCCTAAGCCTAAGTCCAATTTAAAAGACCCAAGCCCATTTAAAAAAAAAAAAAAGAAGAACAGGGGAACCGGGAAGAAGACTCCCGGTAGGAGTCTTCTTCTCTGATTAAACCACGGAGATCGGGAGTCCTAGGACCACCAGGAGTCCTAGGGCTCTCTATGAAAAGGCCCTCCCTTCCTTAGAAGCCCTCCATCGGCCCTTTTCCCCTCTCTTCATCCCTGATTTCTCTGATTGGAGCCGTGGATACTTGTTTCGTGCTCGCCATGATTGCTCGTCGGTGGGGTCACCGGAGGCCGAAGTAAGTCTTCTTCCTCTTCCTCTCTTCTTTCTCCTTCTTCTCGTGTCTCTGTGCATGACTGTCGGCAATGGGTATCATCAATTTTTGGTCGGAGAAGGACCCCTGTTTGGTCTCTTCTTTCCTTTGGTTTTCCGACGCCGACGATCACTACCGACCGCCGGCCTTGCCTTTTCGAACTTGAGAGAGATTGCCCCCCTCTGCCGCGGATTTGTCGTGTCGTCATGGCCTGAATGGCCGGTCAAGGGAGGGGACCTGTCGGTCCCCTGTTTCGACTAGGAAGGAGCCGAGAGAAAAGAAAAGAAAAGAAAAAGAAGAAAAAGAGAAAAGAAAAGAAAAGAAAAGAAAAAGAAGAAAAAGAGAAAAGAAAAGAAAAGAAAAGAAAAAAAAAGAGAGAAAAAAAAGGGAGAGAGAAACTTTCTCTTCTGCTCTCTCTCTTAGATTTTTAAGATTTATGAAAAAAATATAATATAATATAATATAATAATAATAATTAAAAGAAATATAAGAAGAGTTTCCATGGATCAATCCAAAAATCTGGATGTTGTCGTCAAGTTGATCCATGTGGGGACATTGGATTTTAATAAATTTTAATTTTTTTAATTGATAAAATTTTGATCAAAAATATGATATTTGACGTACCAGGTTTGGAGAAAGATTTTCAAGATTTCTAGAATTCCTAGTTTGGATTATCTTTTGAGGTAAGTAGTGTTTACTTTTATTGAATTTATCTGGTAAATTATAAATTCTAAATTAAATAAATTCATGGCATGCTTGTGATTGAAAATATTTATTGAAAATAATTATTGAAATTATTTATGATTGAAGTTATTTGTAGAAATTATTTATGATTGAAGTTATTTGTTGAAAAATTATTATGATGATGTATGATCATAAAGAATGATATAATTGATTTGACTCGAATATATTTATTTATATTATTTTTGAAAATAATATATGAATTGAAAGATGATATGAATTTGACAATCTGACTATTAAAGGATCCCGCCAATGGGGGCATATACGTTGGCAATTGATTGTCCTGAGGTTTATGTCGCCAGCGAGACCAGCGACATGTCGCCAGAGAGACCAGTGACAAACCGCCAGCGAGACAGCGGTTTCAAAAGACTTGGCTGCCAGATGATTCACAGCCTACCGCAAGCAGATACGCGGTATTATGATCCTGCCACAGGAAAAATATGGTCATAGTCATGGTTGGTAAAAAGAACTTAAGAAATTGATGAATTTAAGATGATAAGCATAATTTAAAATTATGATGAATTAAATTTTATATATGATTGATAGTATGATTATGATTTCATGAATTTGCATATTGATTTTATTATTATCAATAAACCGACATGTACAGTATTATTATCTGATTTATTCAGTTAAAGGTATACACTGCTTACTGGACTATTTAGCTCATGATGAGTTTTATATTTTTCTTTACAGATTCAGAATTTAGCATGATGCGGATTTCGGTTGGAAGAGCGATTAGAGATGAAGTTAGCTCATTTGATTTAGGATTTTCTTAGAATTGATTCAAGACTTTTATTTTTAAGTGTTGACTTTGTCAGACAATTATTTTTTCTTTGGACACTGAGTTTTGATTTGTTATTTGAACTAAGGTTTGATTGTTAAAAATTGAAAAATTATTTAACTTAATGGTAAGATATCATGATGAGATGCCTTGCATGCTTATGGAAAAAAATTTCTATGAGTATGCGGTGGTTGCCATGACCCTCGATTCATAATCTCGGATCGGGGGTGTGACAGATTGACCACTTCTGATTAACTTCAGGAAGAGAATGTCTCGTTGTGTTTCAATTTAGCAAAATCTAGGCCTGGGTAATCCTCGTGAGGAGTACGAGATTTAAAAATTTTAAGACATAATAGAGATGACTTGTATGAGTGATTGACAGCATACTCGAAGTCATTTTGAGTATTATTGATCAAAAAGATGAATTATACGGTAACCATGGGTCAGGATTCTTAGAATGTTGCTTTGCATACATTCGACTTATCTGGATATCGGAAACATTGCTAGATGGTTACTTCGATGGTACAAAAATTGATTTCTATGCTACCGATTTAGGTTCGAACCTATAGAGTCATACACATAAGAGATTGTAACTTAATCAGATGGTTAATCGACGATTGAGAATCATTCTAAGGTTAAACGATCAATGTGATTGATGTTTGACCTAATGCAAGTATTGCAGAAGAATCGATTAGCATCTGGATTGCTAATTGGCTCAATCTGATTGAAAAATTAGACTAAGATCAAGTTTAATTGAATTTGATTCAATTAGAATTAGTTTGGATTTAATTAGATTAAGTCTAATTGGTTTATTGATAAGCCAATTGCAAGGGAGAGCAAGTTCCTGTTCGACTAGGACTTATATGCACCTAATTCCTAATTAAGTTAGGATTTAAATTAGAATTAAATATGGTTTAATCTAATTTAATTAGACTCTTAGTTGGACTAAGATCATCATTAATTAGGTTGCAATTAATTTAGATTGGGTTCCAAGTATTTGACCTAATCTACGTAAGAATCCTAGTTAGACTAGGACTCCATATCTTCTCTTATGCCACCTAAGAAATCTCATGCCCACGCCCACTAATTAATTTCTAGATATTTTTTTTTGATATCTATATCCAAAGAATGTTATCTCACATCACTTATTTTAGAGATTTGAATCAGATTTATTTGATTCAATATGAAAAGAGATTTGGCTAATTATGGAAAGTGGTTTAGGTTTATCCTTTTTTTTTTTGAAAGAGTCCCTCTTCACAAGGACTCTTCTCTCCTCTCTTGCACCAACTTTTCCAAAGCTTATCCCTTCTTTTTGTAGCCCCTTTTATGAGTTATTTCATGCTCTCCATGAAATTTATGAGGGAGGGGGCGTCCAAGAGTTGGATGCCCCATGGACTCCTTGTTGATTTGGTCTTTTGACCTAATCTGCCATATAAAAAGTTGCCGCCCCATATGCTATCAAATAGGAGTCAAAAATTTATGGATTTTAGATAGAAATAGCAGAGGAGAAAGAGGAAGGCATGGGTGGTTTGAGGTACCAAAATCCTTGGAGGAGAGTCTTCAATCAAGAGATCAAAGGTTGATATCTTGTAGAGAGAAAGGTAAGAGAAAAGATTGTCTTCTCTCATTTTTTTCTTTCATATTATTCTCTCTTTGTTTTTTGTGTTTTTTATGTGATAAATTTAAGAGACAAAGAGGATAGAATGGGTGGTTTGAGGCATCAAATTTCTTGGAGAAGAGTCTTCTATCAAAAGATCAAAAGTGGATGTCTTGTAGAAACAAAAGGTAAGAGAGAAGATATTTTTCTCTTATTATTTTTCTTTTCAATTTATTTTCTTTTTATTTTATATTTTTATGTGATAAAAATTTGAGAGAGAGAGAGAGAGGGATGGCATGCTAGATTCATACTCCAATGAGTTGGGGCATGGTGATCTAATTTTAGACATGATCTGATCATGTTCTGATGAGAGAAGAAGAAGAAAAGAAGGTTTTCTCTTAAGGTTTCTTTTAGAACCCTTCTTCTCCATAAATCATGAGATTTTTCTATGAAAAAAATTAGATATCATAAGATCTGGAAGTTTAAAAAATATCTAGAGAAGATGGTCTCCCCATGTCCTAGCATAAAGATGTTCTCAGGACATCAATCATTGATGTACTGAAAGAGAAGAACTATCTTCTCGTAGGACTTTTTCTTTTATATTATTATTTTTGATTTTAGGGAGGTCAAAAGGTTTGACTTCTCTCTTATTCTTCCTCATATTCTTCATCTCTTAGAATGTCCAAGAGATTCAAGAATATTTTTTTAGATTAACCATCTGGAGGGATCTGCAAGAAGCTAGCACTTTGTGCGGATCTTCATTCGACGAACTTTTGATTTTGTTGCAGCCTAGTGTGGATCATCTGTAGAGGCTGAACACATGTGCAGTCTAAAGACAACAAAAAAATCAACCATAAAGTTCTCAACCTGCATGAAGGTAAGAGATTTGATCTCTTCCTTATCTAGATGTGATCTAGATTTTAGATCTAAAACTGTTTTAGATCTAGGATATTGATTTGATTAATTCCAAAGCTATTATTTTCTAATTTATAAATATAATATGACATATTATAGGTCCTAATTGTAGGGTTTAGTAATCTGATTACATGCATTTGTATATTAAATTATTTAATTTACATATTCTGCTACATTATATTTCAAACATATTTTAAATTTATGCATGAAACCCTGCACCTTTTCCAACAATATATTCCTATGGTTTCCCACCATTTAAGTCAACTGGGATAGTTGCATTTAATGTTCTAGCCATTGAAAGAGAGCAACTAGCTGTTGGGAGGTATTTTGGATAAAAAGTTGAAGTTTTGAAAACTAGCTGTTACAGTCATTGGGTCGACTCATCTTTTTTTGAGTCAGCTTAGTTTCTCACTGGATCGGCTCACAAACCCTTTAGATCGACTTAGTATCAGGTGACTAAAAAACTGACTTTCTGTCTTTTGCTATTTTCTGAGATTTGGTCGACTATCTTTCTCACTGAGTTGTCTAAGTTTCTCACTGGATTGGCTCACTTGAATTCTGGATCAACTAAGTCTTATGACTTTCAAAATATGGCTTTCTATCTTTTATCCTCACTGAGATTAGATCCGCTCAGATTTTCACTGGATCAACTTAGCTAGTGTGCCAAATGTTTTATGGATTCTTAGACAGTCTTTCTTCAATTTGAATTCTAGGCTAGACTTACCTTCTTAACTTGATTTAATCCTCATTAAAATTTTTTGCAAGGTGTGTCTAGTCTAGATTTTCTTCACTACGCTCTTGAGTGATGATTTTTATTTAATTGACAGAAAATACTTGCAAATTGTGAGCACTTGGAATTTGAAACTATACATCCTTATAAATAATATTAGTAACTTAATAATTTATACTTAAATATTTTTGTTATCATCAAAATCAATCTAGGGGCCAACAATTTTTTCCTTTTTGATGATGAGAAAACCCTTTGAGTATAACCTTTCTTTCAAATTTCAAATCAATTTACTTTCAATCATTGCATACACATCATATACATTCAATTTTATCAATTTATATATACTTCCTCTGAGTATGATAATTATGTCCAATTTAATTTCAAATTTCATGATACTCCCCTTTACTATGCGCGAATGATCTTTAAGATTATATTTTGTTCTAAATTATTATTTTTCAATGTTTCACTAATTGTAATTTCAATCAATACTCAATCTTCTCCCTCTTTTTGTCATTATAAAAAAAAAAAGTAAACATTATCAAATACCATACAGCATTCATAAAAGATACATTTGCACATATAAAAGAAAACAAACTTCAAGTTTCATTCATTTATAAAGAAAGATACAACAAGTCTAAAATCTCAAAATGAGCTTGATCTTTACAAAAAATATTGATAGACAAAATGCTCAAAATGACAACACAACTACATGCAACCTAATCTAAGCTAGGATCGGGAGGGTCTAAGAAAGCTGGATCTATGGGCATAGAAGATCGCTATTCGGCAAGAACCCCTCCACAACATTCTTCCCCAATGAAGAAATACAACAAAAAATCTGATCAACGACATGCTGCACTATCTCCTCAATCTGGTCCTCATCAAGTCGTACAGTAGATGAAGATGTAGTAGGCACCATATGCTCTAGTAGGTCTGGCTGAACTATAGGATCTACATGATGTGGCATGGGCTCCGGCACACTTTTAACTTCCTCTTTCTCATCTTCCTTAACCCACTGTCCATCAACCTTTTTGAATTTCATCCTCTTCAAAAATTTCTTGTTGTATGTATCATAAGGTTGAAGCAATTTACTTGGTTCTCCTTCAAAGTTAACTCCATAATCTTTGAAAACCAAAGTCAAGAACATCCCATAGGGCAGAGCTGGTTTTCCCCTAAGAGTAGCTTCTTGCATTACTTTTAAAATAATAGCTGGAAGGTTGAATTTTTGTCTCCTCAAGAGATGATACATGATAGCAATATCATTTTTAGTTATAAAATCGAACATTCCAATCTGAGGGAGGAGGATTCTAGCAGTCATGTGATAGAGGAGTCTATGTTCCATAGAAAAATCTCTAGCAGAAATCTCCTCAAAGTGCATTACATCATCCCTTCTAAATAGAAATCTTAATCTAGTAGATTTATCATCTAATTTCTCAACTCCTTCTGTGGTGCTTTTAAAAGCTCTCCTAGCTTTTCAACAAACAAATTAATCTTAACATTCTTCACCTCAAACTCAAATGAATTAGATTTGATCTTAGTATTTTCATAAAATTCCCTCATCAGATTTGGATAGGTTGGAAGATCAATAAAGCAAAGATATTTCCATCCTTGATACTTCAAACTATTAGATATGTGCCCTAGAAGCCAATCTTGACTGACACATACCTTTTTCTAGGATATGTTTTATACTTGATGGGTAGTCTTTATAATCAATCATGTCTTATGTGTCTATGATTTATCTTAAAAATTAATAAAAATAATTTTATATATTCTCAAGATATTAAGAATTTGAGACATACATCATTAGTGGTTAATTTCTAAATACTCCTGATCGAAGGATCGTCATGGAGGACAGTGATCAATCCATTCAAGATCGGTGTATGGATCACCTCCCTTTAGGATAGATGAGTCTCGAGTCTATAGTGTACAGACACTAGATAAAAGTACAGTGGTTGTTAGAAATAACTTGCACTGAACGTGACCAACATAAAAAATCACTTGGATGTCTACTCACTTGTCAGTGATTTTTTGATGCTGCAGTGATATGACTGATCCTTTGACCTGTGATGTATTGATTATTCACAACAAGGCTACTTAGTTTGACTGCATATTCTCTTGGTTTCTAACCATTCAGATCCTTACTGTGTATGTTGGCTATTATAAGTTCAGATTCACTATTTGGAGTAGGATACATCTAGATAAAATCTATCGACTTTGATAGAAAAGGAGAAGTCCTATGTGATTTGTAAGATTGAGTTTAGAAAATCTCTGATTACAGTAAGTGTGAATAATAGAAAAGAGTTTTCATAAGATTTACAGATGAACTCGAGTCGAGCCAATCTAGTATATGACTGATGATGGGATTTGATGAGTTTTCCTGACCTCCGTCAAGTCGGGACTCACGATAGAGGGATTGTATCACACGATAATGCATCTAGAGATTTATTTTTTATTCTATTGGGTTGTCACTGTATATTGTCAAATGTCACTGATAGATCATGAGAACTCACTAAGATCATTTTCGGATCAACGATCTTTGTTGAGGTGAGTTGGAATCATTTTAGCCCATCGAAAAGAGTTTCAATGATATTGTGATGGAGATCACAGTATGTCTTACTACTAGATAGAATAGAACCTGAGTGATCACACACAAAAGGAGCATGATCTGATCAATGGCTTGGATCATATTCAAATTATCAATCAAATTGATAGTTTGAATATTAGAAACTGCTAATTCATAAGTGTTACAGTTTTGGCAGCTGCTAATTGTTAGTACAGAGACTTAATTATAAATATTATAATTTTATTAAACTGAATAAATTATAAATTAAGTTTTAATTAATTTTAATTTAATTTAATTTAATACTAATTAGATTCAATTATCCAAATCAGATTTGGATTTCAAGCTTGGTTGGATTAGACTTGACAGTCTTTTTGAATTTGACTCGAATCAGACTCGATTTGAATCCGATTAAGATCTAATTTGAATCAGAAGAACCATGATTCAGAGAGTCCAGTTCTCCTGAGACTCTCTATCTAGAAATCACACCAAAAGAGAAGAGGGGTGATGGTTTACTCACCCCTTATTTCTTTGCATGCGTGAAGAGAGGAGGGACGCTAATAACTGGTGCCCCATCCTTCTGGGACTCTCTCTGTTTAGGATATCTATTCAAATTTGATTTGAATAGATACCTTATCAAGAGAACCTTCTAATTAGATTAGAAAAAGATGTGTGGGATTTTTTTTTGTGCAACAAAAAATTTTAAGAAAGGGTGGACATGCACTAAAAGATGGGCATGGAATGTATCATGCGATTTCTTTTTTGGCGCACACTTATTTCCTTCCTTTTTTCCATGGCATGGCTCCCTTATTTTGATAAGATCTGATCTTATCCTTTTAGGGGCATGAAGACTTTGTAGATGTGCAACAAAAATTTAAGAGAAAAGAGGTGTGGCATGCATAAGATATAAAGACTTTCTTTCTTACCGCAACAACATCCTTCCTACACCTCCTCTTGTTTTCTGCCCTTCATCCAATGCCCAGATCTGATGGTGATCAGATCTAAGAAGAGAAAAGAGAGAGAAGAAGAGAAGAAGAAAGGTTCTTCTTCTCTTCATGGTGATCTAGTTCAGATTCTGTCGGATCTGTTTGAAGAGTTTGCACAGCGAACTCCTTCAAGATTTGGAAGAAGAGATCTAGATCCAAGAATGAAGAGTGAGATCTGCAAAGTGCTAGCACACCGATGATCTCGATACTTCAATCAGGCATCTCTGTGTGGATACCAGTAGAGGTCAGGTGGTGTGTGGTTACGATTAGAACCGAGATATCCCAGGATCTGAGGTATGGAGATCTGATCTCTGATTTATTTTTCTAACTATTTATTTTTTTTTTATATTTTAGATCATGGTTGCTTGTTCGTATCAAGATCCTAACTATGATTTTCAGATTAGATCTAGTATGTGTGTAAATTAAAATTATTTTAATTTATTTACTTTCGCTACTTTATGTTTAGAAAAATTTTTGAATTACACATACGAAACCATAGCAGTTTTCTAATAGTGATATCAGAGTCAGGTTCTGATAAAGTATGAAAATCTCTCAGATCTAAAATCTGATTTATAGAAATTAGATCTAAAGTTAGTTTGATGATCTACTCATTCTAAAATAAAGTTGCCCTGCATAATCCTGTTATGCTGAATGGTTGTCTTAGAACGATGTAGAACATCGATTAAGATTAAATCTAATTTTTTACATACTGTAATATGATTATAATTATTTTGGATCTAAAATTATTTTATATCTAAAATAAATCATGAATTATTGAGATCTGAAATTAGTTTTAGATCTCAAAATATTAATTAAGATTTAATTTGGGTCTAGCATGATTGCTAAAATTTTTGTACATACGTAGATTCGATGTTATTGTTCATATGTTTGACATGTGAAAGATAATTAGATCTGATTTTTAATTGAGTACATATTGATATGTTAGATTAAATTCTTAATAGCTTGATAATCAATTGGGATAGTCACCATGGCCGTCCGGTCATAAGATGATGAAGGGATTAAAGTCTCTCTCTAGGCCATTCGATGGGTTCTCTCGATGATGTGTAGGGGTGCCGACTGTGATGTTTTTCATGAAGATGAACAACGAATGAAAAATTTATATATGATACATATTTTAGATTTAAATTAGATTATGCATATATTTTTATATATTTTAGATCGATAAATATTATATGTGATATATTGTTTGACACACGATCTAAAACTTAATTTTTGTAAAATCCTAGATCCAAAATCCTAGGCTTTGTTTGCATGAAATCATGATACTGTAACTGGTATGCCTGTAAAGTCAACTTGATTTTCAATTAGATCGACTTGAGTTATTGAGGTGAGTTGACTCATTTTTGTTGGAGTCAACTCAAGATCCTGGTAGGTCAGCTCACTTGCTGATGAACTGACTCAATTGTACAGGCTAGGTCTATAGGCTTCTATTTGTCTCAGTGTTGTGCCGACTCACTGTGACAAATCGATTCGTATACCAGGGCGAAGTCGACTCGATTATCAAACAGCCATATTATATGAGATACAATATAAATGGTTTAGATTAGAAATTATTTCTAAATCTAAACTTAAATCCATGTACATAATGCACTTAATTGAGAATTAAGATTTAAAATTATAAGATTAAATTATAAATTTAAGATCTAAATTTTAATGTTTAAAATATGAGTTTCGGATATGGGTTGAATAAATTAGGTTTAGAGACTAAACTACAACTAGGGTCATTGATTAGATCAGGTTAGAACCCTTTTCGATTTTGACAGTTGATCAAACCTAATCAAGAGTTGGTTGGGATTAGGTCAAAGAGGTTCAAAATTGAATTTAGTTATAGTTGATCAAATTGATTCAGTTTGATGTGAATTGATTAAGTCAAGACAAATTTGGCTCAGCGGTTGAGCCCGGGTCTATAGGTTAATCTAATTAATTCTAATCAACCAATTTGGTATCTAAGGCAAGTGTTAGATGATGGTTATTTAATTGATTCCATTGTCTGATCTAGCCAATTCGTTGGTATCTAAAGAAAGCAACGGAGGGATCCCCACTCATCTTTACTTACCTGACTATCTTGGAAGATTATGTTTTGTATTAGGTTACTTATTGATCCGAGTTTATCCATATCGACTAGGCTGGTCAGATATAAAATATGCTGACCTAAACTAGATTAGTCATTACATCAATGTATGTGACTAATTAGAAGAGATCTGAATCCAAATCTTCTCACTAAATATTAAGTCTACTAGTTTTCCACCGTTGTAGAGATGCGGATGCCTTTTTTGACATTGATCGTTCTCGACTGGTTACAGTGGTTCGATTGCATCGGAAAGGCACAACTACTCTACTGGCATTAGATACTCTGAGGTAAAGATAGGGTTGGGCCCAATAACTTTTAGGTGAGGTATCCAATGATAGCTTTGCACCCGCTGGTGAATGGTGGGTCAGACTTAAATAAGAAATGTGCCAATAACTGTTAGGTGAGACCACAGGACTTAGAGATCAAGTCACTACAACATACTTGGAGAAGCATCTGGACAAAGAGTTATCCATGCATTGGTATACGTATCATCAATAACTATTAAGTGAGGTGCCATGCATCAATGGGACCGCAGCACCTACTAGAACTACTTATCGTATTAGGATTTTTGTTTCTGCATCCGAGGAGTGTGAGAGATTCGAAAAATTAGTGGGAGCCTTTTATTTATTTTTAAAATCCCTAGAACAAACCATTACAAGTATAATTATCTAATTAAAATTTTACTCTCTATGATAAATTCTTTAGCTTTCAACCCTCTAGCTTGAATCCTAGATATCAACCATTTAACCGAAATCAATTATATATTTTGACTCAAAAATTTAAGAATAGTTCTTAGCTTTTAGAAATTAAAGTCATGATTCTTGACCAGGTTAACCCAATGTCATCAGCTTGTCCAATCCATAGTCAACGAGCTATACTTGATAAATGGTTGCACATTGACAATTAGGTTAAGTGCTATAAATTAGACTTCATAGTTGATGAAATTCAATGTATGCATAAAGATATGTAGATGTTAATGACATACTGATTTATTTACAATAGTTATGAGATGATCAGAGTCACACAGTACATGAGATATATGATGGACAGTTTGTCCATGATCGATGATCAAGGATATTGAAGAGCTTGAGAAGCTCGACATGACCATGCATAAGAAATTACTGATGGATTTGATCCTGCAATCTCTGATTCATATGTATAGTTTGTGAAACTATTATATAAATAAATATTATAGTAATTTAACTGAATTGATCGATATGCTGGTAACTAAGGAATCTTGAAAAGTTTAGAGGTATATACCTGGAGAACCTAAAGAAACATTGACACACCTTTGGAAGGTATGTCAAATTGCTCAAAATTGATCTTATGATTTTTCTTTTTCATTAGACTCTAGTGCATATTACGCACTTTAATACAGGGTCTAAAGAAGGAAGAAGACTGAGGAAAGGTAAAGTGACACTTTTGAGTTGGTAATGGTGCAAAAATTGTACTAGACTGTGGGCAGCTAACCTCGATGATTATCGTTTGGATTTAGTTCATTATCATTTGCATGGTGATACATTTGTGAACTTATTTGAGTAAATAGTGAATGCCACTAGGTCTAAGAGATCTAGAACCAAATAACCTGAAGTATATAGATGGTTCTTTTGGTTAGGTCATGTATGAGAAGAAATGATCTACTGACTAAAAAAAATGTGTCTTTGGGCTCATTGACTGTTAAGTCATATCTAGTTTATGAATCATCTCTTTGAAGATTAATGATCAAAGTGTCTTTTGTAGGTCAAAGGGATAGGACCACTGAGATACTTATCCTAGTACATATACGATGTGCATGGCCCATTTGATGAGCCAGACTAGGAAGTTATCACTATTTCATCACCTTTACTAATGAGCAGTCATGGTATAGGTATATGTATGTGAGATACAAATCTGAAAGACTTTGAAAGGTTTAAAGAATTCAGATATGAAGTAGAAAAGATAAATTAAAAAATTCTTAAAGGTACTTCAATTGGATCGAGAATACAATATCAAATAAAAAATTATCGATTATCTAAAGAGAATACATAATTTTATGATGAATCAGATATGAAATAGAAAAGATAAATTAAAAAATTCTTAAAGGTACTTCAATTGGATCAAGAATGCAATACCAAATAGAAAATTTATCGATTATCTAAAGAGAATAACATAATTTTATGATGAAATTCTCCTTGTACATCTTAGCTCAATGGGGTATCTGTGAGGAGCAATGGTGCTATATGAGATATGATCCGGTCCATCATGAATATCACTAATCTAATTATTATTTCTTTAGGAACAAGATTTAATTTTGAAATTTAAATGAGGTTTCCTCTAAAGTTGGTTTCACCACACCATATAAGATATGATATGGTGGACAAGTTAGAGGATAGGACTGTGAAAGCTCGTTTATGGGATATCTCAAAAGGATTTGGGATGTCACTTTCTCTTTCTAGTGATTCACAATGTGATTGTGAGCAATCATACTATTTCTTTAGAAATAGTGAGAGGATAACTCAAAGAAAAAATCTTTAAAGAATAATGAGTCACAGGATCTGGACAATCTATTTAAGATGAGCCAGTATATGTAGTACTTTCTCTACCTCATAGATCTAGTAGGATCTTCCATCCTTTAAAAAGGTACTTAGTATTCTTACAAAAGATTCAGAGAGTATTTCTTGAGGGAGATTGGAAACATAGGGATAATCTCAAAACCTACAACGATATGATATAAAGAATCATGTAGTTACATAAAGGTTAGTGGGAGGGTTCATGCTGACATCGATTATAATGTGGTTATATATA
This sequence comes from Elaeis guineensis, assembly GCF_000442705.2. Classification (NCBI taxonomy): domain Eukaryota; kingdom Viridiplantae; phylum Streptophyta; class Magnoliopsida; order Arecales; family Arecaceae; genus Elaeis; species Elaeis guineensis. The sequence continues at coordinate 27,792,969 of NC_025995.2, read as the reverse complement.
AAATTTTCTTATCAAAGACCTAGGTCAAACATTCTGAAAATAAAAATCTATAGAGATGATCCTAAAAGGATATTTATTTTTCACAGACAAGTACATAAAAGAGATGTTGAAAGAGTTCAGCATTAAAACTTTAAGAGGGATCCATTATCTTCTTGGATATAGGTGTATGCCATGCTATGTACTCGACTTAGTATATCTTGCTGTGAAAGTCACAACAGATATTAGTCATATCCAGGTAGGAAGCATTGGATGGCTGTGAAAAATATCTCAGAGTACTTGAGAAGCATTAAGCGATCATTCCTCATCTTTGAAGAAGGGTTAGAGCTAAAGTGAGAAGATACACTGATGCTAATGGTAGAATGTCTGTATCAGCATGTATTCTTGAGTTATGTTGATTGATTTGTTGGAAGGGTTCCAGACAATCGATCAATAGAAGCTGAATATGCTATAGATATGCAAGATGCATTTTGGTTCATATGATAGTTGTGGAACTTGATATCATACCATTAGATGCTACGACATTGTACTGCAAAGATAATGATCCATAGCCTTTGCTAAGGAGCCAAGGTCTCACCAGAAGTCCATGCACATAGAACAAAGATATACGTGATTATCTCTAACAGAAATACATGGAGGTACAGAGAGTAGACTCCACATAATAGTGTAGGCCGAGTCACTTAGCCAGCTAAACACCGAAGTCTGTCTTTAGAAGATGGGGCTCGGGTATATGGCAGATTAGCTTTAGTACAAGTAGGAGTTTGTTAGATGTGTGCCCTAGAAGCCAAACTTGGCTGGCACATATCTTTCTCTAGGACATGTTTTATATTTGATGGGCAGTCTTTATAACCAATCATGTCTTATGTGTCCTGATTTGTCCTAAAAATTAACAAAGATAATTTTGTATATTCTCAAGTGTTGAGAATTTGAGACATACATTATCAGTAGTTAATTTCTAAATACTTCCGATCGAAGGATCATCATGGAGGGTAGTGATCAATCCATTCAAGATCGATGCATGGATCACCTCCTTTTAGGATAAATAAGTCTCAAGTCTGTGGTGTAGAGACACTGGGGTGAGAATGCAGGTGGTTGTTAGAGAACAACTTGCACTGAGCATGACCAACACGAGAAATCACTTAGATGTCTACTCACTCGTCAGTGATTTTTTTGATACTGCATGGTGTGACTAATTTTTTGACCTGCAGTGTGTTGGCTATTTACAGCGAGGCTAATTAGTTTGACTACATGTTCTCTTGGTTCATAGCCATTTGGGTCCTTGTTGTGTATGTTGGCTATTGTAGGTTCAGGTTTGTTGTTTGGAGTAGGATACACCTAGATAGAATCTATCGATCTTGGTAGAAAAAGAGAAGTCCTATACGATTCGTAAGACTGAGTTTAGAAAAAATTTTCATGGGATTCATAGATGAACTAGAGTCGAGCCAATCTAGCATGACTGATAATGGGATTTGACGAGTTCTTCATGACCTCCGTCAAGTCGGGACTCATGATAGAGGATTGTATTACACGATAACTACACCTAGAGGTTTATTTTTTATTTTGCTGGGTTGCCACTATATGTTGCTGGACATCACTGGTGGATCATGAGAACTCACTAAGATCATTTTCGAATCAACAATCTTTGTTGAGGTGAGTTGGAATCATTTCAGCCCATCGAAAAGAGTTTCGATGATATTATGATGGAGATCGCGGTAAGTCTCACTACTAGACAGAATAGAACCTGAGAAGTCACACACAAAAGGAGCATGACCTGATCAATGGCTTGGATCATATTCAAATTATCAATTGGATTAATAGTTGAATATTGAAACTGCAAATTTGTAAGCGTTACAGCTTCGGCAGTTGCTAATTGTTAGCACAGAGACTTAATTACAAATGTTGTAATTTTATTAGGGCTGATTAAATTATGAATTAAGTACTGTTGGGTATAAAATACCCCCCTCCAGTCGAAGTTCATGCTAGGAGTGACCCTCCGGGGGTTCTACCGATGTCCGACCTTCGACGACATCTTTTCGAACCTCTCCGGCGGTCGAGCCTCCGTAACGTTCCCAAGTTCGGCCGATGGATAAACTGCCACCAGTGTGGATCGAATTCTCCACGACGGGTAGACTTTACCAGAGTCTCGACGGTGGTCGACCACCTTCTGGTCTTCATCCGGACTCCTACGGGAGCCGGACTTCGTCCCCGACTTCAACTGCAGATAGACTTCATCCGGACTCCTACGGGAGTCGAACTTCGTCCCCGACTTCAACTGCAGGTAGACTTCATCCGGACTCCTACGGGAGTCGGACTTCATCTCCGACTTCAACTGTAGGTAGACTTCATCCGGACTCCTATGGGAGCCGGACTTCGTCCCCGACTTCAACCGCAGGTAGACTTCATCCGGACTCCTATGGGAGTCAGACTTCATCCTCGACTTCAACTGCTAGTAGACTTCATCCGGACTCCTACGGGAGCCGGACTTCATCCCCGACTTCAACCGCAGGTAGACTTCATCCGGACTCCTACGGGAGCCGAACTTCATCCTCGACTTCAACTGCTGGTAGACTTCATCCGGACTCCTACGGGAGTCAGACTTTGTCTCCGACTTCAACTACAGGTAGACTTCATCTGAACTCCTACAGGAGCTGAACTTCATCCCCGACTTCAACTGCAGATAGACTTCATCCAGACTCCTAAGGGAGCCGGACTTCATCCCCGACTTCAATTGCAGGTAGACTTCATCTGGACTCCTACGGGAGCCGGACTTCATCCCCGACTTCAACTAAGGGAAGACTTCATCCGGACTCCTACGGGAGCTGAATCTCATCCCTGATTTCAACCGTAGGTAGACTTCATCTGGACTCCTACGGGAGCCGGACTTCCATCCTAAACTCCTATCGCAGGCAGACCTCACCCCGAACTCCTATGAGGGCGGACTCTGAGCTCCTATCGCAAGCAACCCACTCCGAGTTTTCGCTACAAATGATCTGCTTCAGACTTCTACCACGAGCGGTCTGTGCCGGATTCCCATCATAAGCCTTCATACGAGCTTCCATTGCTGACGAACCTCTCCAGTGCCATCCGACAGCCACCGTCGGTCGGCCCTCTGCCGAGGTCTGCGTGAAATCGGACTGCATCTGTGGAAAGCCTCTGACCGAACTCCTACGGCAAGAGGTCCTCGCCTGCCACCGTGGCGCCCAAGGCACCCCAACAGGATTTGCAGCATCCGAGCTCCTCTCAGATGGATAGCTACCTCTTTTCCACCAGGCACCTCAATCGAACTTCGGCCGACAGGCCTGGACCCCCTGGCAGGCCGCAGTAACGCCACGACTCTGCTCCACTTCTTGCGATGGATTTCGTGCGGCTCCATTACTCCCTGGCGGGCCGTAGTAACGGCCACAACTTTGCTCCACTTCCTGCGATGGATCCCACACGGCTCCATCACTCCCTGGCAGGCCACAGTAATGGCCACTACTCTGCTCCACTTCCTGCGATGGATACCGTGTAGCTCCTCCACCCTCTGGCAAGTCACGACAACGGACGTCGCTTCACTCCCCGCAACAGACTCCACGTGGCAGATCACGGTGATGGCCATGATTCCACTCCACTACTCTTCATAATAAACTCCTCCTGGCCCTGAACGGCCCACTGACGGATGGTTACAAATGTCGCAATCATCTATTTGCACCCTCCACCTATAAAAAGGGAACCCAGATACGTTATTCTCTAAGCTCTCATTTTCTATCTCAAAATCTGCTAAATTTTTCGTTCGAGCACTCCATTCTTGTTGAGGCAGAGAACTGACTTGAGTATCGAGGGTCTTGTCGGAGCACCCCCACCTTCGATTTAGACTTCCTTTGCAGTGTTGGGAAATGTGTCCCAAAAAATCAATCGTCAAGCTGTTGGCGGTTGAGCAACCAAGTATTGTAATTGATTTGTTAATAAATAAAATATATTTGGCATTTTCATCATAAGCTTTCATCTTCTAATGAACTCCGTTGTTATGATGAAGTCCTTAGGACTATTTAGATTCGATAAAGAGAGGATTTATCGATTAGTCCTTAAAACTGTTCACGATCAAATGATAGGCTGTTAATAAGGATGACAGCTTCTATCGAGCATAGGTCACCGTAGGCCATATGGGTTGGTTTTCCTCTTAACCAAAGAGTGTGGAGACACTGGTATGGCATACAGGTGAGATGTAAGGGTACATCATCATTGAACGTGACCAACTCCAAGCATTCTGCTGTCGAGAATGTCTCTGATGGGATATAGGTATAAGTGTCCCTTAGATCTGAGATCGTCTCAGTGACTTGCAAGCAACTCACTGTGCTTTGGTACTGGACTAACTGAATTTTTAATTCAGGGATGGAAGGCTTCTGGGCACAGTCAAGTACTTGCGAAGTCAGAGTGTGATCGAGATGGGATTGACCACTCCAAGAGTTGGAGAAGAATGAGTCGCTGTATTTCAATTTAGCAAAATCTTAGCCAGGGTAATCCATCAGATGGATTTGATATTTTGAAATACAATGTGGACAACCTGATCAGAGTTGACAGTTGAACTCTGGGGTGTCCTATGATCATTTTAGTCAAGGGGATGAATTATATGAAAACTATATCCGCATGGGTTCTAAGGATGTTGTTCTACACATTCGACCTATCCGATCGTCGGGTACCATTGCTAGATGGTCACTTTGATTGGTACAAAATTTATTCCTGTGCTACCGACTTAGGTTTGGACCTATGAGGTCACACACATTAGAGTTCATGATCCAATCGGATGGTTGATCAACGATTAAGAATCGTTCTAGGGTTAAATGATCAATACGATTGACATTTAACCCCGTGCAAGTGTTGCAGGAGGATCGATTAGCAATTCGATTGCTAATTAGCTTAATTTGATTAAGCCAATGGGCTGAAATTAAGTCTAATTAAATATGATTTAATTAGATTTAGTTTGGGCTTGATTGGATTAAGTCCAATTGGTTTATTGGATATGCCAAGTGCAAGAAAAAACTAGTCCTAGTTCAACTAGGACTTGGGTCAATCTAATTTCTAATTTGATTAGAAAATTAAATCAGATTTAAATCTAATTTAATCTGATTAAATTAGGTTTTTAATTGGGTTAAAATCTATTTTAATTAGGTTGATCTAATTTTGGTTTGATTTGGTTTGAGAAACCAAATTAAAACAAGTCATGAGATAGAATCCTAGTAAGACTAGGATTCCACCTTGCGCCACATAAGCCTTCCCCACGCCCTCTCTCTTATTCAACGTCAATCTCTACTTATTTTGTGTGACAAAAGCCCTCTCCCAAGTCTCTCCCACGTTCACAAAAGGTTTCCTCTCTTCTTTCTTGCATGGAAGGTGGTTTGGATCAAATCAAAAAGGAATAAGTTTGGATTTCGAATTCTATGAGATAGAGTTTTAGAAATCCAAAACTCTTTCAATTTTGCACCGAATTTATCCAAATTTTTTTTGGAATTTTTGTGGCTTTTAGGGTATACATTGTGTACCCTTTGCTGGTGATCCATATATGAAAATATGGAGGAGGTGCTCAAGAGTTGGGTGCCCCTTAACTTGCCATGTTTGGATAAGCCTTGACTAGGTATTTGACCTAGACAAGGACTCTATCATATCTTTCTGTATAAAATGAGTTTCTTCATGAAATTTTTGAAAAGATAGAGATTTGAGATAACTTTGGGCCATCCAAAAATCAGAGAGAAATACCTTTGAGTCATGGAGATATAAAAGACACAAGTTAGGGTGTCTAGAGAGAAAAACGTGAAGAAGAAGAGGGTCTTCTTCTAGGGTTTTTTGTTTTCATATCTTTCCTCCCTCCATCTTGAGTTTCTTGAGAGCATCTCAGATCTGAAACTCCTCCTTCTACTTTTCATCTTTGGAAGAGTCTAAATCAAGAAGAAGGAGGCACCTGATCAACCATCAAAGAAGGATCAGCGCAGTACTAGCATACTATGCTGATTTCCTGAAGCAAAACTTCTGATCGAGATTCGTGGGCTCGTGTGGATGACTCCTAGAGGCCGGACGTGTGTGCGGCTTGCAACATCATATTTAAGCCCAAATCAGCGAGGTTAGAATGTCTAACTTGCAAGGTAATAGATCTGATCTATTGTTTAATACATACATTAGATGTAGTATAGAAACATGTTGATATGATCAGCATGTAGTTTATGCTATATTTATATATTTTAATTTTGATTTAATGCTTTGTAATAATCATGTAATAAGATCTTAGATCTAGAGATTCTCTGATTTTAGAAAATAAATTTTGATTTATTTTAGTCTTCCGCTGTATGATCTTGAAAAAGTTTCAAGATCTAACCCTGAAACCCTAGATCTGGTTCCTACATGCAGGTCCCGACGACGACCGTGGCTCCTTCGACTCCAGCTTCTCCGACACAGGTGAATTTTTGCACCAACAGGATTGACGCTAGAGGAATGGCACTGTGTCTTCGCAGTACCCTTGTTCTTAAAGGAGTGCTCAACGGGACCGTCTCCGGTCATCTTTTCCGACGTCCTTTCCTCCTTCCCCCACTAGATCTTCGCCCGATGCCTCCCCGCAAAGCATCCACACGGCGATCCACGGCCTTCACATCAGATCTCAGGCTCTGGCCTCACCTCCAGTTTCCCAGTCTCCTCCTCCTCCTCCGGCAACAGTGGTCGGTGCAGAACAATTCGATTTACTGGCCCAGCAGGTCAGAGACCTCGCTGAAGCGGTGCAGGCTATGCAGCAGTAGCAACAGCCACAGGCGTCAGTGCGACTGGAGAGAATATCGTCGGAACTCCAAAATTCGACGGCAGGATGGGCCACTTGGGCCAGTCGCCCCATCTTTCCTGGAAAGATGTATCCAAGGGTGGAGAGCCCTCGGTCGGATCACGATTCCACCCCTGGAAGATCCCTACCTCCATTCTACCAGAAGACCCTCGAGACCCGTAGTCGAGAGGATTTCCTGGACCGGAGGCTTCAGGAGATGAACCGGTGGATCGAAGAACTCCGCCACGCTCCCCCCACTTATGGTGAGGACATTTGTACTGACCCTCCCTTTTCTCAAATGATCATGCAGGAACCGATCCCACCAAACTTCAAGCTCCCTCAATTTGAAAGCTACGACGGGACTTCAGACCCAGTTGACCACCTGGAGGCTTTTCGGACAATGATGCTGCTTCATAGCGCGCCCGATGCCATCCTATGCCGAGCCTTCCCATCCACTTTGAAGGGAGCGGCGCGAAACTGGTACTCGATGCTGAAGTCGGGTACCATCTTTTCCTTTGATCAGATGAGCCACCAGTTTGTGGCTCATTTTGATAGCAGCCGGCGTCTCTGGAAGGGTTCGGAGTCCCTCATCAACATCAAGCAGAGGGAGGGGGAGTCCATTCAGGCCTACATCAACCGTTTCAATGTCACCACGTTGGAGGTTCGGAACTTGGACCAATCGGTAGCGATGGCCGCTCTGAAAGGCGGCCTTCAAAAGAACGACCTTTTATTCTTTCTGAAAAAGAAGTACCCCAAAAATTTTGCTGATCTGTTGGCTCGGGCCGAAGGGTACTCCCGAGCAGAAGAAGCCTTCAAAATGAAGGATGAGGAGACCACGAGAGAGTGGCAGATGGGAGGCCCGAGTAAGCCCGCAGTCGAAAAAGGGTCGAGAGAAGCTCGGCCACGTTCTCAAACTCCTCCCGAGCACAAACGCGCCCAGACTCCTTCCCGAGCATGCAGGCAGGGAAGCCCGGAGCATCGGGCTCGGTCGGGCTCTCCCCCAAGAAGATTTCGCAGCTATGCCCCCCTCAATGCATAAAAAACTCAGGTATTGATGGAGGTCAAAGAGCAGCTCCCGAGGCCAGAGAGGATGCGCACGCATCTCGAAAAGTGCAATCCTAACAAGTTCTGCCTCTACCATCGTGACCACGGCCACGACACGGAGAAATGCATTCAGCTCCGAGACGAGATCGAGGAGCTCATCTGATGAGGTCGGCTCGACAGGTTCATTCAGCACCGACCTGAGGGTAGAGAAGATCGGCCAAGGGCCATGCCACAACCTGAGCCGCCAAGGAGGGAAGAGTAGCCTGGAGATCGGCCTCCAAATGGGATTATCAACTCCATCTCTAGAGGACCTTGATAGGAAGCAGACCTTCCACAGCCCTGAGATTTGAAAACTTGTAAATGTATTACGAATGACCCTGCTTTAAATCAAGATTCCTTTCAGATCTGCACATCTTTTTCTTTTTGGCATGGACTTGTAACGACAGGGGACGACCCCTTCAAACAACGAAAGCAAACCCTAATGTGGGCAAAGTTGAAGGCCCGATTATTTGTAGACCGGATAGGGGGAGAGGCCATACAGCACCCATATGCGCCCCCACAGCCATTTAGGGACAGGAGGAGAACCTCGCCCTAATATGAGCAAGGTCGAAGGCCCGATTATTTGTAGACCGGATGGGGAGAGAGGCCATGCAGCACCCATATGCACCCCCACAGCCATGTTAGGGACAGGAGGAGAACCTCGCCCTAACATGAGCAAAGTCGAAGGCCCGATTACCCTTAGATCGGATGGGGGGAGAGGCCATGCAGCACCCATATGCGCCCCCAAAGCCATGTTAGGGACAGGAGGAGAACCTCACCCTAACATGAGCAAAGTCGAAGGTCCGGTTACCCTTAGACCGGATGGGGGGAGAGGCCCTGCAATGCCCATATGTGCCCCCACAGCCCTGTTAGGGACAGGAGGAGAACCTCGTCCTAACTTGAGCAAGGTCAAAGGCCCGGTTACACTTAGACCAGATGGGGGGAGAGGCCCCACAACATCCATATGTGCCCCCATATCCCTGTTAGAGACAAGAGGAGGACCTCATCCTAACCTGAGCTAAAATCGATTACGTCAAAAATAGGGGAAGAACCTCGTCCTGACACCAATTAAGGTCTGGTCATTCAAGACCAGATAAGAAGAAGGGAGCCCTCCCAGCGACCCCTTCGCACTCCCGCGACCCCACCAAGAGCGGAGAGAAAACCCTCACTCAAAAAAAGAAAAGGAAAAAAGGGGAGGGGAGTTAAAAAGAAAAGCGACGGACTGCATCAGCGATGAATGGAAAATAAATTGCATCAAAGATGCAAGGAACCTCGTCTCAGCGAGGATTGGGGTTCTTATCAAAATCCTCGGCCTTCAAGAAAGCTCTCAACATGAGCCAGAGATAAGGTGGCTTCCTCAGGGCGACGATAAGCTCGGACCTCCAAGCTCGAACTTCGAAAGGAGGCATCAAACCCGAGTGGTCCCAGACAAATCAGCGGCCATAAATAGAAGGATGGGTCAATGCGACGGCGATCGGGTACTTTCGAACGGCATCGATATCGGACAATGCAAAAGCCAAAGAAAGCTCGGCAAATGACAATTCAACACATGAGTAAAAGAGGTAACGAAAAATTCTTTTTTCATGTCATTAGTTAAGTATACATTACAGAGCCCTTGAGGCTGAAGAAGAAAGATGACAAGGAAAGCAAGCCGATGCGGCGACGACCAAGAACCTCCAGACGACATCGACATCAAAAAGAAAAAGAAAAGCAATAACGCCAACAAACAAACAAGCGGCAAGAGAAGACATATAGAAGGACAAAAGACAAAAAGAGCCCTAAGGGGGCCCAGCTTCTTCCGACTTCGAACTTTCGGCTTCGACCCTCATCAGGGAGTGCCTTAAGCTTTCGACTTCTTCTTCCAATTCCTTCTCTCTCATTAGCATCTCCATATATCTCCGATGAAGTCACTGGCTTTCGTTCTCCGCCTCTCGATGCCTTTTTCTCAGAATCTCGAATTCTGCCTCCGCATCCTTGACTGCCCGCTGCTCGTATACCAGCTGGATCTTCAATTGCTGCAGTTCGGCCTTCCCCTCCCCAAGGGCGATAGATAGCTCTTCTATGGTTCTTCTCAGGGATTGGAGTTCATCAGGATCCCGAATAGGAGCAAACTGAGCTCCTTCAGCTAGCTGCCTTTGAAGACGGGCAACCTCGTCGGTCGCCATCTTGAGCTTCCCCCTATAGTCATCCACCTGCTTGCACCAGCCGGCCCGGTACGCGTCATAGCTCGCCTCGGCATCCTGGAGCTGTTGCTGAAGGTCGAAGAACTTCTTCGACCATTCCCGATCACAGTCGGCCCGAGTCGGAAGCCTGGACGAGCTTCCTTCCAACTGGCTAATCCTCTCCTGTGTAGCCGACAGCTCCACTCTGAGATAGCTGATCTTGGCAGCTTGAGCCTAGAATCGATCGCGCTTGTGTTCCTCGAGCTCCTCCTCGAAGTTCGCTTTCCTCCAGCTGTACTCCATGATTCCCTTCACGTGGAGGTTTCGAAAGTGGGTGGCCTCCACGGTGGCCTCAGAGTGACTCTCCCTCAACTTGCAAAGTTCGCCATCCATCTCCTTCGACCTTTTTGTTAAATGATGAACTTTCTTCTTCAGGCGTTGGATCGTGGACTTCAGCGGAATTCCCTGTGGCAAGGGAAGTGCTTCGGCAGGACACTGCCATCAGGAGACAAAAGCGTCAAGGCGCATCTTATTGCAGAGAAAAAAGAGAGAGAGAGGGGGGAAGAAGAGTGGAGAAACCCTCCATAAGGAGAAACCCAATTTTATTGATTGAATATTCCTTAAAGACAAGAGGGAAAAGGAAAATTGCAATAAAAAAAAATACAAAGTTAGAGGTCTCAGACCTCTGAAGTAGGAGTCGGGGAGCTCGATGTTCTTGGAAGGGGTGCTGCGGTGATGGTGGCAGTGAGAGAGGGCCCGGCTTCGTCTTCAGATGCCTCATCCAAGAAGCTGAGATCGAGCTCGGAAAATTTTTTGACCACCTTCTCCTGGCAGAGCTCGAACCCTTTGATGAATGCTTCTTCGCCGAATTTGATGTTCAGGTCCCTCATCTCTGCGGAGGCCTTGAACTCCTCCACTGCTAGGACCCTGACCTCCGAGATCAGAACCGAAATCTGCTCCGTCAAATTCACGACCTCGGCCTCCGCCTTCCTCACCATCTCCTCTGAGGTCTGCTTTTCTTTCTCGAGGGCCTCTTGGAGGTTGGCTACCTCAGCAACCTTTTCTTTGAAGCGGGCGACTTCGGCCCGGCGACTCTCCTTCGCCTGGATGGCATCCCTTCTCGTCCGGTTCATCGCCTCGATGTTGGCAAGGAGCTGGTGCCCGATCTGCAAGGGCGGCCAGGAGGTCAGAATGAAAGTTGAAGAATTAATTAAACAAAGGAGCGGAGAGAAGGAGGATAGTGAACCTGTTTACCTCGAGAAAGGACCCTAGGGAGTCCCAAACCCGCTGTTCGAGATCGGCGCGATCAATCCTTTGGACGACTTTGGGCAGGATGTAGCCGTCGATCAGTCACTTTATCAAGTCCCTGTCATTAAAGGGATTCTCCCCTGGCTCTTCTTCAAAACTGTGGGACTCTTCGATGGCGGCCCGATGGCTACTCACCCTGCGGGCCACCGACTTCCTTCTCCTCCCCTCTCAACCCCTGGCACCTCCTCGAAGCGGACCTCCGAAGCGGGAACCTCAATGAGGGAACTCCTTGAAGAGGCCCGGGGAGCCGGAGGCTCGGTATCTGAAGGCACATCGACTGCGAGGGCCGCCTGGGCAGGCATGGTCGAGCTCGTCTCCTCTGTTCTGGCCTTCTTTGCCGATTCGAAGGTCGCAGTGCCTTTTCTTTTGTGAGCCTTGAGACCCCTGGCGAGCGTCTGCGCTGCTTCAGCATCCATTCCTAAAAAATAAAAAAAAAGAGAGAGATCAGTAATGGAGTGAAAAAGGAAGAAGCGATGCATAAAAAAAAAAAAAAAGAGAAAGAAAGAAAAAGAAGAGAGAAGAAGAGCAGGAGAAAAGAAGAAGAAAGGAAAGATGGAATACTCGTGGGATCCAGGGGGCTCAAGCTGATATTGAACAAAAACTGCTCCTTCAGAAGGTTGGAAAGGGAAGGAATCGAATAACTGAGAAGCTTCCGGGTGGCCTGAAGGTCGTCCTCTCCCAGGCTGGGGGCCTGGCAGACAGAGTCCCTCAGGGAGCCCCAAGGGGGCAGTCCCAGCTTCAAGGTCGGGCACTGGACGTAGAGGTACTTTCCCTTTCAATTATGGATCGAAGAGGGAGCACCCTTCAGTAACCCCTTCTTGCCGAACTGGAGGGAGAAGTACCACCAGTCCTTGACCGAGGGGTGGCGCTTGAAAGTGTAAAATGCCTAAACAAAGAAAGAGATAGCTGAACTTCGACTACGTGGCAAAGGGAGAGGAACCCTATCAGAAACCTAAAGGAATTCAGCGTGACTGAAACCAAAGAAATGTCTAAAAAATGAAAAAGAGCGACGACAAAGGGCGGAAGTGAAAGATGGAGCCCAGCACGGAAGGCCTCCTGGTACAGACAGAAACCGCCAGGCGGGGGGGTGCTAGCCCGATCGGCGGGACCAGGAAGCTCCAAATCATACTCCGAAGGAACTCCGTATTGAACTCTTATCAGCAAAAGCTCATCCAGAGTCAGGGAACAAGAAATGGCGTCTGGCGCAAAAATCGGACGAGGCCCAGCCCTAGATGAGAGTTCGTCTACAAGATGAGGGTTCTGGGGGCTGAGGCGGACGAACTCCTGGAACCACTAGAGGCAGAGGTGCTAGAAGATATTTCAAACAAGGACCCTAAAAGTCTCGGAGAAATCAGGCGAAATAAGAGACGAAAGGTTCGCAGGAGACCAAACCAGGGGAATACGGCGGAAGAAAAATGGAGGAGAAAAGGCACCTAGATGGCAAGAAGAGAAGCAAAAGTTCCGGGACTAACCTAAGTCACTCCGAAGGATGCAGAGATGCGAGGACAGGGACGACTCGAAGAACGCCTAGGGCCAAGGTGGACGCCAAAGAGGGTCAGAGCTCTTAGAGAGAGGGCAGGCACCGACGGAACTTTCAGGCGGAATGAGACTTCTGAAGGCAGAAAGGCGGGTTTAAATAGCCCCTGGGATCCGACGCTATAATGATCGCGGATCTCCCCAGGCTGACCAGTGCTCGCCACATGTCCCACTCGCCACATCAGGTGGCTAAAAGCAGCTGACAGCTGACAGGGCCATTACTGTGCCGTGCCTGGGCCAACGGTCCAGCGAAAATTCCGAAAGGCCCCTTCAGATCGTCCTGATTTGAAAAGACTCTGGCACGCGTGCATTAAATGCCAGAATATCTGAGGGCGATCATGCACAGGATTCAAAGGGACAACTTTGGTTGTGAAAATTTCTTTGTACTTTCTTCATTCAAAACTTGAACTCGGAAGTAGGGGGACTGGTGTTGGGTATAAAATACCCCCCCAGCTGAAGTTCATGCCAGGAGTGACCCTTCGGGGGTTCTATCGACGTCCGACCTTCGGTGACATCTTCCTAAACCTCTCCGATGGTCGAGCCTCCGTAACGTTCCCAAGTTCTGCCGACGAATAAACTGCCACCAGTGTGGACCAGATTCTCCACGACATGCAGACTTTACCCGAGTCTCGGCGGTGGTCGACCACCTTCTGGTCTTCATCTGGACTCCTACAGGAGCCAGACTTCATCCCCGACTTCAACTGCAGATAGACTTCATCCGGACTCCTACGGGAGCCATACTTCATCCCCGACTTCAACTGCAGGTAGACTTCATCCGGACTACTACGGGAGTCGGACTTCATCTCTGACTTCAACTGTAGGTAGACTTCATCCGGACTCCTACGGGAGCCGGACTTCATCCCCGACTTCAACCGCAGGTAGACTTCATCCGGACTCCTACGGGAGCTGGACTTCATCCCCGACTTCAACTGCTGGTAGACTTCATCCGGACTCCTACTTCAACCACAGGTAGACTTCATCCGGACTCCTACGGGAGCCGGACTTCATCCCCGACTTCAACTGCAGGTAGACTTCATCCGGACTCCTACGGGAGCCGGACTTCGTCCCCGACTTCAACTGCAGGTAGACTTCATCCAGACTCCTACGGGAGCTGGACTTCGTCCCTGACTTCAACTGCAGGTAGACTTCATCCGAACTCCTACGAGAGTCGGACTTCGTCCCCGACTTCAACTGCAGGTAGACTTCATCCGGACTCCTACGGGAGCCGGACTTCGTCCCCGACTTCAACAAAGGGAAGACTTCATCCAGACTCCTACGGGAGCCGGACCTCATCCCCGACTTCAACCACAGGTAGACTTCATTCAAACTCCTACGGGAGCCGGACTTCCACCCTGAACTCCTGTCGCAGGCAGACCTCACCCCGAACTCCTACAAGGGCCGAACTTCGAGCTCCTATCGCAAACAACCCACTCCGAGTTTCTGCTACAAATGATCTGCTTCAGACTTCTACCATGAGCTGTCCGTGCCGGATTCCCACCGTAAGCCTTCATACGAGCTTCCATTGCGGACTAACCTCTCCAGTGCCATCCGATAGCCACCGCCGATCGGTCCTCTGTCGAGGTCTGCGTGAAATCGGACTGCATCTGCAGAAAGCCTCTGACCGAGCTCCTATGGCAAGAGGTCCTCGCCTGCCGCCGTAGCGCCCAAGGCACCCCAACAGGATTTGCAGCATCCGAGCTACTCTCAGATGGATAGCTACCTCTTTTTCACCGGGCACCTCAACCGAACTTCGACCGACAGGCCTAGACCCCCTGGCAGGCCGCAATAACGGCCACGACTCTACTCCACTTCCTGCGACGGATTCCACGTGGCTCCATTACTCCCTGGCAGGCCGCAGTAATGGCCACGACTCTGCTCCACTTCCTTCGACGGATCCTGCACGGCTCCATCACTCCCTGGCAGGCCACAGTAATGGCCACTACTTGCTCCACTTCCTGCGATGGATACCGCGCAGCTCCTCCACCCTCTGGCAAGTCGCGACAACGGACGCCGCTTCACTCCCCGCAACAGACTCCACGTGGCAGATCACGGTGATGGCCACGATTTACTCCACTACTCTTCATAACAAACTCCTCCTGGCCCCAAACGGCCCACTGACAGATGGTTACAAATGTCGCTATCATCTATTTGCACCCTCCACCTATAAAAAGGGGACCCCAGATACGTTATTCTCTAAGCTCTCATTTTCTATCTCAAAACTCTGCTAAATTTTTTGTTCGAGCACTCCATTCTTGTGGAGACAGAGAACTGACTTGAGCATCGGAGGGTCTTGCCAGAGCACCCCCACCTCCGGTTTAGACTTCCTTTGCAGGTCCCGGCGGCGACTGCAGCTCCTTCGACTCCAGCTTCTCCGATGCAGATGAATTTTTGCACCAACAAGTACTAATTAATTTAAATCAAATTTAATTTAATTAAATTTAATTTAATACTAATTGGGTTCAATTATCCGAATCAGACTTAGATTTCAAGCTTCATTGGATCAGGCTTGACAGTCTTTTTGAATTTGACTCGAATCAGACTCGATTTGAATCTGACTGAGACTCAACTTGAACCAAAAGAACCATGATTCAGAGTGTCTAGGTCCTCTAAGACTCTCTCTCTAGAAATCATGCCAAAAGGGAAGAGGAGTGATGGTTTTCTCACCCCTTATTTCTTTGCACGTGTGAAGAGGGATGAGGTGCCAATAGTTGGCACCCCATCCTTCTGGAACTCTCTCTCTTTAGGACTTATCCAAATTTGATTTGAATAGATGTCTTATCAAGAGAACCTTCTAATCAGATTAGAAAAAGAGGCATGGGATTTTTTTTTGTGTGACAAAAAATTTTAAGGGTGGACGTGCGTGTTAGATGTATGTCCTAGAAGCCAATATGGCTGACATATTGTAATAAATCTAGGACATAATTTTATACTTAATATATTGATTTGATCAATAAAAGGATAAGTTTATTTTTTATTCAAGTGTGATGTATCCTTGAATCATCCATGAAATTAACTTTCGATACATATTCTCAAAGTGTTGAGAATTAGAGACATGTATTTAATTCTTAAATGCTCCTGATCATAGGATCATCATGAGGATGGTGATCAATCTGGATAGATCGACGTATAGATCGCTTCCTTCGAGATAGATGAGTTTCTAGTCTATAGTGTAGAGACACTGGACAACGAGTACGAATAGTTGTTAGAGAACAACTAGTACTGAGCTTGACCATACGAGAGATCACTTGAATTTCTATTCGATCATCAGTGATTATCTCGATGCTGTAGTTGTGTAAATGATCTTTTGACCTGAAGTGGTATGACTGCTCGCAATAAGGCTGCTAGAGTTTGACTAACACATAAACATAGATCTCAATGAGTCCTTGTAGTGGATGTTGGTGACAGTTGGTCCACTGTAGGAGTAAGGTACACATCAAGATGGGATCTATCGACCTTAATAGAGAGGAGTAGTCCTATGAGATTTGAGAGACTAAATTCAAAAATCTATGGCCACAGTAGTGTGATTGATGGAAAGAAGTTTTCATAAAAATCATAATTGAACTTGAGCTGATCGAATCTATCATATGATTGATGTTGAGATTTGATGATTTATCCATGATCTGCCATCCAATCAAAACTCATGATAGAGAGACTGAATCACACATTAACTATACGTTGAGATTTATTTCGATTCTACTAGATTGCCACTACATACTACTAGGTGTCACTGGTGGATTGTGAAAGCTCACTAAGGTTGTTACGGCTCGATAATTCTTGATGAGTTAGAGTGGAATCATTTCGACCTATTGAAAAGAGTTTCAATGATACTTTGATAGAGATCATTGTATATCTTACAATCAGATAGAATTAAACCTATGGGGTCATGCAACAAAGAAATTAGGCCTGCAATTAGCAATTGAACTTATGAAGTGTCAATTGGATTTAGAGAAATTCGATTGGGTTCAAGGTAACCTTGCTAGCACATAGTTGGACCTAATTTTTTCTTTACGTTTGAATTTTTTATTTGATAAGATAATTTAAACTTAATTATCTACTAATAACTTAAATGAATTAGATTTATTGAACTTCAATTATTGGGTGTCTAAGATTTTGGATCAATTTAATTTAGGATGAAAGTCCCTAATTAATTTTCTAGATAGTTATTTTTGGGTGCCACTTTGATTTGATCAAGTTGGGCATGTCCCATAATTAGAGAGGTGTAGATCTTATATGGAGCATCCCTTGGGTGCAAAAGAGGGTGTAATTATGTGGGTATAAGGGATCTAAGAGTTGGCACCTAAAAGAATTCCTTATGAAAGTTGAATAACTTAAGTTATTAAGAAATCTAATGCAAGTAGGACTTGTATTATGAGATTGAATAGGAATCAATCCTTATTGCTATTTAAAAGGACCTCCCCTAAGGTCTCAAGTCATCCAAACTAGTAAGCCCCACGCCCCTTTAGAAGCTCCCACACCCTCTCTTCCTCTCTCCCTCTCTTCTCCCTTGGGCATCCCACACGTCCCATCTTTGGGCGTCCCACATCCACATGCCCATAAGGGCTTTGGTATCCCCCTTTGAGTGCTGATTCTTGATGTTTGGTAGTACCATATACAAGGGAAGAAAGATAAGAGAAGAAGAGAAGAAAAAAATCAAAGAAAGAGATCAAAGAGTTGATCACGATCTAGGCTTCGTTCAGATTCGCAGGCTAAATTTTCTTAGAGAAAAAAATTCAATCTTAAGAGGGCTGTTCCAGACTAATCTAGAGTGGATACCTATAGAGGTCAGATACTTCTGTAGCTAAGAGAGAGCCTCTTCTTTTTCAGATTCAGATTCGAAGAAAAAAATTCGAAACAGATATGTGATTTGATTACATGTTAAATTTCAGCATATGAAGTAGATCCTTATAGTTTATATTTTTATGCATGCATGATATAGATTAAAAGTATTTTAATCTACTATTTCACTACAGTGTTTAAAAAATAAAATTTTAAAATGCACATGCATGCCCCTACATAAGAAAATCCAACAGTGGTATCGAAGCCATGGATTTCGTATGCATAAAATTGTCATACATATTTTGAAAAGAGTTTCAAAATCTGATTTTTTCTTGATACATGAGATGTATAGATAAATTTTTGAATCTAAAATTTTATTTTAGATTTTATTTTAGAACATATAATTGATATGTGAAGGCATGCATAGATCTAAATTTTGATCTAGAATGGTTTCTAATTCATGTTCACATGATATGTAGATGCATGCATAAACCTGAAATTTTATATGACCTAATTTATGATTCATATATGAGATATGTGATTGCATGTTTAGATTATAAAATTACTTTCAATATGATCTCTGATTAGTATATGAAATATATGATATCATGTTGTTGATCTGAATTTTATTTAGGTCTGAATTATATATATATATATGAGATATATATTTATATATTAAATCAAAAAATTATTTTTATAATTTAAAATTTATTTTTATATAAAAAATTTAGATCTGAAATTTAATTTTAGAATCTAAAATTTATGTTTGTGTATGATGATTTTAGTTATGAAAAATCAAAAATTAGGTCATGTAATAGGGTTGCATCTAGTATTTTTGATTTGAATCATATGGGTCTAATTCATTTAAGTAATTGATCAAACCAAATCAAGTACTGATTCAGATTAGATCAATTAAGTTAAATGATCATACAATTATTATTGATCAAAATGATTGAATTCTATATATAGAATCGATTAACCTAAGGACCTAATTTGGCTCGATGGTTTGAGCTTGATTCACTTGAGCTAACCTGTTTGGACCAATTGACCTTTTGGTGTCTAAGGCAAGTAATTGAGACGTGGTTATTTAATTGATTCCGTTAGCTTATCTGACCAATTTATTAGTGTCTAAGAAAAGCAACGGGGGGACCCCACCGATCTCCACTTACCTGATCAATTTGGAAGATTGGGTTTTGAATAAGGTTGCTTCACGGTTTGGTTTAGCCCATGCCAATTAGATTGATCATATAATGACTGATTAGATGAGATCTAAACTTAAATCTTTCTACAAATATTAAGTCCATAGATCTTTCACGATTATAGATGTGCGGGCGTGCTACTGATGTTGAAGTGTCCAAGAGACTCTTCAACTTGAAGATACGCGAAGGACAGTTGGTCATGAGCACTGTATGATAGTGATCAAGGATATTGAGGAGCTTGGAAAGCTCAAACTTGAAATACAAAAAAAATTACAGATAGATTTGATCCTTCAATCTCTTACGAGTTTATATAGTCAATTTATTATAAATTTGCATATGAACAAGCTCGATTGCACTATACTCAAACTGGTCAACATGTTGGTCACTATGGAAGGAACTTTGAAGAGTTCAAAGGGTACTATTCTTACTGTGGAGTGGACTTCTTCCAAGAGAAAGTCTACTGAAAAGAAGAAGATTAAATCTGCTAAGAAGCAGAAGAAAGAGAGCAAGCCAAAGAAGAAAGTTTCTAAGAAGGCTGAAGCAAAGGAAAAGTATTTTCACTATGATGCTGAAGGCCACTGGAGAAGGAACGGTCTACTCCATCTGGAGAGCCTAAAGATCAAAAAAGATGATAAACCTTCAGAAGGTATGCTCGTAATTGAATCTAGCCTTACAATTTCTTTTACTTCTAGTTGGATATTAGACTCTAGCTCGAGTGCACATATATATACCTCAATGCAGGGTCTAACAAAAAGTAGAAGATTGAGGGAAGGTGATATGATCCTTCGAGTCGGCAATGGAGTAAAAGTTGCTGCAGAGACCGTTGGTACTTATCTTCTTCGATTACCATCTGATTTTAGATTAGATTTAAAGGATTGTTATTATATTTCTATAGCTAGTCGAAATTTAATTTTCATATCCGTGATATCATAAGAAGATTTTAAATTAATTTCAATAAAATTTTTTATTCAATTTATTTATAAAATAAATTGATTTTATGAGGTCTTTTAATTGACTGTCTATATTACTTGCATGTTGATGCGAATGTGAATTTAAACGAGCAAATAGTGAGTGCCGTAGGTAAAAAAAGATCCAAAAATAAAATTAACCAGAAGTACTTGTGGCATCATAGACTAGGCCATATTAGAGAGGATAAGATAAATAAAATAAAAAAGGATGGGATCTTTGGCTTTCTTAACCTAGAGTCGTATCCAGCTTGCGAATTTTATTTTTGAGAAAAAATGGTCAAGTTATCCTTTGTAGGACATGAAAAAAGGACCATCGAGTTACTTATCCTGGTACACACCGATGTATGTGGGCCATTTGATGTGCAGACTAGGAGTGGTTATAGCTACTTCATTATCTTTATCGATGATCTATCTAGGTATAGGTATGTGTATTTGATGAAACACAAGTTTGAAGTCTTTGAAAAGTTCAAAGAATTCAGATATGAAATAGAAAAGCAAACAAGCAAACCCATTAAGATTCTTCGATCTGATCGAGGAGGTGAATATCTTAGTCAAAAATTTTTTGGATATCTTAAGGATAACGGCATAGTCTCTCAATGGACTCTTCCTGGAATACCTCAGCTCAACGAGGTATCCGAAAAGAGGAATATGATCCTATTAGATATGGTCAGATCCATGATGAGCTTCATTGATCTATCCTTATATCTTTGGAGACATGCCTTATTAATCATAATTCATCTGTTGAATAGGATTCCATCAAAGTCCATTCCTACCACACCTATGAGATATAGTACGATAAAAAATTAAGTCTAGATTATCCTAAGACTTGGAGATATCCAACCTATGTCAAAAGATAGATGGCTGATAAACTAGAGGATAGATCTGTAAGAGCTCATTTTATAAGGTATCCAAAAGAATCCATGGGATACTATAATTTTTCACAAGATCATAATGTGATTGTGAGTCAGAACACCATATTCTTAGAAAAATAGTTTATCTAGGATAATGGTAGTGGGAGGTTAGTTAAGCTTGAAGAGAAGGTCTCTGAAGAGCAAAGAGCTATAGATCCTTAGGAATCTATTATTCATGAGCCAGTAGTTGATGATCCTCTACTACCTCGTAGATCTAGTAGGATCTCCCGACCTTCTGAAAAGTACATAGGTATGCTTACGAAAGAAGTAAAGAATATATTTCTTATAGGAGATAGGGGTCATTATGATGATCTTAATACCTTTGATGAGATGATGTCTGACATCAATTTTGAAAAATGGTTAGATACGATGAAGTCAGAAATTAACTCGATGCACTCGAACCAAATATGGACCTTAATGGATCCACCTGAGGGTATTGTACCCATTGGATGTAAATAGATCTACGAAAGAAAAATAGGTGCCGATGGTAAGGTAGAGACCTATAAGGCTAAGCTTGTGGCAAAAGGTTATAGTCAGTGCGAGGGCATTGGCTATCAAAAAATCTTCTCATCCATAGTCATGCTGAAATCCATCTGCACTCTACTTGCTGTTGCAGTTTATTATGATTATGAAATCTGATAGATGGATGTGAAAATTACTTTTCTAAATAGATATCTTGAGAAAGATATCTATATGAAGCAGTCTTTGAGTTTCACATCTGGTGATGGTAATCATAGAGTTTGCAAGCTGCAAAGGTCTATATACGGATTAAAGCAAGCTTCTCGAAGTTGGAACCATCATTTTGATGATGCGATCAAATCATTTGATTTCATCAAAAATAAAGAGGAACCATGAGTATACAAAAGGATTAGTGGGAGCACAATAACATTCCTCATATTATATATGGAAGATATTCTTCTTATTAGGAATGATATTCCCATGCTGACCATGGTCAAAAGATGGTTGTCCAAAGAATTCTCCATGAAAGATCTAGGGAAAGTATCCTATATTCTCAGAATAAAGGTCTATAGGGATAGACCTAAACGGATGCTAGGCCAGCTACAAAAGCTGTACATAGAGAAGGTGCTGAAGAGGTTCAGCATGAAAAACTCTAAAAGAAGATTTTTACCTCTTAGGCATGGTATTAATCTTTCCAAGATGATGTGTCCAACCACATCTGAGGAAGTTTAGCACATGAGTAGGATTCCTTATGCCTTGACTATAGGAAGCCTCATGTATGCCATGCTATATACTCAACCTGATATAGTCCTTGCTGTGAGTGTCACGAGTAGGTATCAGTCGAATCCAGATGAGGAGCACTGGATAGTTGTGAAGAATATCCTTAAGTACTTAAGAAGGACTAAGGATTTATTTTTGATCTTTGGAGGAGGTTCTGAGTTATGAGTCGAAGGGTATATTGATTTAGACTTCATGTCTGATCCTGATGATAGAAAATCTACGTCAGGATATGTGTTTATTTGTAATGATGGTGCAGTCAGCTGAAAGAGTTCTAAGCAACCCATCATAGCGGATTCGACCATAGAGACTGAGTATGTCGCTGCTCCGGATGTGGCTTCTGATTCAAAAAGTTCATCATGAAATATGGGGTTATGACATCGGATGTCATACCACTTTACTGTGACAACAATAGAGCCATAGTACTTGCTAAAGAGTCAAGGTCTCATCAAAAATCAAAGCACATCGAGCAGCGGTATCATATCATATGTGACTATCTCGAAAAGAAACATGTCGAGGTGCGAAGAATAGATTTTGCAGACAACATGGCAAATCCATTGACAAAGCAATTGAGCCAGTCGAAAATGAAAGTCCACCTTGAGAAGATGAGACTTAGATTAGTGGTCAATTGGCTTTAGTCCAAGTGAAAGATTGTTAGATGTATGTCCTAGAAGCCAATATCGTTGATACATTATAATAAATGTAAGACATAATTTTATATTTAATACATTGATTTGATCAATAAACGGACAAGTTTATTTTTTATTCAAATGTGATGTGTCCTTGAATCATCCATGAAATTAACTTTTGATATATATTCTCAAAGTGTTGAGAATTAGAGACATGTATTTAATTCTTAAATACTTTCGATCATAGGATCATCATGAGGATGGTGATCAATCCAGATAGACTGATGCACAGATCACTTCCTTCGGGATAGATGAGTCTCTAATCTATAGTGTAGAGATACTGGACGATGAGTACAGATAGTTATTAGAGAACAACTAGTATTGAGCATGACCATATGAGAGATCACTTAGATTTCTATTTGATCGTCAATGATTGTCTCGATGTTGTAGTTGTGTGAATGGTCCTTTGACCTGAGGTGGTATGACTGCTCATAGTGAGACTACTGAAGTTTGACTGACACATAAATATGGATCTCAATGAGCCTTTGTAGTGGATGTTGGTGACAGTTGATCCACTGTAGGAGTAGGATGCACATCAAGATGGGATCTATCAACCTTGATAGAGAGCAGTAGTCCTATGAGATTTGAGAGGCTAAGTCTGAGAATCTGTGGCCACAGTAGTGTGATTGATGTAAAGGAGTTTTCATAAAAATCATAATTGAACTCGAGCTGATCGAATCTATCATATGACTGAAGTTGAGGTTTGACGATTTATCCATAACCTATCATCTAGTCAAAACTCATGACAGAGGAACTGAATCACACATTAATAATACTTTGAGGTTCATTTCAGTTCTACTAAGTTGCCACTACATATTGCTAGGTGTCATTGGTGGATTGTGAGATCTCACTAGGATTGTTATGGATCGACAATCTTTGATGAGCTAGAGTGAAATTATTCCAACCCACTAAAAAGAGCTTCAATGATACTTTGATAGATATCATTGTATATCTCACTACTAGATAGAATTGAACCTATGGGATCACACAACAAAGAAATTAGGTCTGAAATTAGTAATTGAACTTATGTAGTGTCAATTGGGTTTAGAAAAATCTAATTGGGTTCAAGGTAACCTTGTTAGCATATGGTTGGATTCAATTTTTTCTTTATGTTTAGATTTTTTATTTGATAAGATAATTTAAACTTAATTATCTGCTAATAACCTAAATGAATTAGATTCATTGGATTCCAATTGTTGGATGTTTAAGGTTTTGGATCTATTTAATTTAGGGTGCAAGTCCCTAATTAATTTTCTTGATAGTTATTTTTAGGCGCCACCTTGATTTGATCAAGTTGGGTATGTCCTATGATTAGAGGTGTGTAGATCCTATATGGGGCATCCCTTGGGTTCAAAAGAGGGTGTAATTATGTGGGTGCAAGGGCTCCAAGAGTTGGCACCTAAAAAGATTCCTAAAAGAAGTTGAATAACTTAAGTTATTAGGAAACCTAATGCAAGTAGGACTTATATTATGAGATTGAATAGGATTCAATCCTTTTGGCTATTTAAAGGGACCTCCCCTAAGATCTCAAGGCATCCAAACCAGCAAGCCCCATGCCCCTTTAGAAGCTCCCACACCCTCTCTTCCTCTCTTCCTCTCTTCTCCCTTGGGCGTCGCACACACCCCATCTTTGGGCATCCCACATCCACACACCCATAAGGGCTTTGGCGTCTCCCTTTGAGTGCTGGTTTTTGATATTTGGTAGCAGCATATACAAGGGAAGAAAGGTAAGAGAAGAAAAGAAGAAGAAGATCAAGGAAAGAGATCAAAGAGTTGATCGCGATCTAGGCTTCATTCAGATTCGCAGGCTGAATTTTCTTAAAGAAGAAAATTCAATCTTAAGAGGGCTATTTCAGACTGATCATGAGTAGATACTTATAGAAGCCGAGCACTTGCATGGCTAAGAGAGAGCCTCTTCTCTTCTAGATACAGATTCAAAGAAAAAAATTACAAAATAGGTATGTGATTCGATCACATATTAAATTTTAGCATATGTACAATTTCAGCATATGAAGTAGATCCTTGTGGTTTCTATTTTTATGCATGCATAATATAGATTAAAAATATTTTAATCTACTATTCTGCTACTATGTTTAGAAAATAAAATTTTGAAATGCACATGCATGCCCCTACATAGGAAAATCCAACAGTGCGCTAAAAGATGGGCACGTCATGTATCATGCGATTTCTTTTTTAGCAAACACATATTTCTTTCTTCTTCTCTATTGGATGTATGCCCTAGAAGTCAATCTTGACTGACACATTTCATATCTCTAGGATATGATTTTATACTTGTTGGGCAGTTATAGTACCATTCATATTTATGTGTCCATGAATCATCCAAGGGATTAACAAGATAATGACATATATTCTCAAAGAGTTTATAATTTGAGGCATGTGTCATTAATGGTTGATTTCTAACTTACTTCTGGTCATAGGATCATCATGGAGATGGTGATTGATCTGGATAGACTAATGCATAGATCGCTTCCTTCGAATAGATGGGTCTCGAATCTGCAATGTAGAGATACTGGAGTAAGAGTGCAGATAGTTGTTAGAGAATAACTAGTACTGAGCATGACCAACATGAGAAGTCATATGGATGTCTGCTCACTCATTAGTGACTTTCTCGATGCTGCAGTTGTATGACTGATCCTTCGACTTGAGGTGACATTACTACTCGTAGTGAGGCTGCTGGAGTTTGACTGACACATCAACATGGGTCTCAAGGAGCCCTTGTAGTGGATGTTGGCGACAGTTGGTCCACTATAGGAGTGAGGTATGCATCAAGATGGGATCTATCGACTCTAGCAGAAGGGAGTAGTCCTATAAAATTTAAGAAGCTGAGTCCTTAAGTCTATAGCCATAGCATTGTGATTGATGAAAAGAGTTTTCATAGAATCACATATGGACTCAAGGTGATTGAATCTATCATATGACCGATGTTGAGGTTTGACGATTCATCCATGACTTGCCATCTAGTCGAGACTCACGATAGAGGGACTGTATCATGCGCTAACTGGACCTAGAGGTTCATATTTTATTCTACTAAATTGTCACTACATATTGCTAGGTGTCACTGGTGGATTGTGAGACTCACAAGGATCATTTTGATGATCAATGATCCTTGGTGGGCTGAGTTGAAATTGTTTCAATCCATTGAAAAGAGTTTCAATGATATTGTGATAGAGATCGCAATATATCTCACTACCAAATAGAATAGAACCTATGGGATCACACACAAAAGAGGCTTTTGACTGATCAGATGGTTGAATTATGATTATGAATCATAAAAAAGATTTGATTATCAATTTGATTGATAATTGATCTAATGCAAATATTGCATTATGTAACTCACTAAAGAGTTAGTGAGTTATAGGAGGATTAATGAGCAATAGGATTGCTGATTGGCTTAATTTGATTGAGCATTGGGGTTTGTATCAAGTTCAATTTGATTGGATTTAATTTAACTCATTTTGAGTTTGATTTGATCAATCCTATAGGGTTATAGGATAACCCCAAAAGGATTGGATGATTAGCCCTAGTTGAATTAGGATTTGAGTTTGATCCAATTTTTAATTAGACTAGGATGAATGTATTTCTAATTGAACTAGAAATCTTTATTTTCATGCTGCATCAAATTCTAATGGGATTAGGATTAAAAATTAAGTTTGACTCAAGTACCAAGAAAGAGTCTAATTGGACTAGGACTCCTCCAATTAGGAGACATCCAATCTAAATTAATTAGGCTCCAAATTAGATTTAAATTTTTATTTATTTGACTCTAATCTGGTCCTAATATGATTAGGATTAATTGATGTTTTAATTAGATTTAAAATAGTAATTTAAATAAGAGTCCCATGAGAATAAATTACCTTGATTCCATGTGCTATATGGACTCCATGTTGTCCCTTTCTTTGTGTGTGTAAGAGGTCCACACCCCCTCCTTTTATTTGCATGTAATAAGGCTTTTAAAATCCTTCTTTCCTGTGTAAAAGTGGGCATGAGATCTAGTTGCAATTGGTTGTTGGACGACGTCCAAAAGTTTGGTAGAGTCCTAAGTGTTTAGGACTCCATCTTTTATCCAATCTAGGACTCTTTTAATGCCTATAAAAACCCCACCACATGAGATGGTTAAAAATAGAATTTTTTGGACTAGGTTTGACACCTAAAATTAGGGGTATTGGCATGAGAAAAATAAGGGAAGAAGGGGCGGCATCCATGATGGGTTTGGGATGAGGTGAGTTGATCTCCCTATCTCTTCTTTCTTACACAACCAAAGGTTGGTTATTTTGGATATCTTCTCCTCTCCCTCTTGTCCATGTTTAGACATGGATGTCTCCTCCTCCTTTTATCCAAAGGTTGGATAAAATTTTTATATCTCTGTTGTAGAGATTTGATGCATGAATTTTAGGAAGAAAAGAGAAGAAAGGTTCTTCTCATGATCTCTAGCGTAGAGATCAAGTTCCTCCTATATCTTCTTGTTCTCTAAGAGTATCTTAGGAGAAAAAAAGATTTTTAACCATCAAAATACAATCTCTGCAAGGGAGCTAGCATCCCGGTGAGATCAAAAAGCTTCTGATCAGATCAGAGTCTCGTGTGGATATCCGTAGAGGCTGGATGCTTGTGCGGCTACAAGGGACCTTTGAAAGACATCCATGATCATCTGTTCATGTTGAAGAATGATCCATGTCTAGGTATATTTTAATTTATTTTTTTTATTTAATTTTTGTATCTGAATCTTATCTCACATATGATGATCCTGTTATGGTTTGAAGATTTGATCTTGTGCATGTTTAGATTAAATTAGATTTAATCTAAAAATTTTTAAATTTCACTGCATACTTATTTTATAAAATCATGCATGCATGAAATCATAAAATATCAATAGTGGTATTAGAGCCATATCATATGCATGAGATTAAGATTTAGATTTAAAATCTGTAGAGAAAAATTTCAGATCTAAAAGGTTTTGATATTGTTCTGGCATAAGATTGTCCTGGCATAACTTATTATGCTGTATGGTTGTCCTAGAATAATATTAAAATTTTTAATTAGATTAAATTTTTAGATCTAATTTTTTTAGCATATATGTGATATATGTTTTGTTATTTAGATTTGAAAAGAGTTTTGAGATCGGTTATGATTCATATATATGATATATGAAAGTATGTTTAGGGCTGAAATTTATTTCTATGATTTGAACTTGTTTGTGTATATGATACATATTTGTATGCATGATCTAAAATTATTTTAAAATTAAAATTTACTCTTTTTGCAAAGAATTTAGATCTAAAAATTTTGATTTAAGATCTGAAATTAGTGTTTGTGCATGAGGGATTGGTCATAGGTAGATCAAGTTAGGTCCTCTAACTGGATTACATAAAAGGGTTTCTGATTTGATCATATTAAGTCTAAATCGATTTAGCAGTTGATCAAACTGAGTCAAATATTGATTAGGGTGAGATCAATATAGCCTTAGATCATATAATTATTGTTGATCGAATCGATTGACACCCATATGTAAAATCAAATTAACCTAAGGACCTAATTCGGTTCTGTGGCTCGAATCTGATTCACCTAAGCTGATCTATTCGGATCAATTATCCAATTGGCATCTAAGGCAAGTAATTGAAAGGTGGTTATTTAATTGGTTCCGTTTACTTATCTGGCCAATTTATTGGTATACAAAAATAGCAATAGGGAACCCCCACCAATCTCCACTTATCTGACCAATTTGAAAGATTGAGTATCAATTATGGTTGCTTGATGGTTTGATTAAGCCTATGCCAATTACATCAGTCATGTGATGACTGATTAGATGAGACCTAAATCTAAATCTCTCCACCAAAAATTAAGTTCAAGATCTTTCACCGTTGTAGATGTGCAGGCGTGCTACCGACGGTGATGTTCTCGACTGGTCATAGTGGTTCAATTACATCGAAAACACACAACCATTCTATTAGCAAAGAGTTGCTGCGGGGTAAAGATGAAGTTGGGCCCAATAACTATTAGGTGAGAGACCTAATAATGGCTTTGCACCTACTTGTGAATGGTGGGTCTGGCTTAACTAAGGAGTGCAGACAATAACTGTTAGGTGAGCCCATATGACTTAGAGACCAAATGGCTGCAACATGCTTAGAGAAGTATCTGGGCAAAAAATTATCCACGCATCGGTATTTATTCGTGTTACCAATAACTGTTAGGTGAGGTGCACGACATCGGTGAGACCGCAACACCTACTAAAAATTCAATTATCACGTTAGAATTTTTATTTCTCCATCCAGAGAGTATGGGAGATTTGATAAAATAGTGGGAGTCTCTTTTTACATCTAAAAGTTTCTAGAGCGAATTACAAAATAAGTACAAACATCCAATTAGAATCTTTGCTCTTTGTTGTTCATTGTGTCAGCTTCCAACCCTCTAGTTTGAATCTTAGATATCAATCAATTAACCAAAATTGAGTACATAGACTGGCTCACAAACTTAAGAATTATTCTTAATTTTAAAAAATTAAGCTATATTCTCTACCAAATTATTTTAATGCTAACAACTTGTCCAACCCATAGTCAACGAGCTATACTTGATGAGTGGATGGACAATGACAATTAAGATAGGTGCTATGTATGAGCACATATTCACTGCCTATGATATGTTGATTCATCTACAAGTGTTGTGAGATGATCAGAGTTGCACAGCACATGTGATGCGTGATCGTTATTTGATAATGATCAAAGACATTAAGGACCTTAAAGGCTCGACATGATCATGCACGAGGAATTGTTTATGGATTTAATCCTGCAATCCGTGATTAGTTTATATGGATAGTTTATAATAAGCTACCATATAAAAGACTATCATGGCATCTTATCTGAATTGGTCAAAATGTTGATAACAAAGAAACCTTGAAAGAGTTCAGAGGCAAAAATCTGGAGAGCCTAAAGAAACAAAGATGCATCAGAGTAAGTATGTCGAAATTGCTCAATGTTATCCTTACGATTTTTTCTTCTCCCAGTTGAGTTATAGACTCTAGTATAGAGTCGATGGGAAGGTAGAGGGCAGAGAAAGTAACCCTTCAATTGGCTATAGGGCAATAGTTGCTGCTGAAGCCATTGGTATCTATCCTTTACGATCATCGTTTGGATTTAGTTCTTAGAGACGGTCTCTATCATTTGCATGGTGATGCATATGTGAACTTAATTGAGCAAGCAATGATTGTCATTAGATCTGAGAGATCCAGAATTGAGATAAAATTTAAAATATATATGAACCTATGGCTAAGTCATATTGGAGAAGAAATGATTAACAAACTGAAAAAATATAGGCTTGGACTCATTGACTGTTGAGTCAAATCTAGTTTGTGCATCATCTCTTTGAGGAAATATGACCAAACTACTCTTATGGGATAAAAGAAAAAGATCACTGAGATACTTATCCTTGTACACATTTGATATGTGTAGTCTATGTGATGTGCTAACTAAGGAGTTGTTTCTACTTTGTATATGAGATACAAATCTGAAATTTTTGAAAGGTTCAAAAAATTCAGATGTAAGTAGAGAAACAAATCAAAAGATTTTAAAGGTACTTCGATCGATTCAAAGATGCAAGACCAATAAAAGAATTTGTCAGTTATCTCATAAAATAGCATAATTTCATATTGGACTGCTCTTAGTATATCTCAGCTCAATGAGATAAGAAGAGTTAAGGGACTATATGAGATATGGTCTGATCCATAATGGACTTCATTGATTTATGTTTCTTTAGGGATATGCTTTATTTCTATGAAATTAGGTTCTCTCTAAACATGTTCTTACCACACCGTATGAGATATGGCGTATGGTGAGAATTGAATCTTGATTATTTTGAGATTCAAGGATGTCTAGCCTGTGTCTAGGACTGCAGGTGGATATGTTAGAGAATAGATCTATAAAGCTCATCTAAAAGAGTTTAGGATACTACTTTCTGAAAGGATCACAATCACTACCTTATGAAAGGATCACAATGTGATTGTGATCTGACATGCTATCTTCTTAAAAAATTATTTAACCAAGATAAAGCAGTGAGAGGAAAGTTAAGCTCAAAAAGAGTGTCTCTGAAGAGTAGCGAGCTTTGGAATTTTAAGAACCTATTTATTATAAGTCAATGACATATATTCCTCTCCACCTCATACACATAGTAGGATCTCCAATCTCTTGAAAGATACTTGGGTATGTTTGACAGAGGATATAGAGAAAGTCATTTCTCATAGATGGGAGCATAGAGATGATTCCAGAACCTACAACGAGGCGATGTGAGATATCGACTCTAAGAAAGGATGTGAAATAGCTTTTCTGAGTACAGATCTTTTGAAGATTTCTATATGGAATAGCCTATGGATCTCACTTCTTTGATAGGAGATCACAAAGTCTATAATAATCTTAGAGTTGGAACAAGTCATTTTGATGACATGATCAAATTATTTGATCAGAAAAGAGGAATTATGATTTTAAAAGGATCAGTGGGAGTGTCCAATACTGACATCGATTAAAATCTGATTGAATATAGATTTCTTCATGAAAGACATAAATCGAGCATTGTAAAGATCTATAGTAATAGATGCAATTGGATGCTTGTATTTTCACAGATAAAGTACAGAGACTGGATGCTGAAAGGATTCAACATAAAAATCTCAGAGGGAGATCTGCTACCCTCTCGGGCATAGTCATATGCCGTAATGTACTTGAACTAATATAAATAATACCATGAATATCATGAGTAGATATCAGTTGAATCCAAGCTTGAGCGCTGGATTGCTGTGAAAATGACCTTAAGCTCTTGAGAAGAACTAAGGATATGTTCTTAATTTGGAGAAAGATCAAAACTAGGAGTGGGAGGATACACCAATTCAAATTTTATGTCTGATATTGATTATAGAATGTCTACATCATGGGGTATGTTCTTATGTCGATATCTTGGAAGGATTCAAATAATCAATCAATGAAAGCTGAGTACACTGTAGATGTATAGGATGCATTCTAATTTTAATGTTAGTTGTAGAATTGATAGTCATGCCATTAGATACCGTGACACTATAATACAAAGATAATGGTACTATAGTCTTGCTAAAGAGCCTAGGTCTCACCAGATATCCAAGCACATAGAATAGCAGAACACGCGACTACCTTAAGTAGAAATACATAGAGGTGCAGAGAGCAAACTTCACATGTGATATGGTTGACTCGCTGGTAGGTCACTTAGCCAGCCTAAAACTAAAGCCTATCTTATGAAGATAGGGTTTGGTACATGGCAGATTGACTTTAGTGCAAGTGGAGATTGTTGGATGTATGTCCTAAAAGTCAATCTTGGCTGACACATTTTATATCTCTAAGATATGATTTTATACTTGTTGGGCAGTTATAGTATCATTCATATTTATGTATCCATGAATCATCCAAGAGATTAACAAGATAATGACACATATTCTCAAAGAGTTGAAAATTTGAGGCATATGTCATTAATGGTTGATTCCTAAATTGCTACTATCATAGGATCATCATGGAGATGGTGATTGATCCAGATAGATCAGTGCATGGATCACTTTCTTCGGATAGATGGATCTTGAATCTGTAGTGTAGAGACACTGGAGCGAGAGTGTAGGTGGTTGTTAGAGAACAACTAGCACTGAGCATGACCAACACAGAAGTCACATGAATATCTGCTCACTCGTTAGTGACTTTCTCGATGCTGCAGTTGTATGACTAGTCCTTTGACCTGAGATGACATTACTGCTCGTAATGAGACTGCTGGAGTTTGACTGACACATCAACATGGGTCTCAAAAGCCCTTGTAGTGGATGTTGGCGATAGTTGTCCACTGTAGGAGTGAGGTGTGCATCAAGATGAGATCTATCGACTCTAGCAGAAGGGAGTAGTCCTATAAAATTTAAGAGGTTGAGTCCTTAAGTCTATGGCCATAGCATTGTAATTGATGAAAAAGTTTTCATAGAATCACATATAGACTCAAGCTGATTGAATCTATCATATGACCAATGTTGAGATTTGACGATTCATTCATGACCTGCCATCTGATCGAGACTCACGATAGAGGGACTGTATCATGTGCTAATTGCACCTAGAGGTTCATATTTTATTCTGCTGAGTTGTCATTACATACTGCTAGGTGTCATTGGTGGATTGTGAGACTCACAAGGATCATCTTGATGATCAATGATCCTTGGTGGGCTGAGTTAGAATTTTCCAATTCATTGAAAAGAGTTTCAATGATTTTGTGATAGAGATCATAATATATCTCACTATCAGACAGAATAAAATCTATGGGATCACATACAAAAGTGACTTTTGACTGATCAGATAGTTGAATTATGATTATGAATCATAAAAAAGATTTGATTATCAATTTGATTGATAATTGATCTAATACAAATATTGCATTATGTAACTCGCTAAAGAGTTAGTGAGTTATAGGAGGATTAATTAGCAATAAGATTACTAATTGGCTCAATTTAATTGAGTATTGGAGTTGTATCAAGTTCAATTTGATTGGATTTAATTTGACTCATTTTGGATTTGATTTGATCAACCCTATAGGATTATAGGATAACCCCAAAAGGATTGGATGATTAGTCCCAGTTGAATTAGAATTTGAATTTGATCTAATTTTAATTAAACTAGGATGAATGTATTCCTAATTGGACTAAGAATCTTCATTTTATGCTACATCAAATCCAAATTGGATTAGGATTAAAAATTGAGTTTGACTCAAGCATCAAGAAAGAGTCCAATTGGACTAGGACTCCTCCAATTAGGAGATATCCAATCTAAATTAATTAGACTTCAAATCAGATTTGGATTCCTATTTATTTGAGTTTAATCTGATCCTAATATGATTAGAATTGATATTTTAATTGAGTTTAAAACAGCAATTTAAATAGGAGTCCCATGAGAATAAAATACCTTGATTCCATACACTATATGGACTCCATGTTGTCCCTTTCTTTGTGCATGTAAGAGGTCCACGCCCCCTCCTTTTATTTGCATGTTATAAGGCTTTTAAAATCCTTCTTTTCCATGTAAAAGTGGATGTGAGATCTGGTTGCAATTGGTTGTTGGGGGGCATCCAAAAGTATGGTAGAGTCCTAAGTGTTTAGGACTCCATCTTCTACCCAATCTAGGACTCTTTTAATGCCCATAAAAACCCCACCACATGGGATGGTTAAAGAGAGAATTTTTTAGACCAGGTTTGACACCTAAAATCAGAGGTATAGGCATGAGAAAAATAAAGGAAGAAAGGGCGGTGTCCATGGGTTTGGCGTGAGGTGAGTTGATCTCCCTATCTCTTCTTTCTTACACAACCAAAGGTTGGTTGTTTTGGACATCTTTTCTTCTTCCTCTTGTCCATGTTTAGACATGGATGTCTCTTCCTCCTTTTGTCCAAAAGTTAGATAAAATTTTTACATCTCTATTGTAGAGATTTGGTGCATGAATTTTAGGAAGAAAAGAGAAGAAAAGTTCTTCTCAAGATCTCTAGCGTAGAGATCAAGATCCTCCAATATCTTCTTATTCTCTAAGAGTGTCTTAGGAGAAAAAAATTTCAACCGTCAAGATGCGATCTCTGTAAGGGAGTTAGCACTCCGGTGAGATCAAAAGGCTTCTGATCATATCAGAGTCTTGTGTGGATATCCATAGAGGTCGGACGTTTGTACGGCTATAAGGACCTTCAGAAGACATCCATGATCATCTGTTCACGTTGAAGAATGATCCATGTCCAGGTATATTTTAATTTATTTTTTTCTATTTGGTTTTTGTATTTGAATCTTATCTCATATATGATGATCTTGTTATGATTTGAAGATTTGATCTTGTGCATGCTTAGATTAAATTAGATTTAATCTAAAATTTTTAAATTCCACTGCATACTTATTTTGTAAAATCATACGTGCATGAAACCATAAAATTCTAACATTTTCTATGCCATGGTTCTCTTATTTTGATAAGATCTGATCTTATCCTTTTAGGGGCGTGAAGACTTTGTGGATGTGCGACAAAAATTTAAGAGAAAAGAGGTGTGGCATGCATGAGATATAAAGATTTTCTTTCTTACCGCAACAACATCCTTCCTACGCCTCCTCTTGTTTTCTCCCCTTCATCCAATGTCCAGATCTGATGGTGATCATATCTAAGAAGAGAAGAAAGAGAGCAGAAGAGAAGAAGAAGGATTCTTCTTCTCTTCATGGTGATCTGGTTCAGATTCCATCGGATCTGTGCGAAAGAGTTTGCACAACAATCTCCTTCTTCAAGATTTGGAAGAAGAGATCTAGATCCAAGGATGAGGAGTGAGATCTGCAAGGTGCTAGCACATCGGTGATCTTGGTGCTCCGATCAGGCATCTTTGTGTGGATGCCAGCAAAGGTCGGGTGCGTTCGCTGCTACGATCAAAACTGAGACATCCACAAGATCCGAGGTATGGAGATTTGATCTTTGATTTATTTTTCTAACTATTTATTTTCTTTTTCAGATTTCAGATCATGGTTACTTATTCATACCAAGATTTTAACTACGATTTTCAGATTAAATTTGATACATGTGTAAATTAAAATTATTTTAATTTATTTACTTCCATTGCTTCATATTTAGAAAAATTTTTGAATTTCATGTATGAAATCATAGTGGTTTTCTAACACAAGCAATTACCAATCTTAAAACCCTCTTTTTCCAAAAAAACAAAATCTATTTTTCTTCTTGTTGTGATAGCCTTAGAAGAGAAAGGAACGATCTTTTCTTGCACGGGAGAGGGTGGAGACGGTGGAGGACTCAAAGGAGGAGGCTGAGCTAGGGCAGTCGGAGGGAGAGGAGGATGAGCAGAGTGAGACGACTCAAGGCAGCGGTCATCATGAAACTTGGTCTGCCATTTTTCTCCGTGAATCCCTTGAAGAAACACTAGCAGTACTATGCATGCAATTTTAAAATTTTTATGTAGTGAAACAAAAAGATTAAATAATTTAATCTAAATTATATGCATAAGATCTAATCTAGACTACCATGTCAAGACAAATAGTATGATTTGATATGCATATGAGATCTGAAAATAAAAACTTGCATCAATCTAATGATGCTGCCCTGTAGATCTAACCGTTAGATCTAACAAACACGATCAAGAAAGTTTAGAAACCATTACCAAACTGAAAGCTCTTGATCTTTGCTAGTCCAATGCTTGGAAAGGATCTCCTTCAGATTGCTCACAGTCATACAAAGTCATCCGATCTCTACAGATCATCCATACAAAGATCGGTATAGATCAGGCTCCTTGGAATTGTTAGCTTGCAAGGATCTTGGAGGCAGATTTCTTCCTTCTTCTTCAAAAACTTTGGAAGCTGCAAATGAAGATAGGATCTAGAGGAGGAAGAGAGGAGAGGAGAAGGTGCTCTAAAAAAATAAAAATCAGCAAAGGAACTTCACATATGGCATCAACAATTGAAGCCCTCTTTAAATAGACAAGGACTAGAATTTTGGTCCAAGAGATGGGGCGCCATAGAGTCCATGCCACACCCAACTTTGGGCATCTCAAAATTTTCAAATTAAGTTCTTGGTGTGGGGAAGAGATCTGATATCTCACACATCCAAAAACTCCTCATAGAAATTAAGAAAAAAATCATCAGGTGCCTCCTCTCTTTCCTTGTTTGAAATTTTTTTTCCTTCTTATACCTTATCTCTAATTCAGATCGTATTCGAATTAGGCAGGAGATAAGATTATGACTCATTATCTATGCGCCCACCCTTACTAGGCCCACTCACATCACACCAAAAATCTCAAGCCAAATCCAATTTGGCATTGAGATTAGGGCATGGGTCCAGATGTGGCGCAAAGATAAAGAGATAGAGTCCCTACCGACTGGGACTCTTCATTTCTAATTTGATTCTAATTCAAATCAAATTTGATTTGACCCAAATGTTAGAAATGAACCTAATCTAATTAGGAGCTCAATCATCTCAATAAATTCCTAACCCAATTAGGAATTAGCTGAGCTCAAGTCCCAATTGAATTGGGATCAAATTTTTCTTGCAATCAGGTTTGATCATATCAAATCCAATTTAAGTCGAACTGAATCTAATTCAATTAAACTTGATCCAAATATCTTTACTCAATCAAATTGAATCAATTAAAAATTTAATTACTAATTAATTCTTCATTAATAGTAGAGTTTCAGTCTAGTGGGACTCTTTCCAAAGTTTCAATCCAGTGGGACTCTTCATCAAAGTCATAATCCAATTGGACTCTTCAACCATCAGATCTGTCCGAATCTTCTAATGTGTTTGATCCCATAGGTTGAACTTAAGTCGGTAGCATAAGAATAACTTTCTATACTAATCGATGTAACTATCTAGCAATGCGACCCGATGTCCGGATAGGCTGAAAGATTGTAAAGCAACATTCTAGAACTTACTGACGTATGGTTACAGTATAATTGATCCCTTTGATCCTAATGCTTAAGATGACCTAAAGTTTGACTGTCAACCCTAATATAATCAACCACATCATATTTCAACCTTTCAAATCTATCACATGGATTATCCTGGCTAAGCTTTTACTAAATTAAAATACACTAATACATATCTCTTACTAATTCAGAGGGGTCAATTCCATCTTGACTCATACACCGACTTAATAAGTACTTGACTACATCCAGTATCCTTTCACACTGAATTAGAAACTCAGATGGTCCGATATTAAAATACAGTGAGTTCTTACAAGTCACCGTGGTGATCTCAGGTCTAAGGGACACTTATATCCATACCTTTCATGAGCTACTCTTGACAGCAGAGTGCTCGACAAATGGTCACATTTGATGTGAATGTACTACATTCCATCTGTATGCTATAATAGTATCTCCACACTCTTTGGTTAAGAGAAAACTAACTCATATGGCACGCAATGATCTATACTCGATATTGCTATCATCCTATTAACAGCATATCATTTGGTCGCGAATACTTTTAAAGACTAAGCGATAAATCCTCATTGTAAATTAATTATAGTTCTAAAGACTTCATCGCAATTATAGGAGTTCAAAATAAGATGGATAAAATATGATGAAAATATCAAATATTTTTATTAATAAAAATTTATATATATTTTCAAGTATGAGCATAATCATCAACAGACTGACGATTGGCTTTGAGACATTTTCGAACAACTCTCACTTGGACTAAAGCCAATTGGTGCAATATCGTATATCCATCTTCGACTTGTGATCATCGAACTCCTTGATTTGAGAGCTTTAGTAAATAGATCGGCTAGGTTCTCCTTCTCGTTGATCTTTTGAAGGTGACATCTCCTCGATCCATGATCTTTCAGATAAGATGGTAGCAGTGCAGAATATGCTTGGTGCACTGATGAGACTTTAGCTCCTTGGCTTGAGCAATGGATCCAGTGCTATCATAATATAATAGGACAGGGCCATCAATAGAGGGTGCCACTTCGAGCTCGTCGATGAACTTCTGCAACCATATAACTTCCTTCGTAGCATCAGATGCTGTGATATACTCTGCCTCCAAATAGAGTCAGCCATGATGTATGCTTGAAAGTTTTCTAGCAAATTATTTCATCATTTAGAGTAAAAACATAACCCGACACACTCTTGCTATCATCATGGTCTGACTGAAAGCTGGAGTTGGTGAACCCCACTAGTTTCAAGTCAGTTTCACCATATATAAGCCACTGATCTTGTATTTCTTAAATACTTAAGGATGATCTTTACAAGCTTCCAGCTGAGCTGAGTGTTGTGACCATAGTTTCAGTCATTTCACCATATACAAGCCACTGATCTTAGTATTTCTTAAATACTTAAGGATGATCTTTACAAGCTTCCAGTGGTTCTCTCTTGGATCAGACTAGTATCTATTCACTACCTCTAGTGAGTATGTCATGTCTGATCTTGTACATGTCATGACGTACATTATAGAACCTACTATCCAAGCATATAGAATTCTACTCATACGCTCTCTCTCTTGAGGAGTTGTCGAACAATCCCTCTTTGAGAGAGAAATTTCATAGCTTATTGGGAGATAGCCTTTCATGAAATTCTCCATGCTGAACCACTTCAGCACGATATCTATGTACGTGAACTGGGACAATCCAAGCAACCTTTTCGATCTATCTCTATAAATCTTCATCCTAATGATGTAAGATGCTTCTTCTAATTTCTTCATAGAGAACTGAGACGATAATCAGATTTTTATCCCTTGTAATGCAGGGATGTCATTCTCGATTAAGAAATATCATCTACATACAAAATGAGGAATACAACCATAGAATCATTTATCCATTTGTAAATATAGGGTTCTTCTTCATTTCTAACGAAGCCATACGTTCTGGTAACCTTATCTAAACGCATGTTCTAACTTTTAAATATCTGCTTCAATCCATATATAGATCTCTGAAGCTTGCACACTTTGGACTCATCTATGGATGTGAAACCCTTAGGCTATATCATATACATCTCTTCTTGCAGTTTCCATTTAGAAAAGCTATTTTCATATCCATTTGCTAGATTTTATAGTCCATATATGCCGTTATCGCAAGCATAATCTGAATGGATTTGAGCATTGCTATAAGAAAAATATCTTATCATAGTCAATATCATAACACTGACAATAACCTTAACAACCAACATGCTTTATAGGTCTCCATCTTTTCATCTGCGCCCCTCTTCCTTTTGAAGACCCACTTAAACCCTATGGGTTTAACCCTTCAGGTGGGTCAACTAATATCCATACATCATTGACCTTCATGGACTCCATTTCAGATTTTATAGTTTTAAGCTATTTATCAAAGTCAGACCTTTGCATTGCATCCATATAGATGATCGGGTCCTCATTATTCTCATGAGTTCAACAGGATCTCCGTCTCGGATCAAGAAACCATAGTATCTGTCTGATTGACGTGATACTCCATCAGATCTCTTAACGGTGCCTCTACAAAGGTTTTGAATTTGACATCATCAATCCTGATTCTATGAACTTACTAGACTGTTCGTTCTACCTGTTGAGCTTCCTCAAGTTCAACCTTAGAGCATTAATCCCTTCTCCAAGAAATTTTTTTTTAAAAAGATTGCCCTAAGGCTGACAAATGCTTTTTATTCATCAGCAAGGTAGAAGTAATATGCCTTAGTCTTTTGGAATACCCTATAAAATTACATCTATCAGATCTAGCTCCAAGTTTGTCTGTTTTCAAATATTTGACATAAGCAGGATATCCCCAAACTCTAAGGTGAGAGAGTGCTAGCTTACATCCAATCCATATCTCATATGGTATTTTACTTACAGATTTACTAGAAATCATATTAAGCACATAACAAGCCAACTCGAGTGCATATCCCTAGAAAGATATCGACAGACTAAAAAAGCCCACCATGGATCGAACTATGTCCAACAGGATTTGATTTCTTCTTTCGACATACCATTATGTTGTGGCATTTCAGAAGGTGTCTATTAAGAGAGAATCCCATTCTCCTTAAGATATATCAGAAATTCACTAGAAAGATATTCACCTCCTCAATTTGATCGAAGAGTTTTAATATTTTTTTCAGTTTGTTGCTCTACTTCATTACGAAACTATTTGTGCATTTCAAACGATTCAGACTTGTATTTCATCAAGTAGACGTACCCATACCTAGATAGGTCATCTGTGAATGTAATGAAATAGTGATACCCTCCTCTGGCACTTTACTCATAGGTCCACATACATTAGTATGTACCAGATCCAGAACATCACTGGCTCATTCACCTTTCTCAGTAAAAGGTGACTTGATCATTTTTTCAAGTAGGCAGGACTCATAGGTTGGCAATGATTCATAATTATTGTCATCAAAATTTTTTTCTTGAGCTAGCCTGTTCATCCTGTTCTTGTTAATATGACCTAGCCTACAATGTCAAAGATAGGCATCCATGATATCGACTATCCTAGGGTGTTTATTAGAAGTGTACATTACATTAGGCCTAGATACAACATAGATACATTGTTCAACTGTCCATGTATTATAGTAACACCATTCAAAATGATATCACAAAAATTTTTTTATTAATATTTTATAATTTAATTTGCCAAAAGGCCTGCAAAAATAATATTTAAAAAAAAAAATTGGATAGTAATAACATTCATTTAGAACAATAAAATGAGACTCGAATACAAGCTTGATAATTTTTAAAGCTAGAATTGAAATTGATCCTCCATCTCCAACGTTCAGGAATCTCTCATCGTCTCCAAATCTCCTACTGACTGAAGATCCTGCAATGAATTAAAATATTAATAAGACTATCGGTATCCGATACCCAGGTCATTGTATCAAAAATAGAGAAGTTACAAAGTGTTATCATATAAGTACCTTGTCCAGCAATCGATTGCTTCTTTTTTGGTCTGTTTGGATCAAGGAAAGCTATATATTGAGGACAGTTCCTCTTCTAGTGACCCTGCTTTTTGTAATAGAAGCATTTGCCTAACTCTGATCGACCTTGAACTTGGGCTTCTGGGTCTGACTCCCAACACTTTGTACCTTTTTATTTTTCTTCTTTTTTTCTTTCTTAAAGGGACGATGCCTCCTCGAAGAAGATCCTCCTACTACATTCACCATCTCCTTGTGGAGCTAGTGATCTTTCTCAAAAATCTATAAGAACCGCAACAGACTGTGGTAGTTAACTACAGGCTTCATCATTCCAAAATGACTGAGAAATGACAGGTAGGATTTGGGCAGGGAGTTTAGGATCGCATCCTTTCCCAACTGTTCATGCAAGAAAAAGCTGAGCTTGCTCAGTCGCTTGATCTATTCGATCATGTATAATACATGATCGGTGACCAACGCTCCCTCTCTCATCTGAACATTGAAAATAGTGCAACTAGTCTTGTGCTGCTCAACATCGTCAGGAGTACCAAAGGACTCTCTCAACATCTTGAGCAAGTCCTCTGGCTCCTCTTTGAACTTTTGGCTGAACTCATCATTCATGGAGGCCCACATAATGCAACAAACCATGGTCCAATTATTGAGCCACTTCAAATAAGTATCTCATACCGTGCCACGGATGTTGGGAGTAGGCTTCTCAGGTGCCGGATCTATAATCACATACAAAATTTGCTCATGCTCCAGGACGATTTTGAATTTTTGATACCAGTTATCAAAATTGAGTCCTGTCAACTTCTCACTATCCAATAGTGATCGAAGTGATAAGTTTGAGGCCATATCTACACACACAAGGAAAAACCAAAATCTAATCAGTATATGAATTGATTAAGCCTAAAGATATGGACTTTAATTCTCTCACTATTTTATACGAATTGGTATCCCTTACCTCCAGCTCGAGGAATTACTTTAATTTTTTAGTAGGTACTGGAATCCACACAACTGCACACAAGCCTGACTTTGATCGGCTCACCCATGTGTACACATGGGCAGGTTCATTAACCAATTGTTTCACCAAACAACTTCTAGTAATTGATTGAACCCCAAGTAACTTTTAAGTTGACTTTGATCTTCTCTGCAAGCTCTGATTAGATCCAACCATTAATATGATCATACTTACGAATCCAACTACCAAATGATCAGGTCCAACTTTGGCCAGCTAACTTGACCACTGGACAGAGAGACTCAACTAAGTCATCATATTATGAATGATAATTTCAATAGTAAATGAGCATCAGGCCTTTGAACCTCCAATGGTCATCATACTAATAGACCCATTATCATCCAACTTAATAGAAGGCTATGATTTAGTTATCATCATAACTATCTCATTTAAGGGATCTATAATTTAGAGAATTTAATTTATAAATTAAGAAAAAAAAAAAGAGATCAATCAGTAGACCACAATCCTCTCACTAACTTCACCAAGTCATTGAATTAGATTAGGATCATGCTGATTAAAATGGCACCTAAATCAGTCACACTGATCAACCTTAATGGCATGGATTCACTCGAATCACTTAGCAATCTAATCAACATATAATTCACCAAATTGATCAGGTAAGTGAGATCGATGGGAGGGTCGCTAAGCTTGCCTTAGACACCATCAAAATGGTCAAGTAAGCCGCTCCAATTAAAAATCATTGATCAAATGCCAAACTTATCTTAGACACCAATTGGTTAATTAGTTTGATTTGACCAATCAATAATTTGGGTTCAACCACTGAGCCACAATCAAGGTCC
Source organism: Elaeis guineensis (assembly GCF_000442705.2). Taxonomy (NCBI): domain Eukaryota; kingdom Viridiplantae; phylum Streptophyta; class Magnoliopsida; order Arecales; family Arecaceae; genus Elaeis; species Elaeis guineensis. The sequence goes on along the minus strand of NC_025995.2, from coordinate 27,750,135 downwards.
ATTTTGTCTAATCAAAGATATGGACTTGACCATCTATAACTATTGTATTAGAAAAATCTTGATTAATCTAATTCAATATTTATTTAGACTTAATCAATTTTTCTACATAGTCAATTAACTCTTTGATTCCAATCTTAGGTCTTATCCAATTAAAAGAATCTGATTTGAGCTAATCATGTCTCATATTTTATGTAATATCATTAGATCTTAAATCATATTTCTAGATCTAATCGATTCAACATTTAATTCTTAATTAAATTTTTATATCAACATGGTTTAGGTTTTGAAATAATTTTTCATGTAAATTTTTTACATTAAATCACAAAATTATTTAGATCAAATCTAAATTTTTATGATTTTAAATCAAAACAATTTTAATTATGAAGATGAGATGTAACTAATATTTTCTATGCAACTTGTATCATATACAACAAATCCTAGAATTTCAAGATCTAGGATTTTGCAAGAAAGTAAGTTTTTCTCTTTTTACTTTCTTTTCATGGGACCTCACAGTGGCACCCTTACATGCCATAAGAACATTCCATTCAATAGGAGGAGAGGGTCATATAACTCTACTTGCTTCTATGATCGAACGGCCTGGTGATTATCCAATCTGAGTACTTTCTACTCAAATCATCTAATCTATCATATAAATAATCAATTTAAAAATAAAATATATTTAGATCTAATCTAAATAGCAAATAATTAGATCTAAGGCATATTATCAGATCTAATAGCATATGAAATCACATCAGGATCGAAACCTGACTCTGATATCAATTGAAGGAAACACTGACAGTACTATGCATGCAATTTCAAAATTTTTATGCAGTAAAACAATAAGATTACATAATTTAATCTAAATTATATGCATAAAATCTAATCTAGACTACCATGCCAAGATAAATAGTATGATTTGATATGCATATGAGATCTGAAAATAAAAACTTGCATCAATCTAATCGATGCTGCCATGTAAATCTAACCGTTAGATCTAACAAACATGATCAAGAAAGTTTAGAAATCATTACCAATTGAAAGCTCTTGATCTCTGCTGGTCCAATGCTTAGAAAGAATCTCTTTTAGGTTGCTCACAGTCACATGAAGTCGTCCAACCTCTACAAATCATCCACACGAAGATCGGCGCAGATCAGGCTCCTTGGAAGTGCCAGCTTGCAAGGATCTTAGAGGCTGATTTCTTCCTTCTTCTTCAAAAGCTTTGGATGCTCTAAATGAAGAGAAGATCTAGAGAAGGAAGAGAAGAGAGGAGAAGGAGCTCTGAAAAAATAAAAATCAAAAAAGGAACTTCACATATGGCATCAACAATTGAAGCCCTCTTTAAATAGACAAGGACTAGGGTTTTGATCCAAGAGATGGGGCGCCATAGAGTCCACGCCAACCCATCTTTGGGCATCTCAAAATTTCCAAAATAAAGTCTTTGGTGTGGGGAAGAGATTTGATATCTCACATACCCAAAAATTCCTCATAGAAATTAAGGAAAAAATCATTAGGTGCTTCCTCTCTTTCCTTGTTTGAAAAATCTCTTTCCTTCTCATCACCTTATCTCTAATTCGGACATATTCAAATTAGGCAGGAGATAAGATTATGACTCATTATACTATGCCACCCACCCTTACTAAGCCCACTCACATCACGCCAAAAATTTTAAGCCAAATCCAATTTGGCATTGAGATTAGGGCATGGGTCCAGGTGTGGTGCAAAGATAAAGAGATAGAGTCCCTACCGACTGGGACTATTCATTTCTTATTTGATTCTAATCAAATCAAATTTGGTTTGAGCCCAATGATAGAAATGAACCTAATCTAATTAGGAGCTCAATCATCTCAATAAATTTCTAACCTAATTAGAGATTAGCTAAGCTCAAGTCCTGATCGAATCAGGATCAAATTTTTCTTGCAATCAGGCTTGATCATATCACACCCAATCTTAGTCGAACTGAATCTAATTCAATTAGACTTGATCCCAAGCTTTTTACTCAATCAAATTGAGTCAATTAGTAATCTAATTATTAATTAATTTTTTATTAATAGTAGAGTCCCAGTCCAGTGGGACTCTCCTCCAGAGTCTCAGTTTCAGTGGGACTCCTCACCAGAGTCACAATCTAATTGAACTCTTCAGCCATTAGATCTGTCCGAATCTTCTAATATGTGTGACCGCATAGGTTCGAACCTATATCGTAGCATAAAAATAATTTCTATATTAATCGATGTAACCATCTAGCAATGGGATCTGACGTCCGGATAGGCCGAAAGATTGCAAAGCAACATTCTAGAACCTACTAGAGTATGGTTACCATATAATTCATCCTTTTGACCCTAATGCTTAAGGTGACTTAGGGTTTGACTGTTGTTGATGCAAAAATCCACCGGCATCGGAGAAGCTGGAGTCGAGGGAGTTGCGGTCGCCGTCGGGACCTGCAAAAAAGTCTAAACCGAGTTGGGGGTGCTCCGGCAAGACCCTCTGACGCTCAAGTCAGTCCTCTGCCTCAACAAGAATGGAGTGCTAGAACAAAAATTTTAGCAGAATTTTTTTTGATAGAGAATATTGTGGGAGTTTATCCGTCGGCAGAACTCGAGAATATTGTGGAAGCTCGGCCGCCAGAGAGGTTTGGAAAGATGTCGCCCAAGGTTGGACGTCGACATAGTCCCGGGAGGGTCACTCCTGGTACGAACTTCGGCTGAGGGAGATTTTATACCCAACACCAGTCCCCTACTTCTGAGTTCGAGTTTCAAATGAAGTATAAAAAATTTGCACAGCCGAAGTTGCCCCCTTGAATTCTGCGCACGACCGCCCTCAGATATCCTGGCATTTAATGTGCGCATGTCAGAGTCTTTTCAAATCGGGGTGATCTGAAGAGACTTTTCGAAATTTCTGCTGGAGTGCAGTCCCAAGTGCCACGCCATAATGGCCCCGCCAGCAGTCAACCGTACGCCATGGTGAGTGGACACATGGCGGGCATTGGTCGCCTAGGGATATCCGCCGTCATGACTGTGTCGGGCCTTGTTGCCTATTTAAACCCACTCCTTCCCTCCAGGGACTTCACTTTGCCTGAGAGTTAGTCGGTGCCTTTCTTCTATCTGAGAGTTCTGTCGCCCATCGGTGCCCTTTTCGACCCTAAGCATTCTTTGTGTCAATCCCCGCCATTTCCGCCGGCTCCCCACCTACGTCGGGCCAATCTAGGTTGGTTCCAAAACTTCTCTTGTCATTGCTGTTGTTCCTTCCTCTTCTTGCTTTGTTTGTTCAGCTTCCGAGGGTTTATTCACAATCTTTTCCAATTTTTGGGATTTCCTTCTTTCTTTTCTCTTGTTGCAGGCACGGACTAGGAGTTGCCCGGGCAGCCCTCGCCGTCGACTCCCTTACGACGCCGAGCCTTCAGTCCCCCAGCCCTTTCGAGGAGTTCTCCCGCTGGGCTTCTGCCCCAGAGGTCCGTCTCGAGGGGATGCTACGGATTGAGAGAGGAGGAGAAGGGAAACAGTGGCCCGCAAGTTCAGCGGCTGCCGAGCTGCCACTGAAGGCTCCTACAGCTTCGAAGGGGACTCAAGGGAGAATTCTTTAATAACAGGGATTTAATAATGGGACTAGCTGGTGAATGCGTCCTGCCCGAGAATTTTGAAGTAGTTGAATGGGACGACACCGGTCAAGGGGTAGAGTTGCCATCATAAGCTGTGGCAGGCTTCTTGACGTCGTCGGAGTCGAGGGACCAGAGGCGGTCGGCGCTGACGGTGGAACAGTAGAACTTGTTGGAAAGCAGTGGAAGTAGCACATGCTGACCTCATCGACGTACCTAGGATGGTAATTGTCAGAGAGAATATGGTGGTGGTGCATGCCTCCGACGTTACCGCGGCCATCGGGGTACTTCGGTTCTTCTTGATGCGGGTCGTCGTTGCCGCCACCATCGTCGCCGCCGCCCCTCGAGTTCTATTCCCCCTTTTTCCCTTTAGGGTTAGGGTTTGGCAATGGGGCGGAATGAGGCGGAGGGTGAGAGTCGATGGGTTCATCATATGTACTGGGAAATACTGTTGAGAAAGATGGAACTGGAAGGAGAAGTCGAAAGTTTGAAGCGGTCTCTAATGTATTCTTTTCAGGTCTGTAGTATTGTTCTTCTTTCCTTGGCCTTCAGGGCTTTGTAACGTATACCTTGTTAATCAAAAATAAAAAGGAGATTTTTGTTACCTTGTCCACACTTTGCGTCAAATTGTCGTCTGCCGAACTTCTTTTATTTATTTATTTTTTATCTCGTTCGATGTGATGTTGTCTGAAGGTTCCTGATCGTCGCCACGTTGGCTTGCTTTTCTTGTCATCTTTCTTTTTTGGCCTTAAGGGCTTTGTAATGCATACTTAGCTAATAAAATGAAAAGAAAATTTTCATTACCTCTTCTACTCATGTGTTGAGTTATCATTTGCCAAACTTCTTTGATTTTTGCCTTGCTCGATATCGATGTCATTCGAAGGTACTCAATCTCGTTGCATTGACCTGTCCCTTTTGTTTATGGCCGCAGATTTGTCCGGGGCCACTCGAGTTTGGTGCTTCTTTCGGAGTTCGAGCTCGGGGTCTGAACTTCTCGTCGCCTTGAGGAAGCCGTCTTATCCTTGGCCTGTGTTGAGAGCCCTCTTGGAGACTGGAGATTTTTGATAAGAATCCCCATCTTCGCTGAGACAAGGTCTCCTGTATCTTTGATGTAATTTGTTTTTCATTTTCGCTGGTGTAGTTCGTCGCTTTCTTTTTAACTTCCCTCTTTTTTTCTTTTTCTTTTCTCGAGTGAGGGTTTTCCCTCTACTCTTGTGGGGTCGCAGGAGCACGGAGGGGCTGTCGAGAAAGTTTTCTTTTTCTTATCTGGTCTTGAATGATCGGATCTTAGTTGGCGTCAGGACGAGGTTCTCCTCCTATTCTTGATGTAGTCGATTTCAGCTCAGGCTAGGATGAGGTTCTCCTCCTGTTCTAACAGGGCTGTGGAGGCATATATGGGCCGTCGTGAGAGCCTTCCCCCCATCCGATCTGAAAATAATCGGGCTTCGACTTTGCTCATGTTAGGATGAGGTTCTCCTCCTATCCCTAACAGGCTGTGGGGGCAATATGGGTTGCAGGGCCTCTCCCCCCATCCGTTCTAAGGAGAACCGGGCCTTCGACTTTGCTCATGTTAGGGCGAGGTTCTCCTCCTGTCCCTAACAGGGCCGTGGGGCACATATGGGCGTTGCAGAGCCTCTCCCCCCATCCGGTCTAAGGAGAACGGGCCTTCGACTTTGCTCATGTTAGGGCAGGTTCTCCTCCTGTCCCTAACAGACTGTGGGGCACATATGGCATACAGGGCCTCTCCCCCATCCGATCTAAGGAGAACCGGCCTTCGACCTTGCTCATGTTAGGCGAGGTTCTCCTCTTGTCCCTAACATGGCTGTGGGGGCACATAAGGGCGTTGTAGGGCCTCTCCCCCCATTCAGTCTAAAAATAATCGGGCCTTCAACCTTGCTCATGTTAGGGGAGGTTCTCCTCCTGTCCCTAACATGGCTGTGAGGGCACATAAGGGCTTGTAGGGCCTCTCCCCCCATCGATCTAAGGAGAATCGGGCCTTCGATCGTGTCGAGATGAGGTTCTCCTCCTGTTCCGACACGATTAGTTTTGATTGTCCTGTCGATATAAGCTCGTGCCAAGAGAGAAGACATGTGGATATAAAACTTTTATTTGAAGTAAAGTTATCGGTAATACATTCTAAATTTTTCGAGCTCCATGGTCGTGGGAGGTCTGCTCCTTGAGTTCTCTGAGGTAGTAAGTTTTGGGCCGGACTACCTCCTTGACTTCGTACGGGCCTTCCCAGTTTGGAGCAAGCTTCCCTTGATCCTGAGGTTGTGAGATAGCGGCTCGTTGAAGCACTAGGTCTCCTACTCTAAAGACTTTGTTTTTGACTCGGGAGTTGTAGTAGCGGGTGACTTTCTGTCTGTAAGCTGCCATCCAACTTGAGCTGCCTCCTGCTTTTCTTCTAACAAGTCGAGGTTGGCTTTGAGACCCTACGAATTGTGATGCTCCTTGAACGCACGACTCGTGCTGACGGGAGTTTGAGCTCAATTGGGATAACAGCCTCCGTTCGAAGGCTAGAGCAAAGGGGGTCTCCCCCGTGGGCAGTCTTTGGGTAGTTCGGTATGCCCCCAACACATGAGAAAGTTCATCTGCCTAAGTTCCTTCGCTCTTTCGAGCCTTGTCTTGATTTCTTGCAGCAGAGTTCTGTTGGTCACTTCAGCTTCACCATTGGCCTGAGGATGGGCTACCGATGTGAAGTTGTGGGAGATGTTTAGGTCCTCACAGAATCCAGCAAACCTCGCTCCCGCAAATTTCGCCCATTATCAGTAATTAGGGTTGGTAGGCCAAACCTGCAAATGATTGACTTCCAGACGAAGTCTTGCACTTTAGCTTCTGTGATTTTTGCCAACGGTTCGGCTTCAACCCACTTGGTGAAATAGTCAATTGCTACCAGGAGGAACTTTCTCTGCCCTAACGCCACGGGAAAAGGTCCAAGGATATCCATTCCCCATTGCACGAACGGCCATGGGGCGATCAAGGGTGTAAGTTCGGAGGTGGGCTGTCTTTGGATATTAGCATATCTCTGACATCAGTCACACTTTCTGACGTATTCAAAGAAGTGCGGTACATTATCGGTCAGTAATACCTTGTCGGAGCAACTTGTGGGATAAGGATCTAGCCCCCAGATGGCTTCCACAGATTCCTTCGTGCACCTCCATAAGGCGTAGTTAGCTTCTGAAGGCCGGAGACATTTTAAAAGGGACAAAGAGTATGACCTCTTGTACAATTTATCCTCATAAAGGATATATCGGGAGGCTTGATTTTTGAGCTTTCGAGCTTCTTTTGCATCATGAGGAAGAACCCCGTCTCTAAGATATGCCACCAGTGGGTCGATCCAACTGGGTTCATGGCCAATTTCATCACGGGCCATGATTCTTCCATACTTGAGCACTTCAGAACTTCAAAGAGGACTTCCTTGGGTAGTTCAGCCAGAGCCAGTGTAGCCAACTTGGAGAGGAGATCGGCCTTGGTATTTTTCGTTCTTGGAATCTGCTTGATGTTGAAGCTACTAAAGGTGGGGATGATCTCCTTTACCTTTTAAGATATTTGGCCATGCTGTCCTCCCGTGCTTCGTAGTTTCTGCTGACTTGTCCCACTACCAGTTGGGAGTCACTATAAATTTGGAGCCGATCTACTCCTAATTCTTTGGCGATCCTCAATCCTGTGATCAGAGCTTCATATTCCGCTCCATTATTCGTTATGGAGAATTCGAAGCGCAGTGCGTACTCCATGACGATCCCTCCAGACTGATCAAGATCAGGCCTGCACCTGCATCCGACATGTTGGAGGATCCATCCACATAGAGGGCCCAAAAGCAATCAGGAGGTATGTTTCTCCTTCAGAGGAGTTTGGTCGGAACTTCAGGCCGTCAGTTTCACCTTGTTCAGGTTCGGCCTCCTCCGGATAGTGCATTCTACTATAAAGTCTGCCAATATCTGGGCTTTTACTGTCGGTCGAGGTTGATAGTTGATGTCGAATTCTGTGAGCTCGATCGCCCATTTTACTATCCTCCCGGAAGCATCCGCCCGGTGTAGAATCACCTTAATCGGCTGGTCAGTGAGTAACGTTATGGTGTGCCTTGAAAGTAAGGTCGGAGCCTCCGGACTGCAATCAATAGGGCATAAGTTAGTTTCTCTAATTTAGTATACCTGGTTTCGACGTCTCTCAACGTGCGACTGATGTAGTAGATCGGTCGTTGAATTTTTGCTTCTTCCTTAACAAAAACTGCTGCGAGAGCCATAGGGGAGACCGCCAAGTACAAGAACAACTCCTCCCTGAGCTCGGGCTTCGCCAATAGCAGAGGCGAGCCGAGGTAGTTCTTTAGTTCTTCGAACACCTGTTGACATTCAGTGGTCCAACAGAAGTTCTTCGACTGCTTGAGGGTTTGGAAGAAGGGTAAGCACCGTTCGGCCGACCTCGTAATGAAACGTTCAGGACTGCCACCCTCCCTATAAGGTGCTGAACTTCTTTTATCGACTTCGGGGCGGCCATCTCCTGGATGGCATGAATCTTCTCTGGATTGGCTTCAATTCCGCACCCCGATACCATGAAGCTCAGAATTTCTCTGAGGTCACTCCGAAAGCACACTTAGTTGGGTTCAGCTTCATCTTATATTTTCGAAGGGCGTCGAAGGTCTCCTCGAGGTCGGCGATGTGGTTTGTTGAGGATTTACTTTTCACGAGCATGTTGTCCACGTAGACCTCCATGTTGTGGCCGATCTGCCCTTTGAAGATTTTGTTCACCAGCCGCTGATAGGTCGCACCTGCATTTTTGAGATCGAAAGGCATGACCCTGTAACAGTAAAGACCATGGTTAGTAATGAAAGCAGTCTTTTCTTCATCTTCTGGTGCCATTCTGATTTGATTATAGCCGGAGAATGCATCCATGAAGGTGAGAAGCTCATGACCCGAGGTTGCATCCACCAGTTGATCAATTCTGGGCAGAGGATAGCTGTCCTTTGGGCAGGCTTTATTCAACTTTTTGAAGTCTATACACATCCTCCACTTGTCGTTTGCCTTTTTGATGAGGATCACGTTGGAAATCCAGTCAGGATAGTTGACTTTTCTAATGAATCCGGCCTTCAGGAGTTTATCCACTTCTTCGGCTATCGCCTTTTGCCTTTCCGGTGCATGACCTCAGATTTTTTTCTTCGTCGGCCGATGCTTTGGATCAACGGCCAACGATGTTCCATGACCTCTGCGTTGATCCCCGGTATGTCCGCCGGAACCCATGCAAAATATCTGCATTCTTTTGTAGGAAATCAATGAGCTGCGCCCGCACCTCTTCCCCCAGGTTGGAGCCGATCTTCACCACATGCTCTTTATTCCCATCATTCAAAGGAATCGAAATAAGATCTTCAATTGGCCTGCCCTTTCCTCAGTGAGGTCATCGCGGGCGTCCAATCCATCAACCAGAAAGAGGTCAGATCAGTCACTTCTTTGTAAGGCTATGCTGTAGCAGTGTCTCGCCAAGGCTTGATCTCCTCTGACCTCTCCAACCCCCTGACCCATAGGAAATTTCAACTTTACATGGTAGGTCGACACCATAGCTCGGAGGGCGTTAAGGCCGGGCTGGTCGAGTATTGCGTTATAGGCGGACGACGCCTTTACCACCAGGAAGTCCACTCGCGAGCTGGATTGTTTCGAAAATCAACCTGCAACCACAGTTAGGGTTATCATTCCTTCCACGGGCATGGCATCACCCGTGAACCCTACCAGTGGGGAGTTCACCAGCCCTAAATGATCATCCGAAATGGATATTTTTGAGAATGCATCGTAGAACAAAATATCGGCCGAACTTTCATTGTCGACAAGAATGCGGTGCACATCATAATTAGCTATATTTAAAGAAACTACAACTGCATCGTTATGAGGAAATTAAACTCCCCGAGCATCTTCCTCAGTAAAGGTTATGGATTCCTCAATCCTTTGTCGCTTGGGAGGTCCGATCAATACACGGTTGTTCCTCGTCGGGATTCCCCTGAGATGGTGTTGGTGAAACCGGTTGTAGGCCGATTATCGGGCTGCTCCATGCCGATTGCCGTCGTCGAAAAAAGAGGAGCCTGGGAATCTGGAGATGAGGCCGGGCTTGCAGAGCTCGTTGAGATCTGGCCACGGGGGCCGTTGACCGCTTGGTGGATGCCCTTCAGGGAGGCATCAGGTGGAGATCAGGCAGACAACTGGAGGAGGAGATATCGGAGAAGACGACCGGAGGTGGTCCCGTTGAGCACTCCTTTAAGAACAAGGGTACTACAAAGACACAGCCCCTTCCTCTAGCGTCAATCCTGTTGATGCAAAAATCCACCGGCATCGGAGAAGCTGGAGTCGAGAGAGTCGCTGTCGCCATCGAGATCTGCAAAGAAAGTCTAAACCAGAGTTGGGGGTGCTCCGGCAAGACCCTTCGACACTCAAGTCAGTCCTCTGCCTCAACAAGAATGGAGTGCTCGAATGAAAATTTTAGTAGAATTTTTTTTGATAGAGATTAGAGCTCAGAGAATAACATATCTCGGGGTCTCCTTTTTATAGGCGGAGGGCGTAACAGATTGGCAGCGACGTTTGTAACCATCTGGTGGTGGGTCGTTTGGGGCCATGAGGAGTTTGTTATGGAGAGTTGTGGAGTGGCGTCATGGCCATCGCCGTGGCCTGCCACGTGGAGCCTGTTGTGGAGAGTGGAGTGATGTTCGTTGTCATGACTTGCCAGAGCATGATGGAGTCGTGTGGGATCCGTCATAGGAAGTGGAGCAGAGTCACGGCCATTACTGTGGCCTGTCATGGAGTCTAGGCCTGTCGGCCGAAGCTCAATTGGGGTGTCTGGTAGAGAGGGGTAGCTCTCCATCTGAGAGGAGCTCGAATGTTGCTGGCGAGCTTTCTACCGTTGGGTGCCTCGGGTGCTAGCACTGTAGGCGAAGGTCATCTGTTGTAGAAGCTCGGTCAGGGGCTTTCTGTGGATGAAGTTTAGTTTCACGCAGAATCTGGTAGAAGGTCGACCGACAGCGGATGTCGGATGGTGCTGGAGAGGTTCACCCGCTGGAGGGGTTCGGCTGCTGGAGCCCATGCGTCATAGGAGTTTGTCCGAAATCTGTCCGCTACAGAAGTTTGATCAGAGTCTGATTCCCGTAGAAGTCCGGATGGAGATCATTTGTTGAGGAAGCTCGACCGAAGCCTGCCTGTAATAGAAGTCCGGAAGGAATTCATTCACAAGGGAAGCTCGAGTGGAGGCTTACAGTAGAAATCCGATGCGGACCGCTCGTAGTAGAAATTTGAAGTAGACCACTTGTAGTAGTAGCTCGGAGTAGATCGCTTGTAGCAGAAGCTCGTAGTAGATCGCTTGTAGCAGAAGCTCGGTGTAGATCGCTTGTGGTGGGGGCTCGGAGTCCGGCCCTTATAAGAATTCGGATGAGGTCTACCTGCAATGGGAGCTCAGGGCTGAAGTCCGGCTCCCGTAGGAGCTCGGACGAAGTCTACCTGCAGTAGGAGTTCAGGAAAGAAGTCCGACTCCCGTAGGAGCCCGGATGAAACCCAGAAGGTGGTCGACCGTCGTAGAAACTTGGATGGAGCCCGTCCGTCGTGGAGATCTGCTGTTGGAAAAGTTCGACCACTGACGAACTGACGTAGTTCTGGAAGAAATTTGAATTGGAGTCGATCGAATCCTGTCGGAAAAGATCCAGAAGGGGTCCGGAGAACGGTTGACCCTTGTAGGAGATCGGTCGATGGTAGAATCCAGAGAGCACTTGGAGCAGCCTGATGGACAACCGAAGAAGCTTATCGCTGGAGAAGCCCGGGAGATGCGGAAGGAGTTCGTCCGTCGGGGGAACCCGATCGATACTTGTGGAAGAAGTGGTGGAAGTTTATCCATCGACAGAACTCGGGAATATTATGGAAGCTCGACTGTCGGAGAGGTTCGAAAAGATGTCGCCCAAGGTTGGACGTCGGCATAGTCCCGGAGGGTCACTCCCAGTACGAACTTCGGCTGGGGAGGATTTTATACCCAACAACTGTCAACCCTAATATAGTTGATCACATTGTATTTCAACCTTTCAAATTCATCACATAGATTATCCTGGCTAAGATTTTACTAAATTAAAATACATTGATGCATATCTCCTACTAATTCAGAGGAATCAATTCCATCTTGACTCACACACCGACTTGATAAGTACTTGACTGCACCCAGTATCCTTCCATTACTGGATTAGAAATTCAGATGGTTTGATACTAAAGTACAGTGAGTTGCTTACAAGTCATCGTGGTGATCTCAGGTCTGAGGATACTTATATCCATATTTTTTATGAGCTACTTTTGATAGTAGAGTGCTCGATAAATGATCACGTTCGATGCAAATGTACTCCTATATTTTATCTGTATGCTATAACAGTGTCTCCATACTTTTTAGTTAAGAGGACAACCAACTCATATGACATGCAATGATCTATACTCGATATTGCTATCATCCTATTAACAGCATATCATTCGGTCGCGAATATTTTGAAGGACTAAGCGATAAATCCTCCTTTGTCGATTAATTATAGTTCTAAAGACTTCATCACAATCATAGAAGTTCAAAATTAGATGAAAAAAATATGATGAGAATGCCAAATAATTTTTATTAATAAAAATTCATATATATTTACAAGTATGAGCACAATTATCAATAGATTGACGATCGACTTTAGGACACATTTCCCAACATCTCTCTTTTTGGTGGCCGTAATGGGTAGGGGCACTTCAACCGCAGAGTAAGTTTTTTCTTGGGTGCCATAGATCCAAAATTCTCCTCGATTTGCAGTGGATTAGGGATTCTAAGGGATGGATTTAGGGTTCTAAGGGTTTATCGATGAAACGGCTCAAAATAAGCAAGAAATGAACAAAAGAGGTCCCATGGAAAATGCCATTAAAAAATAGGGTTCCCAACAACTGAGTCAACTCAGACTCATTTTGAATTGGCTTAGTGATGGGTCAGCTAGGATTTTCATTAGTCAACTCAAAACTTAGTCGACTCAAAAAAATGGGTTAGCCAGCTCAATTCGGCATAAATCTAAACTACCTAGGTTTCAAGGCCAAGAATGATGTAATTTAAACATGCCTTTCCTAATGAAATTAAACATTGAATAATTCAAAAAAATCTATCATATTGAAACAATCATTTTAACATAAAATGCACATTCAACAACTCAACAAATTAGATCAAATAAATCTAATTATTTTCTGATTGCACAAAATCTTTCTTCATTTAAAGGTTTAATAAAAATATCTACAATTTGATTTTTAGTTGGCACAAATTCAAGAGTTATATCATTATTTTGTACATGATCTCTAATAAAATGATATCTAACTTCTATATATTTTATTCTTGAATGTAATATAGAATTTTTAATTAAGTTTATGACAGTTTATTGTCACATTGAATAGAAATATTATTACAAGTAATACCATAGTTCTCTAGTCATTGTTTGATCCATAATAGTTGAACACAACAACTCCCAGTAGCAATGTATTCGACTTCCACTGTAGATAAGGCTACTGAGTTATATTTTTTGCTAAACCATAAGACCAAATTTACTCCTAGAAATTGATATGTACCATCTATACTCTTCCTATCCAAGTAACAACTAGCAAAATCTGAACCATTATATCCAATTAAATCAAATGAAGATTGTTTTGAATACCACAAACCTACATCTTGAGTGTTTATTAAATACTTAAAGATTCTTTTAACTGCAACTACATGAGATTCCTTAGGATTTGATTGATAACGTGCACACATGCATACACTAAACAATATATCTGGTCTACTTACAGTTAAATAGAGCAAAGATTCAATCATACCTTAATATAGCTTGGAATCTATTGCTTTTCCTTTTGGATCTTGATCAAGCTTGTAACTCGTGCTCATAGGGGTGCCACTTCCTCTGACATTCTCCATCCTAAATTTTTTTAACATTTTCTTGATGTATTTACTTTGATTGATGAAGATCTTCTTATTTGATTGCTTAATTTAAAGTTCGAAGAAAAAATTCAACTCTCCCATCATGCTCATCTCGAACTCACCTTGTATATGTCTAGCAAAATCTCTACACAAAACTTCATTAGTAGCACCGAATACAATATCATCAACATATAATTACACAATCAATAAATTATTTGATCTTCTTTTTATGAATAATGTTTTATCTATATTACCTCTTTTAAAATCATTATTTAGTAAAATTTACTTAACCTATCATACTAAGCCCTAGGTGTTTGTTTTAATCCATATAAAGCTTTTTTAAGTTTGAAAACATGATTAGGCAATTCTTGATTTTCAAAACTTGAAGGTTGTTCTACATAAACTTTCTCCTCAATTAATCCATTCAAGAATGTACTCTTTATATCTATTTAAAAAAATTTAAAATTCATAAAGTAAGCAAATGCTAAGAGCAATCTAATAGCTTCAAGTCTAGTTACAGCTGCAAAAGATTCACTAAAATCAATTTCTTCTTCTTGATTGTATCCTTGTGCAACCAACCTAATCTTGTTTCTAATTACATTACTTTTCTCATCAAGTTTATTCTTAAAGACCTATTTAGTTTTAATTACTAAAAAATTTTTAGGTCTTTCAACTAATTTTTAAATTTTGTTTCTTTTGAATTGGTTTAATTCTTCTTACATTGCTAATATCCAATTAGGATCTTTTCAGCTTCTATTATATTTTTAGGTTCTAAATGTGATACAAAGAAAAAGTGATTCATAGCTTTCCTAAGTGATGCTCTAATTTTAACACTATAAGATGGATCACTTATTATTAATTTTTTAGGGTGATTGTGATCATACCTCCATTTTTTTTGTAAATTGCATGTACCTTGCTCATCTTGGAATTATCGCATAACTTCTTTAACATCTTGCTCCATATGTTCTTTTTCTTGAGGAGTATCTTCAATATTCTTATCTTTCAACTTCTTATCAAGATTTTCTGAATCATATCAAGCTCTTCTTTCCTTATTTTAAGAAAGTTAGTTTCATAAAAAATGACATGCACCGATTCTTCTACAATCAATGTTCTTTTGTTAAAAACTTTATATGCTCTACTATTAGATGAATAATCTAAAAAAATATCTTTATCTGATTTTACATTAAATTTTTATAATTTATCTTTACTATTTATTAAAATGAAACACCTACACCCAAAGATTTTAAAATATAAAACATTAGGTTTCTTTTCTTTATAAAGTTCATATAGAGTTTTTTTTTAAATTGATCTAATTAATGCTCTATTTAGCATATAGCATGCGGTGCTAATAGCTTCTGTCCAAAAATATTTTGAGAGGTTGCTTTTACAAAGTATGATCTGTGCCATTTCAATTAATATTCTATTCTTTTTTTCTACCATCCCATTTTGTTGAGGTGATTTAGGTACAAAAAAATTATGATTAATTTTATTTTTAGAATAAAAATTTTTAAATCTATGATTTTCAAATTCGGTACCATGATCACTTCTTATTTGAAAAACACTACATTCTTTTTCACTAGTTATTTTGTTAAATAAACTAATAAACATATCAAAGATTTCATCTTTATGTGCTAAGAATAGCACCCAAGTGAATCTAGAATAGTCATCAATTATAATAAATTCAAATCTTTTTCCTCTAAGATTAGTGGTTAATATAGGTCTAAACAAGTCCATATGAAGCAATTCTAGTGGCCTAGTTGTTGAGACAAAATTCTTAGATTTGAAAAAAGATTTAGTTTATTTGCCAAGTTGACATGCTTTACAAATTTTATTCTTTTCGAAATTTATCTTAGGTAAATCTTTTACTAAGTCAAGTTTAATTAATCTTGCTAATGAATCCATACTTGCATGACCTAGTTTATTATACCAAATCAAACTAGATTCATTTACTTTAGTATTCATTGCAATAAGACATTCAATATTTTTATTTTTAAGTTCATCAAGATCAATAATGTAAACATTACCATATCTCTTTCCTATGAGTTTAATGCAACCATCAAATGAATTAATTACAATGCAATGAGAAGATTTGAAGGAAACGTTAAAGCCTTTATCATAAAGTTGACTTATACTAAGTAAGTTATGCATTAAACCTTCAACTAATAATATATTTTCTATACTAATAGATGGTGTTATCAAGATATTGCTGAGATCAATGATTTTTTCTTTACCATTATCTCCAAAAGTCACCACACCTCTATCTTTAGCTTCAAGAGAGAAAAATTATAATTTATCTCCCATCATGTGCCTCGAGCATCCACTATCAAGGTACCATATTCTTTTAGCTCTCACAAATGCCAAGCACACCTACACAAGCAATCAAATAAACTTAGATACCCAAGCTAACTTAGGTCCTTTGGGGTTAGCACAAATGGTTTCTTTTAGAATCTAAATTTATTTTATCTTTAGTTTACTTGAGTTAAAAATTTTACATGCATTAATTATTTTGTATATTATAAAAATATGTCCAATCTTATTACATCTATAACAAGTAATGTTCCTGCCATGATTTTAAGATTTTGTAAATATATTTTTTAAAAATTTTTGCTTCCTTAATGGATTGTATCCTATACCGGCTTTATGAAAAATCATCTTTTTATTTTTAATCAATATTTATAAATTTTGAGAACTTAGTATAAATTTATCTACTATAGATTTTAATTTATTTACCTCTTCTTGTAAGGATTCATTCTTTTTATTTGATTCATCTAGTTTACTTTGTAATTCCTTCATATCTTGTTCTACTTTAGCTTTATCTTTACTTAAAGATTGATTCTCTTTTTTAGTTATGAGATAGCTTCTTAAAATCATAAAATAAATCATTGAAAGCATCATATAATTCCTCAAATATAAATTTAGAAATTGAGTCATCATCATTTACCTCATCATCTAGAGCCATAAGGCAAAGATTTGCCTTTTCTTCTTTCTGAAACTCTTTCTCGTATGAAGAGAAATCCTCATCATTGCTCCATGTTTCTTTTAATACTTTCTTCCTTGGCTTCTTGGAGCTTTTCTTCAACAATGGGCAATCCATTCGAAAATGCTCGGGCTTCTTACATCCATAGCAAAGAGGTTGCTCTTTTTCTCTTTCTTTCTCTTTCTCCTTGCTACCTTCTCCTTTGTTATACCTTCTCTTTGGTTCAAACTTCTTTCTTCTTCTCATGAATTTCTTAAATCTTCTAGCTATCATTGCCATCTCTTCATCATCCTCTGAGTCTTTTTCAGAGTCACTATCTTCTTCATGGATGGCAACAGCTTTTAGGACGATGCTCTTCTTTTTCTTCACTTCTTCTTCTTTCCCTTGGTTCATGGTCAACTCATGGGTCATGAGTGAACCGATGAGCTCTTCCAATGCAAGCTTATTTAGATCCTTCACCTCTTGAATGGTAGTCACCTTTCACTCTCAATTCTTTGGTAAAGACCTAAGAATTTTTCGAACCACATCACTATTAGAATAGTCTCTTTCGAGACTCTTTAAACCATTTAAAATATTGGTGAATTGTGTAAACATTTTAGTAATAGTTTCTTGTGGTTCTATTTTAAATAATTTGTATTTGTGTACCAACATATTTATCTTTGAATCTTTGACTTGACTAGTATCCTCATGGATGACTCTAAGTCTTATACCAAATCTCTTTGATGGATAAACATATTGATATCCTATTAAATTTATTAGCGTCCAAAGCACAATATAGAATATTCATTGCTTTGGCATTAAGTTGAGCTTGCTTCTTGTCATATTCATCTCCATCCTTTTCAAGCTTGAAGATGGATACACCATTAATTATGATTGTGGGTGTGTGTGGGCCCATCATTATGACATTCCACATATTATAATCTAGTGCTTGTATAAATATTCTCATTCTTACTTTTCAATAGGTATAGTTGGTCCCATTAAAGAACAAAGGTCTATTGGTCGATTTCCCTTCAACTAATGAAGTCCCAATTAGGGTTGTCATAAAATCTTTAGCCCAAAAAGATGAGTAACAAGTGAGCACCTGCTCTGATACCACTTGTTGCTCAAGGATGGCTACCCAAGATGGGGATGAATTGGGTATTTAAAAAAATTAAAAGATAATTAAACAGAATAAACTACTAAAAGCTTAATGAGATATATTAAAAAATATGCAATGAATGAGAATAGTAAAAAAATAAGGATACAATCAAAAATACTATAATTTTATAGTGGTTCGATGCCAAACTCAGCACCTATGTCCGTTTTCTAAGTAAATCACTTAGAAATTCAACTATAATCACTAAGCTTGATTACAGTCTGATTATTTTTCTTAAGTTTATGATTCAACTCAGTTGGTTTTAACCTTGACATACCAACCACAACCATATAATGATTATTTTTTTGAACTGACAATCAATCCCGATTGATTTTAACATTGGCTCACCAATCAAACTACTACAAGCATTCAATTCAAGGCTTGGACCAACCCAAGTTTCTCACCTCAAGAAACTTGAAAGAAAGTATAAAATCATAATTAATACAAGAGTTAACATTTAAAAAAATAAACACTATGAAGCCTAAGAGAAAAAAATTTGAGTTGTTTGCTTGTTGCTTGATTTCTTCTCCTTGAATGCTTAAGAAAAGTAGGTGGTGATCTTTAATGTTGATGGGCCTGACTTCTCTCAACTTGAGGATGATTGAAGGATAAGAGAATATCTAAAAATCACTCTTTTCTTTTACTAGTTTGCTCACAAACTTGAATGCACTGAAAATCACTTGAATGCTCTTCAATGTAAGTTCCAAAAGATGTCTTCAATGCTCCAAAGAGTTTCCTTATATCTTCTTGAGGTTTCCCATTACTTTAAGTCACTTGGGATAGCTTCATTTAATGTTCTAGCCATTGAAAGAGAGCAACTAGCCATTGGGAGGTATTTTGGATAAAAAATTGAAGTTTTGAAAAACTAGCCATTACAATCATTGGATCAACTCACCATTCTTTGAGTCGGCTCAGTTCCTCATTGGATCTGCTCACAAACCCTCTGGGTCGGCTCAATATCAGGTGGCTAAAAAACTGACTTTCTATCTTTTGCTATTTTTTGAGACTAGATCAACTATCTTTCTGACTGAGTCGATTAAGTTCCTCACTGGATCGGCTCACTTGAATTTTGGATTGAGTAAATCTTCTGATTTTCAAAATATGACTTTCTATCTTTTATCCTCACTGAGACTAGGTCGGCTCAGATTTTCATTAGGTTAACTCAGCTGGCATGCCAAATGTTTCATGGGTTCTTAGACAGTCTTTCTTCTTCAATTTTAATTCTAGATTAGACTTGCCTTCTTAACTTGATTTAATCCTCATTAAAATTTCTTGCAAGATGTGTCTAGTCTAGAATTTCTTCACTAAGCTCTTAAGTGGTGGTTCTTCATTTAGTTGACAAAAAAAACTTGAAATTTATGAGCACTTGGAATTTGAATCTATATATCCTTATAAACAATATTAGTAACTTAATAATTTATACTCAAATACTTTTGTTATCATCAAAATCAATTCAGGGGTCTACATGCTTCCACTGAGGGTATGCTCGTCAGCTAGTGATGCTAGCAGGGAAGAAGAAAGGAATGGTTTTATCGCCCATTCGACCATCCATCGATAATGTTCTAGATGTTTCTACTGACGTTTCGTTCAGCCAGCTAGTAGTGCCTATTGGGAAGGAGAAAGTGGTGGTTTCTGTGGGAAAAATTCAGTGCAGGGGTAAAATGATAATTTTAAATTTTTTTCAAAATTATGATTTTACAGTGAAAAAATATTAATTAATCTAATTAATTAACATAAATTTATCCTACACTAGGATCTAAATATGATATATAGCATGTATTCATTTAAATTTAAATTTCAAATTCAAACAGTAAACACTTTACTGTAATATGTTCAGAACACAATACCTTTGTGCGGGTAGTAGATCGCTGCAATCTGATCATCGTCGGAAGAGTCTGATCGTTGTGATGCAGCCACACAGTATGTCTGATCTCTGTGGATCATCCACACGAAACTCTCGATCTGATCGACTCCTCACGAGTGCTAGCTTGTTGTAGAGCCTTTTTGACGGCCGATGCTGATCGAACTCCTTCGATCAATGTCTGTACAGACGTGCTTAAGAGGATGTTGAAGATCTCCCTGAGATTTTGTGGGCTCACAACACTCGTAGCTCACTTTCTCACTTCCCGAACCCCAAGCTAAAACTCTAGGGAACTCACTGGAAACCTTGCACCCACTTTTCTTTCTTTTCTTTCTTTTTCTCTTGGAAGGATATGGACTTTCTTCTCACGCACAAGACTTCTCACACCCCAGAATTTTTCTCCAAAAATTTTCTTCTTGCACGCCCCACTTTTTGCCTCCTTTTATAACAACATCAAATGTCTTATCCAAAAGAAAAGATAAAGATGAGTAATTGCACATTTGAATTCAAATCAAAATTTGAATTCAAATAGACACCAACTCATCCCTTATCCACTAAAGGCGTGAGGCATGGCTTAAATTATGCATGGAGTGATTTCATAAGAAACTTTTTCTTATGTAATAAATGGGACGTAAAAAAAGGGATCAGGTGCAAAGATTGATTACCCATTCAAATTCAAACTTTATTTTGAATTTGAATGGCCAACCAATCATCCTTATCCATTCATATGGCACATTAAAGTGGGATGTGGAGAAGGACTTGGCGTGAGGAAATAATTCATGAGAAGTTCCTTCTCATGAATTCAAATGAGTGCAATGGAAGTGAGGTGGCGCATAGAGATTGGATCAAGGTGGTTTCATTATTTAAACCAACCTAATTGAACCAAATAAGTTAGGTCCAATTAGACTAATTTAAATCCAACTTAATTAGGCTTAATTAGGCTCAATAAAATCTTAATCAAATCAGGAATTGACTAAGCCCAACTCCTGATCAAATCAGGGACCAAATCATCTTGACGATTAGGTCAACTCTTAACCTAATCGGGTCAAACCCAACTGAATCCAATTCAATTGGACTTGATCCAAAAATAATTAATCAATCAAATTGAGTTAATTAGTGACCAAATCACTAATTAAACCTCTCAAAAATACTAAATCCAAATCCGATGGGCAATCAGGCATCAGAATTCATCGATATGTAATCCTGATCAAAAAAATCCCAACCAGTGGGACTCTTGACCCCGGTACCCATAATGTATGGAACTCATCATCAGAGAATCCTGATTCTCGATCACTGAGTCTCAAACATGTAGGATTCTACACCAGCCATCAGATCAGATAGAAACTTCTAATGTGTGTGACCCCGCAAGTTCGAACCTAAGCCGGTAGCACAGGAATCAATTCCTGTACTAATCGAAGTGACCATCTAGCAATGATACCCGACATTCGGATAGGTTGAATAGTCACAATCGTAACACTCAGAACCTACATGAATATGGTTATTGTATAATTCATCCTTTTGACCCCTGTGTTTAGGATGACTCAAGGTTAAACTGTCAACCCTGATCAGATCATCTGAATCGTGCTCAACTCAAACAGTCCTGTGACTCCTCATAAAGACTACCCTGGCCAAGGATTTGCTAAATTAAAATACGACTGTACACAGCTCCTAAACTAGAGTGGTCAATCCCATCTTGACACACGCACCGACAAGTCAAGTACTTGACTACACCCAGCAGCCTTCCGTCATTGAATTAGAAATTCAGGTAGTCCAGTGCCTAAGTACAGTGAGTTGCTTGCAAGTCACCATGGCGGTCTCAGGTCAGAGAGACATTTATACCCATATTCCATCGGAGCCAATCTTGACAGTAGAAATAGCTCCAGAGTCGGTCATGTTCAGTGCAGATGTATCCTTATATCTCACCTGTATGCCATACCAGTGTCTCCACACTCATTGGTTAAGAGGACAACCAACCTATATGGCACACAATGACCTATGCTTGATAAATATTGTCGTCCTTGGTAAAAACGTATCATTTGGTCGTGAACAGATTTAAGGACTAAATAACAAATCCTCCTTTGTCGAGTCTAAATAGTCCTAAGGACTTCACCACAATATAGGAGTTCATTAAAAGATGAAATATTTTGTGATAAAAAATATCAAAATAATTTTTATTAATTCATAATTCATGTACATATACAAAAATGAGCACAACCGTCAATAGACTGACGATTGACTTTGGGACACTATTCCCAACAATCTTCCACTTGGCCTAAAACCAATCGGTGCAGTATCTAATACCCATCTTCGACTTGTAGTTGTTGAACTCTTTCACCGCAATGGCTTTAGTGAATGGGTCGGCTAGGTTCTCCTTCCCATCGATCTTCTGAAGATCGATGTCACCTCGATCCATAATTTCCCAGATGAGATGGTAGCGGCGCAGAATATGCTTCATGTGCTGGTGTGCCTTTGGTTCCTTCGCTGAGCAATGGCTCCAGAGCTGTCACAATAGAGCAGAACTGGACCAACAAGGGAGGGTGCTACTCCGAGCTCGGTGATGAATTTTCTCGACCACACCACTTTTTTGGCAGCATCTGATGCAGCGACATATTCCGCCTCACAAACTGAATCAGCCACTGTGTGCTGCTTGGAACTTTTCTAGCAGATAGCCCCACCATTAAGGGTAAAAATAAATCCCGACATATTTTTACTGTCATCGTGATCAGACTGAAAACTAGAGTCTGTAAACCCCATGTCTCAAGTCTGATTCATCATAAACAAGCCACTGGTCCTTAGTATTTCTTAAATACTTCAGGATGATTTTAACAACCTTCTAGTGATTCTCCCCTGGATCAGATTGGTATCTACTCACTACTCCTAGTGAGTATGCCACATCTGGTCGTGTACATGTCATGGCGTACATGATAGATCTCACTATCGAAGCATATGGAATCCTACCCATATGCTCTCTCTCTTGAGGTGTTGTCGGACAATCCCTCTTCGAGAGAGAAATTCCATGGCCTATCGAAAGATAGCCTTTCTTGAGATTCTCCATGCTGAACCTCTTCAGCATAGTATCAATATACGTGGACTGAGATAAACCAAGCAACCTTTTAGATCTATCCCTATGGATCCTCATCCCTAAGATGTAGGAAGCTTCTCCCAGATCCTTCATGGAGAACTGTGACGACAGCTAAATCTTTATTCCCTATAATGCAGGGACATCATTTCCGATTATAAATGTCATCCACATACAATACAAGAAATACTACTACTGGACCATTAGCCCACTTATAAATGCATGGCTCTTCTCCGTTCTTAACGAAGCCATACGTCTTGATCATCTTATCAAAATGTATGTTCCAACTCTGTGATGTCTGCTTAAGTCCATAAATGGACCTCTGTAACCTGCACACCTTAGACTCATCTGTGAATGTGAATCCTTCAGGTTGTATCATATACACCTCTTCATCCAGCTCTCCGTTTAGAAAAACTGTCTTCACATCCATCTACCAGATTTCATAGTCCAGATAAGTAGCTATCGCAAGCATAATCCGAATGGATTTGAGCATTGCCACAGAAGAAAATATCTCGTCATAGTCTATACCATAACGTTGACGATATCCCTTGGCAACCAGACGGGCTTTATAGGTTTTCACCTTTCCGTCTGTGCCTCTCTTCCTCTTGAAGACCCACTTACACCCTATGGATTTTACTCCTTCAGGTGGGTCAACCAATGTCCACACATCGTTGACCTTCATGGACTCCATTTCGAATTTCATGGCTTCTAGCCATTTCTCAGAGTCGGATCTCTGCATTGCATCCATGTAGGTGATTAGATCCTCATCATTTTCATCAAGTTTGATAGGATCATCATCTCGGACCAAGAAACTATAGTATCTGTCCAGTTGACGTGGTACTCTACCAGATCGCCTTAAGGGTGCTTGAACAATGGGCTCCAGATCTGATCTAATCAAATCTGGTTCAGGTTCAGCAACTTGTGTCGGTTTTTCCACCTATCGAACTTCGTCAAGTTCGACCTTAGAGGCAACAGTCCCTTCACCAAGGAACTTCTTTTCCAAAAAGATTGCCTTAAGGCTGACAAACACTTTTTGCTCATCAGCTAGGTAGAAGTAATACCCTTTGTCTCTTTTGGGTACCCTATAAAATTACACTTGTCAGACCTAGGTCCAAGCTTGTCCATAATTAAATATTTAACATAAGCCGGACACCCCCAAACCCTAAGGTGCGAGAGTACTGGCTTACATCCTATCCATATCTCATATGGCATTTTGGTTACAGACTTACTCAAAATTTTATTTAGAAGGTAACAAGTCGATTCGAACGCATATCCCCAGAGAGAGATCGGCAGACCAGCAAACTCCATCATGGATCGAACCATGTCCAACAAGGTCCAATTCCTCCTTTCAGACACACCATTATGCTGTGGTGTTCCAGGAGGTGTCCACTGAGAGAGAATCCCATTCTCTCCAAGATATGTCAGAAAATCATTGGAAAGGTATTCACCTCCTCGATCAGATCGAGAGTTTTAATACACTTTCCAGTTTATTTTTCTACCTCATTTCGGAATAGTTTGAACATTTCAAACGACTCCGACTTATGCTTCATTAAATAGATATACCCATACCTCGATAGGTCGTCTGTGAAGGTTATGAAGTAGAAATATCCACCTCTTGCACTTGAGCTCATGGGTCCACATACATCAGAATGTACCAGACCCAAGAGTTCACTGGCTCGCTCACCTTTTCCAGTAAAAGGTGATTTGGTCATTTTACCAAGAAGACAGGACTCACAGGTTGGAAGTGATTCACAATCACCTACTTCAAGAATTCCTTCTTGAGCCAACCTGTTTATCCTGTTCTTATTGATATGACCTAGTCTACAGTGCCAAAGGTAGACTTCTGACACATTATCTATTCTAGGGCATTTACCAGAGGTTTGAACCATATTAACAGGTTGTGATAGAAAGTAAATTCCATTATTAAGTTGTCCAACAAACATTGTAACACCATTCAGAATGATATTGCGAATATTTTCTTTTATTAAAAATTGATAACCGTTCATGGACAAAAGGCCTACAGAAATAATATTTAATAAAAAGCTTGGACAATAGTGACATTCACTCAGAATTATGTTTCGAGAATTGATTACAAGGTTCATGATTCCTAATGCTAGAACTGGAACTTTGCTTTCATCTCCAACGTTCTGGAATCTCTCGCCTTCATCAAATCTCCTACTGACCTGCAGACCCTGCATCGAATTGCAAATATGATAAGGACTTCCGGTATCCAATACCCAGGTAGTAGTATCACAAATGAAAAAGTTGCAAGGTGTTATCATATAAGTACCTTACTTCTTCTTCGGCCTGTTCGGGTCCAGGGAGGCAATGTATAGAGGATAGTTCCTCTTCCAGTGCCCCTGCTTCTTACAAAAGAAGCACTCCGCCTGACTCTGGTCGGGCTTGCACTTCTTGGTCTGACCCTGTGCAGACGTCCCAGCATGCAGCTGCACCTTCTTATTCTTCTTCTTCTTGTTCTTCTTCTTCCCTTTCTTAAAGGGTCGACGACCAGAAGAAGACCCTCCCACAACATTCACCGACTCCTTATGGAGCTGGTGATCCTTCTCAAAGTTCTGCAGCAACCCCAATAAGCTGTGGTAGTTCACTGCAGGCTTTGTCATCCAAAAATGAGTAAGGAAGGGGAGGAAGGACTTGGGCAATGAATTAAGGATCGCATCCTTATCGAGCTGCTCGTGCAAGGGAAAGCCCAGTTTACTTAGGTGCTCAATCATTTCGATCATGTACAGTACATGATCAGTGACTGAGGCTCCATCCCTCATCCGAGCATTGAAAATGGCACAACTAGTTTTGTGCCTTTCAATGTCGTCAGGCGTGTCAAAGGAGTCATTCAATATTTGAAGCATCTCCTGTGGTTGGGCATTCTCGAACCTGTGACTGAACTCATCATTCATTGCCGCCAGCATAATGCACCGAATGGTGGTGCGGTCGTTGAACCACTTCTGATAAGTATCTCGGACCGTCCCTCTAATGTTCGGGGCTGGCTCCTCAGGTGCCGGATCTGTTACTACATAAAGGATCCGCTCATGCTCAAGGATGATTTTTAATTTTTGATACCGGCTATCAAAATTAGGTCTCATGAGCTTGTCATTATCTAATAATGATCGGAGGGACAGGGTAGTGGCCATAGCTGCATAAAGGAAAACCAGACCTCTATTAGTACATAAATTATAAATACTAAAGACTTGGACTTAAGTCTAAAGTTTCTCCCAGTATTTTAACGAACCGGTAGCCTCAACCTCCAATTCAATAAATTACTTTAATTCCTTAGTGGGTACTAGAATCCACACAGACTACACACGAGCCCAACTTTGGTTGGTCATCTCATGTGCATCTATGGGTAGGTTCATAACCAGTTATTTCTCTAAACAACTTCTAGTAATTGATTTTGCCCCAGAATCTAATCAGTAGGCTTTGGCCTCCACTGAAAAGATCTGGTTAGGCCCAACCATTAACATGATTTGATTTGGTGAATCGGACCAATAAATGATCAGGCCCGACTTTGGCCGACCAACCTGACCACCATCAGAAAGACTCAAACCAAATTATCATATTATGAATGATAATTCCATTAATCAATAAGCACCAGGCCTTTGGGCCTCCAATGATTATTAAACTAATGGACTCATTATCACTCACTTAATGGGAGGCTATGACTTAGTTATCAATACAACTTAATCATTTTTAGAGACCTAATAATTTTTGAGGATTTTATTAAAGGATAGATGAGAAAAAAATATCCAGCCAATTTTAATCCTCCCACTGACTTCACCAAGTCAGATTAAAAAGGATTTACTTAAAGCTGGCATTAGGAGCACCTAAATCAGTCAAACTGATTTACCTAATGACATGGGTGAGCCCTAATCACCAAGTGATCTAATCAAAATCTAATTCATCAGATTGACCAGGTAAGTGAGATCAGTGGTGGGGATAAGCCATTAACTCGTCAGAGATCGAATCACTGCGAGTAGCTCCCACTTAAAAACCACTGGTCAAACTGCCAAACTTACCTTAGACACCAACCGATTCATTAGTTTTAATTTGATCAACTTAGTAAATAGGGTTCCACCACGTAGCCATGAATTAAGTCTATCTTGGTCTAGTTAAAGACATGGACCCATTCAACTACAACTATTGGAGTTGAGTCTAGAGTATCCTTGACCTAATCTAATTCAACTTTTGATTAGATTTGACCAATTACTCTAATTTAGTCTATTTCTTTAAGCTAACCTTAGGTCTAACCCAATTATGGACCTAATCCATCTAACCCATTGACCCACAAGTTTATACAATTGTCTTAGGCCTTAATTCATAATTCTAGACCTACTAGACAACACTTAATTCTTTTAATTAAGTATTTGGGCTGATGGGTCAGGGTTTGGCATTTCAAAAATAATTTTTAAATTTGAAAGGTTTTATTTTTTGTTCACCAAATATGTTGACTCATTTCACGAATAGATCAGCATATTTCATAAATAGCAATCCTATTGCTAATTACATAACAGAAAATAACTCAATCAAAATAAATCATGAATATTTTTTTAGATCTAATCTAACACATTTATGATAAATTTCACAATTGAACCTTTACATTTAATTTCTTTCGCTGCTTCATCTGCATGGGATATAATTACAGCGGTACCCCTACCGCCATAGGAGACCCCATCGAATGGGAGGAGAGGGCCTTTAAACCCTACTTTTCTCCTATGACCGGATGGCCATGGCAACCAACCCAATTCGATTACTTGCTACTTGGATCAAGTATATCTAAATATACCAATTTTAAAATTTAAATTTCAAATTTTTAAATTTCAAATTTTAAATTTTGAATTTCAAATTTCAAACAAATTTCAAATTTCAAATTTTCAAATTTTTGAATTTCAAATTTTGAATTTCAAATTTTGAATTTTAAATTTTGAATTTCAAATTTGAAATTTCAACCAAATTTCAAATTTTAAATTTCAAATTTTAAATTTCAAATTTTTAAATTTTGAATTTTGAATTTCAAATTTTAAATTTTGAATTTCAAAATTTTGAATTTTGAACAACTTTCAAAATTCAAATTTTAAATTTTTGAATTTTAAATTTCAAATTTAAACTTTCAGATTACAACTTAATCTACGCATGCAAATATATATATCATATCTAAGAACCTTGTTCTGATACCATTTGTGAGAAAAATTTAGTGCAGGGGTAAAATGGTAATTTTAAAACTTTTTTAAAATTATGATTTTACAGTGGAAAAATATTAATTAATCTAATTAATTAACATAAATTTATCCTACACTAGAATCTAAATATGATATATAGCATGCATTCATTTAAATTTGAATTTCAAATTCAAACAGTAAACACTTTACTATAATGTGTTCAAAACACAAAACCTTTGTGCGGGTAGTAGATCGCCGCAATCTGATCATCGTCGGAAGAGTCTGATCATTACGACATAGCCACACAGCATGTCTGGTCTCTACAGATCATCCACACGAAGCTCTCAGTCTGATCGACTCCTCACGAGTGCTAGCTCGTTGTAGAGCCCTTTTGGCGGTCGATGCTGATCGAACTCCTTCGATTGATGTCTGTCGATTCTTTGAATGCTCCAGATCATCAATAGATGTGCTTGAGAGAATGTTGAAGATTTTTCTGGGATTTTGTGGGCTCACAACACTCGTAGCTCACTTTCTCACTTTCTGAACCCCAGGCTAAAACTCTAGAGAACTCACTGGAAATCTTGCACCCACTTTTCTTTTTTTTCTTTCTTTTTCTTTTGGAAGGATATGGACTTTCTTCTCATGCAAAAAACTTCTCACACCCCAAAATTTTTTTCCAAAAATCTTCTTCTTGCATGCCCCACTTTTTGCCTCCTTTTATAACAACATCAAATGTCTTATCCAAAAGAAAAGATAAAGATGAGTAATTGCACATTTGAATTCAAATCAAAATTTGAATTCAAATGGACACCAACTCATCCCTTATCCACTAAAGGCTGAGGCATGGCTTAAATTATGCATGGAGTGATTTCATGAGAAACCTTTTCTCATGTAATAAATGGGGTATAAAAAAAGGGATAAGGTGCAAAGATTGATTGCCCATTCAAATTCAAACTTTATTTTGAATTTGAATGGCCAACCAATCATCCTTATCCATTCATATGGCACATTAAAGTGGGGCATGGAGAAGGGCTTGGCGTGAGAAAATAATTCATGAGAAGTTCCTACTCATGAATTCAAATGAGTGCAATGGAAGTGAGGTGGTGCATGGAGATTGGATCAAGGTGGTTTCATTATTTAAACCAACCTAATTGAACCAAATAAGTTAGGTCTAATTAGATTAATTTAAACCCAACTTAATTAGGCTTAATTAGGCTCAATAAAATCCTAATTAAATTAGAAATTGACTAAGCCCAACTCCTGATCAAATTAGGGACCAAACCATCTCGACGATTAGGTCAACTCTTAACCTAATCGGGTCAAACCCAACTGAATCCAATTCAATTGGACTTGATCCAAAAATAATTATTTCATCAAATTGAGTTAATTAGCAATCAAATCACTAATTAAACTTCTCAAAAATACTGAGTCCAAATCCGATGGGCAATCGGGTATCAGAATTCATCGATATGTAACCCTGATCGAAAAGACCCAACCAATGGGACTCTTGACCCCGCTACCCATAATGTGTGGAACTCATGATCAGAGAATCCTGATTCTCGATCACTGAGTCTCAAACATGTAGGATTCTACACTAGCCATCAGATCAGATGGAAACCTCTAATGTGTGTGACCCCGCAGGTTCGAACCTAAGCTGGTAGCACAGAAACCAATTCCTGTACTAATCGAAGTGACCATCTAGCAATGGTACCCGACGTCTGGATAGGTCGAATAGTCGCAATCGCAATACTTAAAACCTACATAAATATGGTTACTGTATAATCGCAAGATGAAATATTTTATGATGAAAAATACCAAAATAATTTTTATTAATTCATAATTCATGTACATATACAAAAATGAGCGCAACCGTCAATAGGCTGACGATTGACTTTGGGATGCTATTCCCAACAGTTTCATCATCTAATTAGTCATTCATCTGGGGCTCCCTCTAGTCGATCATCTAGAGTATCTACTTTGAAAGGGAAAGGGGTAGCTTCATCGCTTCCATAATCATGCATGGAGACTCCTTCAGAATCCAGGTGGTCTTGGTCACAGGTTGTCCAAGGGAATCATCATTTCCAATGGGAAATGGGGTGTACCACAGGGGAAGATATACGCATGCTTGAGGAAAAGTTCATAGACCTAGTCATCTTCACCGATGAGAATCTCTAGAGAACTTCTCAAAGTTGCAAGTCTACCGTGGTGGGCAAATTTTTGGGGAAGAGCTTTCCTTTGGACTTTGTTCAATGAGAATTGAAAATCTAATGGGCTATTGATGGCAATTTTTAGGTAATCCCACTATCTAAGGGCTTCTTCTTATTTTGTTTTCCTTCTGACGAGATTTGGGTTAGGGTCCTAGAGCTTGGGTTGAGTTCGAATTCGAAATCAAAACTAACTTGAAAATTGAATTCAAAATTCAACTCGAATTCAAACTCAAAACTTAAACTAATCCTATCCTTATTTACAAGGGAGAAAGGGGTGGCATTAAAACTCTTTTTGGTGTGAAAATTCAACATGCAAAATCTGAATTTGCATGAAGAATGGTGTGGCAGGGGGATGAGGTGGTGCAAAAGGAAAAGTCCAATCTAATTGGACTCTTATTTGGTTCAATTTTGTACTTATCTGAATCTAATTTGGTTAGATCCAAATAAAAAAGTGAACCTAATCCAATTAGACACCTAATCTCCTCAATTAAATCCTAATCCAATCAAAAATTAATTGAGCTCAAGTCCTGATCCAATTAGGAATTAATCTTCCTTAGCGATCAGATCAAACCTAATTGAATCTAATTCAATTAGACTTAATCCAAATTTTATTGCTCAATCAAATTGAACTGATTAGCAATCTAATTGCTAATTCATCTTTCTATAATTTACTAATTATTAGTAATTATTTTATTGTGACTTTTGCATAGGGTTAGTTATCAATCATATTGACGATTATAGTTTGAATGATTCATAATCATTAAACAACCATCCGATTAGACAAGAACTTCTATTATGTGCGATTCCATAGGTTCGAACACTAAGTCAGTAGTATAAGAACTAATTTTTATACTAATCAAAGTGACCATCTAGCAATGATACTCAACATCCAGATGTTGAGAAATATGTCCTAAAGCCAATCATCTAAGTGGTAGATGATTGGAATTAGTATATAAATTATTTAATAATAATAGTTATTTGGCAGATTCATCATAAAAGTTCTATCTTCCTTAAATGAACTCTTAAATTATGATGAAGTTCTTAGAACCACAATCAATCAATAAAGAAGGATTTATCGGATGGTTCTTAAATTATTCACGATCAAATGATAAGTTATTAACAAGGACGATAACTTATCAAGTGTAGGTCGCTGTATGCCATATGCGTTGTTTGTCCTCGTAACCAAGTAATATGGAGACACTGGTATGGCATCCAAGTAAGATGTAGGAGTACATCTGCACTAAACGTGATCAATATAACACTCTACCATCAAGAGTAGCTAGCTAAGGCCAATAGGTATAAGTGTCTTTCTGACCTGAGATCACCACGGTGACTTGCAAGCAACTCACTATGCTTTGATGTCGGACTGTCTATATTTTTAATATAGGTTTGAAAGATTTTTGGATACATTCAAATACTTGTGAAGTCGGTGTGTGAGTCAAGATGGGATTGACCACTCCTGATTAACTTCAGGAAGAGAATATCTCGCTATGTTCTAATTTAGCAAAACCTAGGCCTGGATAATCCTCGTGAGGAGTCACGGGATTTGTAAAATTTTGAAACACAATAGAGATGACTTGTATGAGTGTTGAAAGCATACTCAAAGTCATCTTGAACATTATTGGTCAAAAAGATGAATTATATGATAACCGTGGGTCAAGGTTCTTAGAATGTTGCTTTGCATACATTTGATCTATCTAGACGTCGGGAACCATTGCTAGATGGTTACTTTGACTGGTACAAAAATTGATTCTTATGCTATCGATTTAGGTTCGAACCTATAGGGTCACACACATAAGAGGTTGTAACCTAATCAAATGGTTAATCAATGATTGAGAATCGTTCTAAGGTTAAACGATCAATGTGATTGATGTTTGACCTAATGCAAGTGTTGCAGGAGGATCAATTAGCAATTGGATTGCTAATTGGCTCAATCTGATTGAGCAATTAGGCTGAGATCAAGTCTAAATGAATTTAATTCAATTAGAATTAGTTTGGATTTAATTGGATTAAGTCTAATTGATTTATTGGATAAGCCAGTTGCAAGGAAGAACAAGTCCCTATTCGACTAGGACTTGTATGCACCTAATTCCTAATTAAGTTAGGATTTAAATCAAAATTAAATATAATTTGATCTGATTTAATTGGACTCTTAGTTTTACTAAGATCATCCTTAATTAGGTTGCAATTAATTTGGATTGGATTCAAAGAGTTTGACGTAGTCAACATGAGAATCCTTGTTAGACTAGGATTCCATCTTCTCACTTGCACCACCTAAGAAAGCCCATGCCCACATATTTATTTCCAGATATTTTTTTATGTAATATTCATGTCTAAGAAAAGTAATCTCACACCACTTATTCTAAAGATTTGAATCAGATTTGATTTGGTTCATTATGGAAAGTGATTGGGTTTATTATGGAAAGTGGTTTGGGTTTATTTCCTTTTGAAAAGTCTCCCTTCACAAGAACTCCTCTCCCCTCTCTTGCACCAACTTTCTCCATGCCTACCTTCTCTTTATGATGCCTTTTTTGTGCATGGTTCCCTACTCTCCATGCAGAAAATAAGAGAAGGGGCGTCCAAGAGTTGGACGCCCGATAGTTTCCTTGTTTGACTAGGTCTTTTGACCTAGTCTACCTTATATAGTGGTGCCTCCTATATGATGATTTTAGAGAGTCAAAAATCTGTGGTTTTTTCATAGAAAAAGCAAAGAAGAAAGAGGATAGCGTGGGTATTTTAAGGCATCAATTTCCTTAGAGGAGAGTCTTTTGTCAAGACATCAAAAGTTGATGTCTTGTAGAGACAAAAGGTAAGAGAGAAGATTATTTTCTCTTATTATTTTCCTTTCAGTTTATTTTCTCTTTATTTTTGTATTTTTATGTGATAAAAATCTGAGAGAGAAAGAGGGATGGTGTGGTGGATCTATGCTCCAATGAGTTAGGGCATGGTGATCTAATTTTGGACATGATCTGATCATGTCCTGATGAGAGAAGAAGAAGAAAAAGTCTTCTCTTAAGGTTTCTTTTAGAACTCTTCTTCTCCATCAATCATGAGATTTTTCTATGAGAAAAATCAGATAACATAAAATCTGAAAGTTTGGAAAATATCTAGAGAAGAAAGTCTCCTCATGTCCTAGCATAGAGATGTTCTCAGGACATCAATTGTTGATGTCCTGAAAGAGAAGAACTGTCTTCCCTTAGGACCTTTTCTATTATATATTATTTCTGATTTTAGGGAGGTCAAAGGGTTTGACTTCTTTCTCATTCCTCCTTATATTCTTCATCTCTTAGAATGTCCAAGAGATCTGAAGAATATTTTTAGATTAACCATCCGGAGGGATCCACAAGAAGCTAGCACTTCGACAGATCTTCATTTGACAAACCTCCGATTTTGTTGCAGCCTCATGTGGATCACCTGTAGAAGTCGGATGCATGTGTGGCTCTAAAGACAATAAATAAAATCAACCACAGAGTTCTCAAACCATGTGAAGGTAAGAGATCTGATCTCTTCTCTTACCTAGATGTGATCTAGGTTTTAGATCTAAAATTGTTTTAGATCTAGGATATTGATTTGATCAATACTAAAGCTTTTATTTTCTGACTTATAAATATAATATGACATATTATAGGTCCTAGTTGTCAGATTTAATAATCTGATTATATGAGATTGTATATTAAATTATTTAATTTACATATTCTGCAGCGTTACATTTCAAAAATATTTTAAAATTTATGCATGAAACTCTGCACTTTTTCTATCAGTGGTATCAGAGCATCTAGGTTCTTTTATAACATGTTCATGATTGTATTAAAATAATGATCGCACAGACTAAGGTTGTTCTGGTACGTTGCAATCTAGAAAATTAAAAAGAGTTTAAATAAATCTTGTCATGAATATTTTAGATTAGGTCTATTTTATTTTATAAATTTTTATGTAATATACATAGATTAAAATCAGCCAAGAATAGGATCTTGCGAAGGTTCTGTTTACTGATCGAGCCGGTGCTCTCAAAAATCGGACCGGCTCGACCAGCATGCTAGCTCGACTGAAAAATTGACTAAATTATTTTTCTGACTGATTTTAATTATTTTAACCTACAATTAGTGTTTGTTAGT
Organism: Elaeis guineensis; assembly: GCF_000442705.2. Classification (NCBI taxonomy): domain Eukaryota; kingdom Viridiplantae; phylum Streptophyta; class Magnoliopsida; order Arecales; family Arecaceae; genus Elaeis; species Elaeis guineensis. The sequence continues at coordinate 27,716,077 of NC_025995.2, read as the reverse complement.
GAAATAAGCCGATCCTTTTTTGAAATGAGTCGACCTATTTAGTGAAACAACACTAGATTGTATTAACCTTTCAAAAGTTGAAAATGATTTTCGAAATGCCAAACCCCAACCCTCAGCCATGAACTTAATTAAAAGAATTAAGTGATTGTTTAGGATCTAGATTTGTGATTTAAAGATCTTAAGATAATTTCATAAAACATGGATTAAAGGGTAATGGGTTAGCTTTGATCGGGTCATTAACTGGGTTAGACCTAGGGTTAGATTAAATATGGACTAAGTTAAAAAATTGATCAAACCTAATTAAAAGTTAATTAGGATTAGGTCATTTCTATAGATCACTTCAATAGTTGTAGTTAATCAAAGTCCATATATTTAACAAATGGACATTAATCGTGGCTCAACGGCTGAGCCCAAGTCTTTAGGCAGACCAAATCAAAACTGATAAACTAGTTGGTGACTAAGGTAAACCTGACCGGTGATTTTTAATTCGTAGCCTGCTTATCTGACCATTTCTTATGGTGTTTAAGACAAGCTTTGGCAGAACCTCCCACCATTCATACTTACCTAGCCAATGTGGTTAATCAGGTCTTGATTAGGTTGCCCATTGATTCGTGCTAATCCATGTCACATAGGAAATCAGTGAGTCTGATTTCATTCAGTGAGACTGATCTAGGTGCCCATGGATCAAATTTGATCCTAGTCCTTGTTAATGACTTGAGAAGTCAGTGGGAGGACTTGACTTGATGAAGTCAGTGGGAGAAAATTGATCCATGTCCTTTCTATCCTTAAATTGCTAATAATTTTAAATTTTCTAAAATTATTAGGTCCTTAAAATGATAAAGTTATGGAGATAACTGAGTCATAGCCTCCCATTAAGGTGTTTGATAATGGATCCATTAACTCAATAATCATTGCAGACCCAAAGGCCTGGTGCTTGTTGACTAATGAAATTATCACTCATCATATGATGACTTGGAAGTATCTCTCTAATGGTGGTTAGGTTGGCCAACCAAAGTTGGGCTTAATCATTCGTTGGTTAGATGCATCAAGTATGGTCATGTTAATGGTTGGACCTAATCAGATCCTTACAGTGGAGGTCAAAGCCTACTGATTAGGTTTCTGAGGCAAAATTAAATTACTAGAAGTTATTTGGAGAAACAATTGGTTAATGAACCTACCCGTAGATGCAGATGGGTCGGCCGACTAAAGTCGGGCTTGTGTGTAGTCTATGTGGATCTAGTACCTACTAAAAAATTAAAGTAATTCTTCGAATTGGAGGTAGAGGCTACCAATTTGAATAAAATAATGGAAGAACCTTGAGACTAAAATCCAAGTCTCTAGGCTTAAAACAATTCATATACATTAGGTCATTATTCTCTTTTCTCAAAATAAGGCTAAACCTTAATTGCTCCAATCGATGTTAGATAGTGATGATTTATGGGACCCAACTTCGTTAATTAGTATCGAAAGTTGAATTTGGTTCAGCAGTATGAATGGGTTCGTATTGGGACTTCTTAGTCCAGTCAAAATAATTAGTCCAAAATTGATCCAAATCAGGCATGTTGCTTCTACTGTTAGAAGCAGGGTCAGAGGAAGAAGAATTGTCTTGCTTCCCTTGACCATAATAGGCTGAACAAGAGAAAGGAGCAAGAGTTGCTCATCAAGGATGTTATATAATAACACCTTAAAGTTTCTCTATGTAATTCTACTACCTAGGTATTAGATACCATGGTCTTATGCAATTTATTGCTAGGACGACAAGTAAGTGGAATGTTTGAAAATGGTGAGAAATTCTTGAATGTTAGGGATGGAAGTCTTATTCCAATCCTAGCTTTAGGAATTGTAGAGCTTATTTTCAAATATTGTCATTTAGAGTAATTGTTACTATTGTCCATTGTTTATGATGAATGTAATCTTTGTTGGTTTTTTGGCCAAAGATGATCATCATTCATTAATAAAGAAAGATTATTATGATATTATTATGAATAATGTTACAATAATACATGGACAATAAGAAAATGATATTTAACATTTACACAGCCTATTAACTATAATGTACACGCCCAAGTTAGATAATGTCATGGATATCTATCTTTAGCATTATAGGCTTAGTCACCTTGACAAGAACAGAATAAATGGATTAGCTTGAGAGGAAAACCTCGACATCAATTATTGTGAATCATTGATAGCCTGTGAGTCTTGTCTTCTTGGAAAGATGACAAAGTCATCTTTTAATGGAAAAGGTGAGGGAGCTGATAAAGTTCTAAGTCTCGTACATAATGATGTATATGGACCTATGAACTTAAGTGCCAGAGAAAGATATTAATATTTCATTACAGACGACCTATCTGAGCATGGGTGCATTTGGCCTAATCATTTGAAATGTTCAAATGATTCAATAATGAAAGATTGAAACAAACTGGATAAGGTGTTAGAACTCTTCGATCAGATCGAGAAGGCGAATACTTATCTAGTGAGTTTGTGACATATCTAGGAGAGAATTGGATTCTCTCTCAGTGGATTCCTTTTCGAAACATAGTGTATCTGAAAGAAGAAGTTGAACTTTATTAGACATGGTTTAATCCACGATAGGGTTCACTTCTCTACCTGTTTCAGGATTGTGCTCTTGTGTGATTATCTATTTTACTCTAAAAATATACTGAATAAGTTTGTTGTGCAAATTCTATATAAGATATGAATCGGGCATAGACCTAGACTCTCTCACCTTTGGGTTTAGAGTTGATCGGTCTATGTCAAAGATTTGCATACAGATAAACTTGGTTCTTGGTCCAATAGTTGTTTAAGGGTTACTAATTCTATCATGCTGAAGAATATAAGATGCTCAACTGCAATAGGGCATTCCTTTTGGAAAGGAGTTCCTTAGAGAAAGAACTGATGCCTATCAAGTTGAACTTGAAAGTTTGACTGGTAGAAAATGAACCGACATAATCTAGGAAACCTATAGAACCGAATTTGATTAGATCAAACTTAGAGCCCATTAAAGTAATATCTTTAAAGAGATCTGGTAGAGTACCGCGTTTGCCGAATAGACACTTCAGTGTCTAGGTCTGAGACGGCGATCCTGTTGAGCTCAATGAGATTAACAAGGATCTGATCACCATAGGGATGCAATGCAGTGGTCTAACTCTGAGAAGTGACTTGGAGCAATTAAATCCAAATTGAACTCCATGAAAATCAATAGTATATAGACACCAGATGATTCACCTGAAGGAATAAAACCCATTGGGTGTGAATGGATTTTTTAAAAGGATCAGAGTAGCGCAGACGGGAAGGTGGAGACCTATAAAGCCCATTTCGCTATTATCCCAGAGTTGGAACATACGTTTTGAACATATGTCTTTGTTATGAACAAAGAGGAATCCTGCATTTATAAATGGGCAAAATATTCTGTAGTGTTATTCCTTGTGTTGTCTGTGGATGAAATTCTCTTAATCGGGAATGGCATTCCAGCATTGCAAGGAATAAAGGTTTAGGTGTCATCTAATTTCTCCATGTTCAAGATCAGATATGGTATACTCACTAATGGTAGTGAGTAGATACCAGTCTAATCTAAGTAATAACCACTAAAAGATTGTATAGACAATCCTTAAGTATTTGAAAAATACTAAGATCCAGTGACTCAAATATGGAAATACTGACTTTAAACAAGTGGATGTTTTGATTTCAGTCAGATCAAGATGACAACAAAAAAGTGTCGAATCATACCCTAATTGTAGGAGCAATTTGCTGGAAAGTTTTCAAGCAGGATACTTTAGCCTACTCAGTTAGTGATGTAGAGTACATCGTAGCATATGATGCTGCCATGTAAGCTGTGTAGTTGCTAAGCTTCATTAGCAGGTTGGGAGTGGCATCCTCCATCAATGGTCCAGTCCTATCGTAGCACTGGAGCCATAGCTCTGGCTAAAGAATCAAAAAACTAGTATACTCTGTATTACTATCACCTTTGATTTTAGATCAGGGTGACATCGATCTTTGGAAGATCGATGAAAAAGAAAAACTTGACTGACCCATTTGCTAAGGCCTCGAAACTAAGAAGTTCTACAAACTCAAGTGGAAGATAGGATATTTGATATCATTCTGATTGGCTTTAGTATAAGTAAGAGTTATTGAAAAATATATCCTAAAGCCAATCATCTAAGTGAGATGATTGGAATTAGCATATGAATTATCTAATAATAATAGTTATTTGACAAGTTCATCATAAAAGTTTTATCTTCCTTAAATGAACTCCTAAATTATGATGAAGTCCTTAGAACCACAATCAATCGATAAAGAAGAATTTATCTGATGGTTCTTAAATTATTCATGATCAAATGATAAGTTATTAATAAGGATGATAACTTATCAAATGTAGGTCGTTGCATGCCATATACGTTGGTTGTCCTCGTAACCAAGTAGTGTGGAGACACTGGTATGGCATCCAGATGAGATGTAGGAGTATATCTGCATTGAACGTGATCAATGTAATACTCTACTATCAAGAGTAGCTAGCTAAGGCCAATGGGTATAAGTATCCCTCCGACCTGAGATCACCATGGTGATTTGCAAGCAACTCACTGTGCTTTGGTGTCGGACTGCCTATATTTTTAATATAAGTTCGAAAAGTTTTTGGGTACATTCAAGTACTTGTGAAGTCGGTGTGTGAGTCAAGATGGGATTGACCACTCCTGATTAACTTCAAAAAGAGAATATCTTGCTGTGTTTCAATTTAGCAAAACCTAGGCCTAGGTAATCCTCGTGAGGAGTCACGGGATTTACAAAATTTTGAGACACAATAGAGATGACTTGTATGAGTGTTGACAGCATACTCAAAGTCATCTTGAGCATTATTGATCAAAAGGATGAATTATACGGTATCCATGGGTCAAGGTTCTTAGAATGTTGCTTCGCATACATTCGACTTATCTGGATGTCAGGAACCATTGCTAGATGGTTACTTCGACTGGTACAGAAATTGATTTCTGTGCTACTGGCTTAGGTTCAAATCTATAGGATCATACACATAAGAGGTTGTAACCTAATCAAATGGTTAATTAATGATTGAGAATCCTTCTAAGATTAAACGATCAATGTGATTGATGTTTGACCTAATGCAAGTATTGCAGGAGGATCAATTAGCAATTGGATTGCTAATTGGCTCAATCTGATTGAGCAATTGGGCTGAGATCAAGTTTAAATAAATTTAATTCAATTAAAATTAGTTTGGATTTAATTAGATTAAATCTAATTGATTTATTGGATAAGCCAGTTGCAAGGAAGAACAAGTCCCTGTTCAACTAGGACTTGTATGCACCTAATTCTTAATTAAGTTAGGATTTAAATCAAAATTAAATATAATTTAATCTAATTTAATTGGACTTTTAGTTTGACTAAGATCATCCTTAATTAGGTTGCAATTAATTTGGATTGGGTTCAAAGAGTTTGACCTAGTCTACATGAGAATCCTAGTTAGACTAGGATTCCATCTTCTCCCTTGCGCCACTTAAGAAAGCCCATGCCCACATATTTATTTTCAGATATTTTTTTATGTGATATTCATGTCTAAGAAAAGTAATATCATACCACTTATTCTAGAGATTTCAATCAGATTTGATTTGATTCATTATGAAAAGTGATTGGGTTTATTATGGAAAGTGGTTTGGGTTTATTTCGTTTTGAAAAGTCTCCCTTCACAAGAACTCCTCTCCCCTCTCTTGTGCCAACTTTCTCCATGCCTATCTTCTCTTTATGACACCTCTTTTGTGCATGGTTTCCTGCTCTCCATGCAGAAAATAAGAGAAGGGGCATCCAAGAGTTGGACGCCCCATAGTTTCCTTGTTTGACTAGGTCTTTTGACCTAGTCTACTTTATATAGTGGTGCCTCCTATTTGATGATTTTAGGGAGTCAAAAATCTGTGGTTTTTTCATAGAAAAAGCAGAGAAGAAAGAGGATGGCATGGGTGTTTTGAGGCATCAATTTTCTTGGAGGAGAGTCTTCTATCAAGACATCAAAAGTTGATGTCTTGTAGAGACAAAAGGTAAGATAGAAGATTGTTTTCTCTTATTGTTTTCCTTTTAGTCTATTTTCTCTTTGTTTTTATGTTTTTATGTGATAAAAATCTGAGAGAGAAAGAGGGATGGCATGGTGGATCTATGCTCCAATGAGTTGGGGCATGGTGATCTGATTTTGGACATGATCTGATCATGTCCTGATGAGAGAAGAAGAAGAAAAAAAGGTCTTCTCTTAAGGTTTCTTTTAGAACTCTTCTTCTCCATGAATTATGAGATTTTTCTATGAGAAAAATCAGATAACATAAGATCTGAAAGTTTAAGAAATATCTAGAGAAGAAGGTCTCTTCACGTCCTAGCATAGAGATATTCTCAGGATATCAATTGTTGATGTCCTGAAAGAGAAGAACTGTCTTCTCTTAGGACCTTTTCTATTATATATTATTTCTGATTTTAGAGAGGTCAAAGGGTTTGACTTCTCCCTCATTACTTCTCATATTCTTCATCTCTTGCATGTCCAAGAGATCCAAAAAATATTTTTAGATTAACCATCCGGAGGGATCCGTAAGAAGCTAGCACTTCAAGCGGATCTTCGTTCAACGAATCTCCGATTTTGTTGCAGCCTCGTGTGGATCACCTGTATGAAGTGATTTCGATGCAGGGATAAAATGATAATTTTAAAACTTTTTAAAATTACTATTTTACAGCAAAAATTATTAATTAATCTAATTAACAAACATATATTAACCCTACATAAGGATCTAAATATGATATATATAGCATGCATTTAAATTTGAAATTCAAACTTCTACTGTAAACATTTTACTGTTATGTGTTCAGAACACATTACCTTTGTGCAGATAGTTGATCACCACAATCTGATCACCGTCGGAAGGGTCTGATCATTACAATGCAGTCACACAGTGTGTCTGGCCTCTGCGGATCGTCCACACGAAGCTCCCAGTCTGATCGGCTCCTAACGAATACTAGTTCGTGGCAGAACTCTTTTGACGGTCGATGTTGATCGAACTCCTTCGATCTTGATCTGCCGACTCTTCAGATGCTCCAGATCATCAGCAGATGCACTTGAGAGTTGATGAAGCTCTCTCTAAAATCTGGTAGGCTCACGACACTCGTAGCTCACTTTCTCACTTTTCGAACCCTAGGCAGAAACCCTAGGGTACTCTTAGAAAAGCCTGCGCCTCTTTCTGTTTCTTTTCTTTTCTCTTCTTTTTCTTTCTTTTCTCATGCACGAGACTTTTCTCACGCACCCTTTTCTCTTTAGGATCAAATTTAGCGTACGCCCTATCTTCTCTTCCTTTTAAAAAGAGAGCAAAATGCATCTTTGCAGCGTTTCCTCCACATGAGAGGATAAAGATAAGTGGTTGCTCATTTGAATTCAAATCGAATTTGAATTCAAATGCCAACCAACTCATTCTTATCCACTCTATACGTGAGAAGAGAGGGGCATGGAAATATTTGTGCATGGAGACTTTACACGAGAAACCTTTTCTCGTGTGGAAGAAGGGGTGCACAAAATAAAGGGTGGGTGCAGAGATTTGTTATCCATTCAAATTCAAACATCTTTTGAATTTGAATGGCCAACCAATCTCATCCTTATCCAATCAAAATGGCACACAAAGAAGGGGCGTGGGATGGCTTCTGTGTGGGAGAAAATTAATGAGAACTCATTTCTCATGAATTCAAATGGGCGCAAGTGAAGTGAGGTGGCGCAGGGAGATTAGTCAAGGTGGTTTGAAATCCAATTGAACCAATCTTATTTAAAATAGGTTAGACTAAATTAAACTCAACATAATTAGACTTAATTAGACTGAATAGAATCCTAATCAAATCAGGAATTGACTAAGCCCAACCCCTGATCAGATCAGGGACCAAACCACCTTGGCGATTAGGTCAACACTTAACCTAATCGGGTCAAACCCAACTGAATCCAATTCAATTGGACTTAATCCAAAAATAATTACTCAATCAAATTATATTAATTAGTGATCAAATCACTAATTAAACCTCTTATAAATATTGAGTCCAAATTCTATGGGCAATCGGGCATCAGAGTCCATCGATATAAAACCCTGATCAAAAAGTCCCAAACCAGTGGGACTCTTGACCCCGATACCCAAAATGTGTGGAACTCGTGATTAGAGAATCCTGATTCTTGATCACATAGTTTCAAACACGTAGTACTCAAAGTCTACGAGCATTAAGAATCTTCATCAGCCATCAGATCAGATAGGAACCTCTAATGTGTGTGACCCCGCAGGTTCAAACCTAAGCCGGTAGCACAGGAATCAATTCCTGTACTAATCAAAGTGACCATCTAGCAATGGTACCCGACGTTCGAATAGATTGAATAGTCACAATCACAACATTCAGAACCTATGTGAATATGGTTACTGTATAATTCATCCCTTTTGACCCCTGTGTTTAGGATGACTCAGGGTTAAACTGTCAACCCTGATTAGATCATCCGAATCATGCTCAACTCAAACAGTCCTGTGACTCCTCACTAGGACTACCCTGACCAAATTTTGCTAAATTGAAACACGACTGTACACAGCTCCTGAACTGGAGTGGTCAATCCCATCTTAACACATGCACCGACAAGTCAAGTACTTGACTACACCCAGCAGTCTTCTGTCACTGAATTAGAAATTCAGATAGTCCAGTGCCTAAGTGCAGTGAGTTGCTTGCAAGTCATCACGGTGGTCTCAGATCGGAGGGACAATTATATCCATATCCCATCGGAGCAAATCTTGACAGCAGAAATAGCTCCAGAGTCGGTCACGTTCAGTGTAGATGTACCCTTATATCTCACCTGTATGCCATACCAGTATCTCCACACTCCTTGGTTAAGAGGACAACCAATCCATATGGCACACAACAACCTACGCTTGATAAATATTGTTGTCCTTGGTAACAACATATCATTTGGTCGCGAACATGTTTAAGGACTAAACGACAAATCCTCCTTTGTCGAGTCTAAATAGTCCTAAGGACTTCACCACAACACAGGAGTCCATTAGAAGATGAAATAATTTATGATGAAAAATATCAAAATAATTTTTATTTATTTATAATTCATATACTAATACAAGAAAGAGCACAACCGTCAACAGGCTGACGATTGGCTTTGGGACACTATTCCCAACAATCTCCCACTTGACCTAAAGCCAATTGGTGCAGTATCTAATATCCATCTTCGACTTGAAGTCGTCGAACTCCTTCACCGCAATGGCTTTAGTGAATGAGTCAGTCAGGTTCTCCTTTCCGTCGATCTTCTGAAGGTCGATGTCACCTCTATCCATGATTTTTCAGATGAGATGGTAGCGGTGCAGAATATGCTTCGTCCGCTGGTGTGCCTTCGGTTCCTTCGCCTGAGCAATGGCTCCAGAGCTGTCACAATAGACCAGAACTGGACCAACAAGAGAGGGTGCTACTCCGAGCTCGGTGATGAATTTTCTTAGCCACATCGCTTCTTTGGCAGCATCTGATGCAGTGACATACTCTGCCTCGCAAACTGAATCAGCCACTGTGTGCTGCTTGAAACTCTTCCAATAGACAGCCCCACCATTAAAGGTAAAAATAAATCCCGACACACTCTTGCTGTCATCGTGATTAGACTGAAAACTAGAGTCTGTAAACCTATAAGTCTCAAGTCCGATTCACCATAAACAAGCCACTGGTCCTTAGTATTTCTTAAATACTTCTGGATGGTTTTAACAACCTTCCAGTGATTCTTCCCTAGATCAGATTGGTATCTACTCACTACCCCTAGTGAGTATGCCACATCTGATCATGTACATGTCATAGCGTACATGATAGATCCACTGTCGAAGCATATGAATTCTACCCATACGCTCTCTCTCTTGAGGTGTTGTCGGACAATCCCTCTTTGAGAGAGAAATTCCATGGCCTATCGGAAGATAGCCTTTCTTGGAATTCTCCATGCTGAACCTCTTCAGCATAGTATCAATGTACGTGGACTGGATAAGCCAAGCAACCTTTTAGATCTATCCCTATAGATCCTCATCCCTAGGATGTAGGAAGCTTCTCCCAGATCCTTCATGGAGAATTATGACGACAGCCAAATCTTTATTCCCTGTAATGCAGGGACATCATTCTCGATTAAGAGAATGTCATCCACATATAATACAGAAATATTACTACTGGACCATTAGCCCACTTATAAATGCAGGGTCCTCCATTCTTAACTAAGCCATACATCTTGATCGTCCTATCAAAATATATGTTCCAACTCTGGGATGCTTGCTTAAGTCCATAATGGACCTCTGTAGTCTGCACACCTTAGACTCATCTGTGGATGTGAACTCTTCAGGTTGTATCATATACACCTCTTCGTCCAGCTCTCCATTTAGGAAAGCTGTTTTCACATCCATCTGTCAGATTTCATAGCCCAGATGGGTAGCTATCGCAAGCATAATCTGAATGGATTTGAGCATTGCCAAGGAGAAAATATCTCGTCATAGTCTATACCATAACATTGACGATATCCCTTGGCAACCAAACGGACTTTATAGGTCTCCACCTTTCCATCTGTGCCCCTCTTCTCTTGAAGACCCACTTACACCCTATGGGTTTTACTCCTTCGGGTGGGTCAACCAATATCCACACATCGTTGACCTTCATAACTCTATTTCGGATTTCATGGCCTCTAGCCATTTCTCTGAGGCAGGTCTCTGCATTGCATCCATGTAGGTGATCGGATCCTCATCTTTTCATCAAGTTTGACAGGATCACGTCCCGGACCAAGAAACCATAGTATCTGTCTGGTTGACGTGGTACTCTACCAGACCGCCTTAAGGGTGCAGGAACAATGGCTCCAGATTTGATCTAATCAAATTCGGTTCAAGTTAGCTACTTGTGTCGATTTTTTCACCTGCTGAACTTCCTCAAGTTCGACCTTAGAGGCAATAGTCCTTTCAACAAGGAACTCTTTTTCCAAAAAGATTGCCTTAAGGCTGACAAACACCTTTTGCTCATCAGCTAGGTAGAAATAATACCCTTTGGTCTCTTTTGGGTACCCTATGAAATAACACTTGTCAGACCTAGGTCCAACTTGTTCGTAATTAAACGTTTAACATAAGCGGACACCCCCAAACCCTAAGGTGCGAGAGTACTGGCTTACGTCCTATCCATATCTCATATGGCATTTTGGTTACAGACTTACTCAGAACCCTATTTAGAAGGTAACAAGCCGATTCGAGTGCATATCCCCAGAGGGAGATCGGCAGACCAGCAAACCCATCATGGATCGAACCATGTCCAACAAGGTCCGATTCCTCCTTTCAGACACACCATTATGCTGTGGTGTTCCAGGAGGAGTCCACTGAGAGAGAATCCATTCTCCCCAAGATATGTCAGAAACTCATTGGAAAGGTATTCACCTCCTCGATCAGATCGAAGAGTTTTAATACACTTTTCAGTTTATTTTTCTACCTCATTTCGGAATAGTTTGAACATTTCAAACGACTCCGACTTATGCTTCATTAAGTAGACATACCCATACCTGATAGGTGTCTGTGAAGGTTATGAAGTAGAAATATCCACCTCTTGCACTTGAGCTCATGGTCCACATACATCAGAATGTACCAGACCAAGAGTTCACTGGCTCGCTCACCTTTTCCAGTAAAAGGTGACTTGATCATCTTTCCAAGAAGACAGGACTCACAGGTTGGAAGTGATTCACAATCACCAATTTCAAGAATTCCTTCTTGAGCCAACCTGTTTATCCTGTTCTTATTGATATGACCTAGCCTACAGTGCCAAAGGTAGACTTCTGACACATTATCTTTTTAGGGCATTTACCGAGGTTTGAACCACATTAACAGGCTGTGATAGTAAGTAAATTTCATTATTTAGTTGTCCAACAAATATTGTAACACCATTCAAAATGATATTGTAAATATTTTTTTTATTAAAAATTCATAACTGTACATGGCCAAAAGGCCTACAAAAATAATATTTAATAAAAAACTTGGACAATAGTGACATTCACTAAGAATTACATTACGAGAGTTGATTACAAGGTTCATGATTCCTAAAGCTAGAACTGAACTTTGCTTCCATCTCCAACATTCAGGAACCTCTCGCTTCATCAAATCTCCTACTGACCTGCAGACCCTGCATCGAATTACAGATATGATAAGGGCTTCCGGTATCCAATACCCAGGTAGTAGTATCACAAATGAAAAAGTTGCAAGGTGTTATCATATAATTACTTGCTTCTTCTTCGGCCTGTTCGGATCCAGGGAGGCAATGTATAGAGGACAGTTCCTCTTCCAGTGCCCTGCTTCTTGCAAAAGAAGCACTCCGCCTGGCTCTGGTCGGGCTTGCACTTCTTGGTCTGACCCTGTGCTAACGTCCCAGCATGGGCTGCACCTTCTTATTCTTCTTCTTCTTGTTCTTCTTCCCTTTCTTAAAGGGTCGACGACAGAAGAAGACCTCCCACAATATTCACCGACTCCTTATGGAGCTGGTGATCCTTCTCAAAGTTCTGCAGCAACCCCAACAAGCCGTGGTAGTTCACTGCAGGCTTTGTCATCCGAAAATGAGTAAGAAGGGGAGGAAGGACTTGGGCAAAGAATTAAGGATCGCATCCTTACCGAGCTGCTCGTGCAAGGAAAGCCCAGTTTACTTAGGGCTCAATCATTTCGATCATGTACAGTACATGATCGATGACTGAGGCCCCATCCCTCATCCGAGCATTGAAAATGGCACAACTAGTTTTGTGCCTTTCAACATCGTCAGGAGTGCCAAAGGAGTCGTTCAACATTTGAAGCATCTCCTGCGGCTGGGCATTCTCGAACCTATGGCTGAACTCATCATTCATTGCCGCCAGCATTATACACCAACGGTGGTGCGATCGTTGAGCCACTTCTGGTAAGTATCTCGGACCACCCCTCTAGCATTCGGGGCTGGCTCCTCAGGTGTCGGATCCGTTACTACATAAAGGATCGCTCATGCTCAAGGATGATTTTTAATTTTCGATACCAGCTATCGAAATTAGGTCCCATGAGCTTGTCATTATCTAATAATGATCGGAGCGACAGGGTAGTGGCCATAGCTGCATAAAAGAAAATCAGACCTTTATTAGTACATAAATTATTAATACTAAAGACTTGGACTTTAGTCTAAAGTTTCTCTCAGTATTTTTACGAACTGGTAGCCTCAACCTCAATTCGAGGAATTACTTTAATTCCTTAGTGGGTACTAGAATCCACACAACTACACACGAGCCCAACTTTGGTTGGTCAATCCATGTGCATCTATGGTAGGTTCATAACCAGTTGTTTCTCTAAACAACTTCTAGTAATTAATTTTGCCCCAGAACCTAATCAGTAGGCTTTGGCCTCCACTGAAAAGATCTGTTAGGTCCAACCATTAACATGATTAGATTTGGTGAATCGGACCAATAAATGATCAGTCCGACTTTGGCCGGCCAACCTGACCACCATCAGAAAGACTCAACCAAATTATCATATTATGAATGATAATTCATTAGTCAATAAGCACCAGGCCTTTGGCCAATGATTATTAAACTAATGGACTCATTATCACTCACTTAATGGGAGGCTATGACTTAGTTATCACTATAACTTAATCATTTTAGGGACCTAATAATTTTTGAGATTTTATTAAAGGATAGAAGAGAAGAAATTAACCAGCCAATTTCAATCCTCCCACTGACTTCACCAAGTCAGATTAAAAAAGATTTAATTAAAGCCGGCATTAGGAGCACCTAAATCAGTCACACTGATTTACCTAATGATATGGGTGAGCCCTAATCACCAAGTGATCTAATCAAAACCTAACTCACCAGGTTGGCTAGGTAAGTGAGATCAGTGGTGAGGATATGCCATTAACTCGTCAGAGATCGAATCAATGCGAGTAGCTCCCACTTAAAAACCACTGGTCAGACTGCCGAACTTACCTTAGACACCAACCGTTCATTAGTTTTAATTTGATCAACTTAGTAAATAGGGTTCCACCACGTAGCCATGAATTAAGTCCATCTTGGTCTAGTTAAAGACATGGACCCATTCAACTACAACTATTGGAGTTGAGTCTAGAGTGTTCTTGACCTAATCTAATTCAACTTTTGATTAGATTTGATCAATTACTCTAATTTAGTCCATTTCTTTAAGCTAACCTTAGGTCTAACCCAATTATGGACCTAATCCATCTAACCCATTGACCCACAAGTTTATGCAATTGTCTTTGGTCTTAATTCACAATTCTAGACCAACTAGACAACACTTAATTCTTTTAATTAAGTATTTGGGCTGATGGGTCAGGATTTGGTATTTTAAAAATAATTTTCAAATTTGAAAGATTTTATTTTTTGTTCACCAAATGTGTTGACTCATTTCACAAACGGATCAGCACATTTCATAAACAGCAATCCTATTGCTAATTACATAATAGAAATAACTCAATCAAAATAAATCATGAATATTCTTTAGATCTAATCTAACACATTCATGATAAATTTTACAATTGAACCTTTATAATTAAGTCCTTTCGCTGCTTTGTCTGCATGGGATATAATCGCATCGCACCCCTACCCCATAGGAGAACCCCATCGAATGGGAGGAGAGGGCCTTAAACCCTTCTTTTTCCTATGACCAGACGACCATGGCAACCAACCCAATTAGACTACTTGCTACTTGGATCAAGTATATCTAAATATACCAATTTCAAAATTTAAATTTTAAATTTAAATTTCAAATTTTGAATTTCAAATTTCAAACAAATTTCAAATTTCAAATTTCAAATTTTTGAATTTCAATTTTGAATTTTAAATTTGAATTTCAAATTTGAAATTTCAAACAAATTTCAAATTTAAATTTTAAATTTTTAAATTTTGAATTTCAAAATTCAAATTTCAAATTTTGAATTTTAAATTTTGAATTTTGAATTTTGAATAAATTTCAAAATTCAAATTTTAAATTTTAAATTTAAATTTAAATTTAAATTTTAGATTACTACTTAATCTACGCATGCAAATGTATATCATATTTTAAAACCTGACTCTGATACCATTTGAAGTGATTTCGATGCTGGGGTAAAATGGTAATTTTAAAATTTTTTCAAAATTACTATTTTACAGTAAAAATTATTAATTAATCTAATTAACTAACATATATTAATCCTACATAAAGATCTAAATATGATATATATAGCATGCATTTAAATTTAAAATTCAAACTTCTACAGTAAATATTTTACTATTATGTGTTCAGAACACATTACCTTTATGCAGGTAGTCAATTGCCGCAATCTGATCATCATCGGGAGGGTCTGATCATCACAACACAGCCACATAGTCTGTCTGACCTCTGCAATCATCCACATGAAGCTCCCGATCTGATCGGCTCCTCACGAATGCTAGTTCGTAGCAGAATCTTTTGACAGTCGATGTTGATCGAACTCCTTCGATCTTGATCTGCTGACTCCTCAGATACTTCAGATCATCAGTAGATGTACTTGAGAGGTTGATGAAGCTCTTCTTGAAATTTGGTGGGCTCACGACACTCATAGCTCACTTTCTCACTTTCTCACTTCCCAAACCCTAGGCAGAAAAGCCTGCGCCTCTTTCTGTTTCTTTTCTTTTCTCTTCTTTTTCTTTCTTTTCTCATGCACGAGACTTTTCTCATGCACCTTTTTCTCTCTAGGATCATATTTAGCACACGCTCTATCTTCTCTTCCTTTTAAAAAGAGAGCAAAACATGTCTTTGCAGCATTTTCTCCACGTGAGAGGATAAAGATAAGTGGTTGCTCATTTGAATTCAAATCAAATTTGAATTCAAATACCAACCAACTCATTCTTATCCACTTTACATATGAGAAAGAGGGGCGTGGGCATATTTGTGCGTGGAGACTTTACACGAGAAACTTTTCTCGTGTGGAAGAAGGGGCGCACAAAATAAAGGGTGGGTGCAGAGATTTGTTATCCATTCAAATTCAAACATCTTTTGAATTTGAATGGCCAACCAATCTCATCTTTATCCATTCAAAATGGCGCACAAAGAAGGGGCATGGGATGGCTTCTGCATGGGAGAAAATTCATGAGAACTCATTTCTCATGAATTCAAATGGGTGCATGTGAAGTGAGGTGGCGCAGGGAGATTAGTCAAGGTGGTTTGAAATCCAATTGAACCAACCTTATTTAAAATAGATTAGACTAAATTAAATCCAATATAATTAGGCTTAATTAGGCTCAATAAAATCTTAATCAAATCAAAAATTGACTAAGCCCAATCCCTGATCAGATCAGGGACCAAACCATCTTGGCGATTAGGCAACACTTAACCTAATCGGGTCAAACCCAACTGAATCCAATTCAATTGGACTTGATCCAAAATGATTACTCAATCAAATTGAGTTAATTAATGATCAAATCACTAATTATATCTCTCATAATTATTGAGTCCAAATCTGATGGGCAATCAGGCATCAGAATCCATCGATATGAAACCCTGATCAAAAAGTCCCAAACCAGTGGGACTCTTGACGTCGGTACCCAAAATATGTGGAACTCATGATTAGAGAATCTTGATTCTCGATCATAGAGTTTCAGACACGTAGGACTCAAAGTCTACGAGCATTATGACTCTTCATCAGCCATCAAATCAGATAGGAACCTCTAATGTGTGTGACCCCGCAGGTTCGAACCTAAGCCGGTAGCACAGGAACCAATTCCTATACTAATCAAAGTGACCATCTGCAATAGTACCCATATTGGATAGGTCGAATAGTTGCAATCGCAACATTCAGAACCTACTGAATATGGTTACTGTATAATTCATCCCTTTTGACCCCTGTGTTTAGGACGACTCAGGGTTAAACTGTCAACCCTGATTAGATCATCTGAATCGTGCTCAACTCAAACAGTCCTGTGACTCCTCACTAGAACTATCCTGGTCAAAGTTTTGCTAAATTAAAATATACTGTACACTGCTCCTAACTGGAGTGGTCAATCCCATCTTGACACACGCACTGACAAGTCAAGTACTTGGCTACACCAAGCAGCCTTCCGTCACTAAATTAAAAATTCAGGTAGTCCAGTGCCTAAGTGTAGTAAGTTGCTTGCAAGTCACCGTGGCGGTCTCAGGTCGGAGGGACAGTTATACCCATATCCCATCGGAGCAAATCTTGACAGTAAAAATAGCTCTGGAGTCGGTCACATTTAGTACTGATGTACCCTTACATCTCATCTGTATGCCATACCAGTGTCTCCACACTCCTTGGTTAAGAAGACAACCAACTCATATGGCACACAATGACCTATGCTTGATAAACGTTGTTGTCCTTGGTAACAACGTATCATTTGGTCGCGAACAGGTTTAAGGACTAAACGATAAATCTTCCTTTGTCGAGTCTAAATAGTCTTAAGGACTTCACCACAATATAGGAGTTCATTAGAAGATGAAATAATTTGCGATGAAAAATATCAAAATAATTTTTATTTATTTATAATTTATATACTAATACAAGGAAGAGCACAACCGTCAACAGGCTGACGATTGGCTTTGGGATACTATTTTCAACACTGTAGAGGTCGGACGCGTGTGCGGCTCCAAAGACAACAAATGAAATCAACCGTAGAGTTCTCAACCCGCATGAAGATAAGAGATCTGATCTCTTTTCTTACCTAGATGTGATCTAGGTTTTAGATCTAAAACTATTTTAGATCTAGGGTATTGATTTGATCAATACCAAAGCTTTTATTTTCTGACTTATAAATACAATATGACGTGTTATAGGTCCTAGTTGTAGGGTTTAGTAATCTGATTACATGTATTTATATATTAAATTATTTAATATACATATTCTGCTACGTTATATTTCAAAAATATTTTGAAATTCATGCATGAAACCCTATACTTTTTTCATCACCAGATAGGTCGAATTATTGCAAAGCAACATTCAAGAATCTTGACATATAGTTACCATATAATTCATCTCTTTGACCCTCAATACTTAGAATGACCTCAGAGTTAAACTGTCAAACTCTTAATCAGTCATCCGTATTGTGTTTCAACCTTATAAATCCTGTGACTGATCATATGAATTATCCTGATCAAGATTTTTTTTAAATTGAAACATAGTGAAGCATTATCTCTAATAACTTGGAGCGATCAATTTCATCTTGACTCACACATAGACTATTGAGAAATGTATCCCAAAAAGCTAATCGTCAAGCTGTTGACGGTTGAGCAATCAAGTATTGTAATTGATTTGTTAATAAATAAAATATATTTGGTATTTTCATCATAAGCTTTCATCTTCTAATGAACTCTGTTGTTATGATAAAGTCCTTAGGACTATTTAGATTCGATAAAGAGAAAATCTATCGATTAGTCCTTAAAACAGTTCACGACCAAATGATAGGCTGTTAATAAGGATGACAGCTTCTATCGAGCATAGGTCCCTGTAGGCCATATGGGTTGGTTGTCCTCTTAACTAAAGAGTGTGGAGACACTGGTATGGCATACAGGTGAGATGTACTGGTACATCATCATTGAACGTGACCAACTCCAGAGTATTCTGCTGTCGAGAATGTCTCTGATGGGATATAGGTATAAGTGTCCCTTAGACTTGAGATCGCCTCAGTGACTTGCAAGCAACTCATTATGTTTTGGTACTGGACTAACTGAATTTCTAATTCAGGGATGGAAGGCTTCTGGGCATAAGTCAAGTACTTATGAAGTTAGAGTGTGATCGAGATGGGATTGACCACTCCAAGAGTTGGAGAAGAATGAGTCGCTGTATTTCAATTTAGCAAAACCTTAGCCAGGGTAATCCATCAGATGGATTTGATATTTTGAAATACAATGTGGACAACCTGATCAGAGTTGACAGTGGAACTCTGGGGTGTCCTATGATCATTTTGGTCAAGAGGATGAATTATATGAAAACTATATCCGCATGGGTTCTAAGGATGTTGTTCTACACATTCGATCAATCCAGTCGTCGGGTACCATTGCTAGATGGTCACTTTGATTAGTATAAAAATTTATTCCTGTGCTACCAGCTTAGGTTCGGACCTATGAGATCATACACATTAGAGTTCATGATCCAATCAGATGGTTGATCAATGATTAAGAATCATTTTAGGGTTAAATGATCAATACGATTGACATTTAACCCAGTGCAAGTGTTGCAGGAGGATCGATTAGCAATTCGAATGCTAATTGGCTTAATTTGATTAAGCCAATAGACTGAGATTAAGTCTAATTAAATATAATTTAATTAGATTTGGTTTGGATTGATTGGATCAAGTTCAATTGGTTTATTGGATAAGCCAAGTGCAAGAAAAAACTAGTCCTAGTTCAACTAGGACTTGGGTCAATCTAATTTCTAATTTGATTAGAAAATTAAATTAGATTTAAATCTAATTTAATCTGATTAAATTAGATTCTTAATTGGTTAAGACCTATTTTAATTGAGTTGATCTAATTTTGATTTGATTTGATTTGAGAAATCAAATTAAAACAAGTCATGAGATAGAATCCTAGTAAGACTAGGATTCCACCTTGCACCACATAAGCCTTCCCCACACCCTCTCTCTCATTCAACGCCAATCTCCTCTTATTTTATGTGACAAAAGCCCTCTCCTAGGTCTCTCCCACGTTCACAAAAGGTCTCCTCTCTTCTTTCTTACATGGAAGGTGGTTTGGATCAAATCAAAAAGGAATAAGTTTGGATTTCGAATTCTATGAGATAGAGTTTTAGAAATCCAAAACTCTTTCAATTTTGCACCGAATCTATCCAAATTTTTTTTTAAATTTTTGTGGATTTTAGGGTACACATTATTCAACTTTTGCTAGTGATCCATGCATGAAAATAAGGAGGAGGTGCTCAAGAGTTGGGCACCCCTTAACTTGCCATGTTTGGATAAGCCTTGACTAGGTATTTGACCTAGACAAGGACTCTATCATATCTCTCTATATAAAATGAGTTTCTTCATAAGATTTTTGAAGAAGATAGATATTTTAGATACCTTTGGGCCATCCAAAAATTAGAGAGAAAGACCTTTGAGTCATGGAGATATAATAGACACAAGTTAGGATGTCTAGAGAGAGAAATGAGAAGAAGAAGAAGGTCTTCTTCTAGGGTTGTTTATTTTCATATCTTTCCTCCCTCCATATTGAGTTTCTTGAGAGCGTCTCAGATTTGAAACTCCTCCTTCTACTTTTTATCTTTGAAAGATTCAAAATCAAGAAGAAAGAGGCACCTAATCAACCATCAAAGAAGGATC